>NC_081851.1:45291273-45594398 GCF_963259705.1 Myotis daubentonii | reverse complement strand
ATTGAGCTCCCAGTGAAGCCGAAGGGGCTAAGAGACAAACAGAGGCAGCAAACATCGTTACGGACTTTGTTCATAAAACTAAGCCCTTAAGAGCCAAACCTATCTCTAAACATGGTAATTTATCAAAAACAGCCCAGAGTTGCTCACAGGCAATACTGCACAGTCCTCCAACAAAACAGATTAACACGAGTCCCACCACCCTCCCCGAAAGCCTTTTCCCCCTCAAGTTGAGTCTCCTGTGTAAACATCCACTATGGTACAAAAACAGCTTTTTCATCGGCGTGGAGTGGCATTCACTTTAGAAGTTTCTGCTTCCAAAGGGAAAAGAGCAAGGAAGGAGAGAGCATAGGAGGCAGGGAGCGAGATCTGGTTTGCTTCCGAAGGGTGAAAATCCTGTCGTGGGCTATTTATCTTCCTGGGGGTTCCCCCATCCTGCCCTGGCAGCTTTTCATCCAAGAGGAACGGGTCATGCACACATCAGCTGACATTCAGAAAGTTGTGTGTCCACCCACCGCCACCGTCCCACCCACCCCAGTTATTAGAGGGTGTCATGGGAATTTGAATGTTCATGCTTCCCAAGGGCCGGTCTGGAGAAGAATCTAACTCACCCCTTGAATGCTACGTCACGCCTTACTAATCTCATGACATTTCAGCAATTCTAGTGATAGAATTCCCCGGGAAGGTCTCCTCTCCCCCATCCCAAACACCCAAGGCAGGTGAAAGCACTAAAGTGTATGTGAAAGTCCTGTCTCTGTGAGTGTGCAAGTCATACTGGGAGTAACAGCTTTGAAAGAACCACGTGCCCGTGCTCACTGCTCCACTGCTGGACCCAAAGGGCTCTCTGCTTTGGTGACTGTGTTTGAACCCCTATTGAAAATATTCCAGTAACTTCTCTCTGCCACCCCTCACCCCCCGCAACCTCCTGCCTCCAGGCTCAGATGTCTTCCTTGAGCTGATCTTACCCGAAATGTAAGTCTATCCAGGAAGAGGGAAAGAGTCGGAGGGAAAAAGGAGAAAAACCTCAGGTACTATCCCTGATTCCTTGACTCTCTTTTCCACGGGCCCTGCTCAGAAACATGCCACCTTTTAACATTTACTAGGAAGAATAGGGTGCAGAGCTGCATGTAACCTGCATCC
The DNA here is from genome assembly GCF_963259705.1 of Myotis daubentonii. Taxonomy (NCBI): domain Eukaryota; kingdom Metazoa; phylum Chordata; class Mammalia; order Chiroptera; family Vespertilionidae; genus Myotis; species Myotis daubentonii. The sequence continues at coordinate 45,593,261 of NC_081851.1, read as the reverse complement.
ACAACCATCTGTATGAGCCACAGGTCCACAGTCCTGACCAATTCCGTTTGACACTAATGTTACTCTACATGAGTAGAGTTCAATGAGGGTTGATATGGGATGTGACAGAGTAAATCAGAATTAGATTAAAAACAAAAGTTTAGAAACCAATGCTACACTGCAGAGCAAATGGGACTTGAAGGCAAAATTTCCCTTAACTGCCTTCAAGTCGTTTCCCCTATTAGAGTGTTTGCCTGCCACCCCCTTGCTGGCAATGCCGCAGTCACATCAGAGAGTAGAGTGTGATGCATATAGGAAGGCTTGAGATAGGCCTCTTCAGATACAATACCTATATATTTAATATATAGCAATTAACTTCTGGTCAGGAGTCTGCAGGCAGCAAGCTGCCCCAAGCAGATAGGGGGGGGGCGAGGGCCCAGAGCTGGGACAAGCACAAAAGACAGGTCCAACAACAATGCCTGCTGTCAGCAGCTGAATTATTTTTATACAGGAATTTTTATCTCTATTGTACAAACAAGTACGTGTCTGTGCAGACTTGTTAAGCAATCCACTTGTATGTAGAATAAGATTTTTTTTTTCTTCCTTGCTACCAGTCACACAGCTCCAAGATCAGAAGAAATACGTAGTCTTTGAAGCTGCTCAAATGTTTTAGTTAAAAGGACAGCAGTTGTTTTCAAAGATCCAAGAGTATCTTTATCAGAATTAAATTTTTCCTTATTGATTTTTCCCCTTAACATAACAAAAACATAACATGAGAAGGTTACGATTTATTATTAAAATTTTTTCTCAGCCTTTAAATCATTCTTCAGTAGCCAATGTTCACTCTTAAATGTAAACGGAAAAAAATTTTTTAATCTTAGGACGAGATGGAGTAGCAGAAAACCATGAGCTTTAAATTTAACATTGGTTAATGTATTGTTTTAACTGTAAAGTCAAAGACTTGGGGTGGGGGGCCAAAAGGAGGAGCAAATGCCTCATTGTGAGCTGCTCCTTAAATGTAAATAAATCATGAAATCATGGTATCCCCTGAGTGGGTAAAGGGAAATGCTTCAGATTTTTTGGGGGGGCCCAAATAGAAACTCCATATTTAAAATGTAAAAAAGATCAGGCATGACATGTAGGGCTTTGTGCTCCAGCTAAGGTAAGAATCCAAGCTACACCTTATTTCCCTAAAAATTAACAGATGTGATTTTTTTTTGCAGCTCTTTTATGCATCATTACATATCAAGAAAATGAACAACTGATGAATATAAATGTAAATGCCCTGATGCATTAGCAGAAGGCTTCCTTGTGTTTCTTAGAAAGTTCAAACAGAAAATAGAAAGGGGGGTGCACAACAGCACCTGTGTTCTTTTCAAACGCACCTTTGCAAGTTTCACAATAATTCCATTCTTCATTTTAACGGGATTTTTTAATCAGTGGACTCACCTCTATCTAAAACTAAGATCAAATTGTAGGTGTAATTGTTCATTGCCAATGCTAACAAGAGTGAAGATTCAAACAGAAACTCATTGTGAGTGACCAAAGGTCCCCAGGTATCCCCTTCATCAACATGCCTGCTCCAGGTTCCCACTGGGAATTCCCTGGCTGCCCAATTCAATCTGGTCACAGGCTGCCAACCCTATCTAGAAAAGGGTGTGCAAGGTGCTTTCTCACCTCTTTAACAGGAAGTTTAAACCTGATCATCTCACCTTTAGCGGATATGATTTGCTGTTGAACACTCTAAGAACTTGGTATTTTATCTTTCCAAAGAGATCAACAAGGAAAGAGGAGAGCAGCAGAGGGAGGGAGCGAGCCTCGTCCTTGTACTCAGCGCCCTGGCTCAGAGCAGCTACCTGTTCAGGTAAAGCTTCCAGCGGCATTGCATCAGATCCGCTCCGATCTGTCTCTGGGGTGAACCCAGAGATCAAACACTGCGGTTCCCTGTCTGCACACTTCTCCTTCGCCAGTTCCTGGCAGCTTATTTTTCCAAGTGTTTTGTTTCAGGAAACGTGTGTATTTTTCTTTGTATGTTTTGTGGATTTACCACAACTGGTTCTGACAGCTGTTGATTCTGTTAAATGAACACATTATAAAAATCCTCTTTAAAACCTCAAGCAACAATGGACTCAAAAATAATGGTAAAATATTTTAATGGAGTTCCAATTGAGAGTTGGTTAAAAATAATAATAATAATACAAATGAAGGTACAGAAGTCCTTCAAGACAGCACTAAATTTAAACTGGATGTCTGTATGTACGTGTGCGTTTGTGTGTTTAATGGAGTAAGAGGGGTGTTGCAAATCACCACAAATATTTACACTGTACACCCTTTGTTCAAATCACATACTTTTAGCAGGAGAAGCTGGAACTGTGGCTATTTAAAATTTTAAATATTCAAACGCCTGTAATTAACCATATGAAACAAATTATGTCACATTTCTCCATACCAGCACATGCAAAAAAAAAAAAAAAACATTCTGGTGGTGGGTGGGGAGGTGGCAGAGTTGGGGAGACAACTCCAGGAGGAGGAAAGGATGATGTTTTCATTTTGCTATAGATCAAAGAACAAGAATGGGAACGGTGGCATATCGAGCATTTTTACATCGCTGTCTTTCACACTGGGCTATCTAAGTTTACACAATTCCCCAGGCTAGCTGCATATTAAGCTGGCTGTGTACAGCTTTATTATGGTGCGGTGGTGGGAGAAGCATTAATATTCCGGCTCCGCATCTGACAGGGCATTTACATGCGCCCATCTGAGCGGCACCTGAGAGCTCCTCCAAGGTGCAGTCACTGTGTGCCTATTGTAAAGGCAAATGAAGCTCACCTATTCCCTGCTGGGGTCAGAAGTGACCTCACCACCCCCCCCTGCCTCAAATCCTTCCCTTGCCAACCGAACGCAATGCCATCGCAGAATGACGAATGAGCTCAGAAATAGACCCCCAGTTACGAACCCTGCAAAGAACAGCAAAAGCCTTTGCTGAAATGCTTTAAAAATGCATGGGGAGTGCAGCTGGCCAGTAAAAAAGCAGGACGACAAATTCCAGTGAACCCAATATGGACTACGTTACAGTCTAAAACTGATTAGAAATACAGTCTGATGTTTACTGGCTTCAAATTGAGTTTGGCATCAAGCATACTGGCTTTAATAATGCTGGCATTTTTTTTTATTATTATTATTTTAAATCTGCCTCTGGTCTCCAGGAGCACATGTGGAGAGCTAAAGCATTCTTATTCGTCAGGTTACATTTCCTGGAAATTAAGTTTGTGACAGAAAATGACTCTAGTAGCAATAATATGGTTCATGCTCAAATTAATTAGGTCATTGTTGTAAAAACTACACGGCAAATTACAAAGGTAAATTTACTGATATTGGCCAGAGCTCCATACCCTGCAAGCAAAGGGGAAGCAGCTGAAGGATGCTGATTTACCTGGGTAGGAGCAAGGAACAGAGGAGGGAGGGATACAATGGCCAATTTTCTATTTGTATTACAAATAAAAAATACTGGTCATTACCCATTCGATTATTGTAGTCTGAACATATTTTATGAACTTTATTAATGTCCTCTAAATTGACACAAAAAATAAAAACCTGCTTGATTAAAGATAATGTTCAAAATGGGCACTAAGTTTAAAAAAAAATTTTTTTTTAATCCTTGTAATAACAACACTGCTGACATAACCATGACCCAAATGAAATCTGAACAAGCAGAAAGGTACTAAAGATCCTTGGTGATTAAATCTCTTGCTAAAAAAGTGGCAAGGTGCCAGGCTAGGTCCAGCTTGATGCTAAGTGCTTTTTATTGCACAAAGCTGGTACTACTGTCTGTAAGAACAGACTTGGGCTTGGGGTAAATTTTGTCAAATGATTTCTTTGTGCAATAAAGGGAACGAACAGACCAACCCAAGTAGATTAAATTAACATCGAATGACACAATCTCGTTGCCTCTCCCTAGCTGTGCTACTTCGGTTAAATTTCAGATTTTCCCCCAAAGGAAAGACAAACTTTCTTCCTTTCTCCCAGACTAATGTGGGAAGCCACCATTCATCTATTCTCCTTTATTAAACACTTTCACTAAGAAATCACGAAATTCTGAAAAATGCTTCCCTCGGATGTGCATGTTTGCTGTGTGCTCCAATGTAGTCCTCCCACATCAGTCAAAGGACATTGACGCTGCAGTGTGAAATTAATGATTTTCCAGGACTCTAAAATGTGCCATTAATATGCATCCAACTCGCCTCTTCCCTGAGCTCAGGGTTTGCTGTCCTGACATTGCCGGCACGTTTCTACACCCACTTGCATTTTTCCAGCCCATGGGCAGCTCCACAATTAAATGCCACATTCACCAGGAGAAAAGGTGTGCAAAACAGATTTCAGATCCTTTAAAGTAAAACTCGCAACTTGAAACACAACAAGGAATGGGGTGATTTAAGAAATTACAGCACTGTTTTCTTAAGCTTTCAGAGAATAAACACAGAGAATGGGAGGGAAACTTTCTCCCTCTGCTCCTGTTCTAGAAGTGAATACATATTTGTGTTTCCAATAAAAGGCCATTTTTACATTAACTGTCTGTAACAGCAGGAGACAGAAAAACTCACACAATCGCCACATCACACACAGGAGGATCTTCATATCACGTGGCCCTATTCTCAAAACTATTATTTATAAAAGACAACTAGGAAAATGCACAATGCATCTTTTCTGTGTCACCGAAAGGAAACTGTCTGCAGAACTTGGGATCTTTGGCTCTTCCACCTTTTAGATTTTTCTTTTTTTTTTTTTTCCTTTTTGGCTTTCCGAAGTAAATTTAGCAGCCATGTGGGCCACTGTGTTTAATTAAGCTTTCAAAAGTCCTCTGACAATGCCAACAATTGTAAGACACTTCTGCGGCTCAATCATGCAATCACTGTGACAGTTCTATTTACAATTTGTCTTAGAGTTTCTCTGACATTGCACTTTGACAAAACATCCAAGCTGCCAGTTCACAACCTTTCTCTGTCTTATTTACAAATACAGCTTGTATGTAGGGCTCCCAGTCTCATGAACATGAGTCTTTGGGTAGTGGCCTCACAAACATAGGCTCCCAGAGAAAATCCTAGGTATTTAGTAGGAAACAATATTCTCTAGTCTGTGGATTCTGAAGGTAAATAAAATGTTCATCGGTATGTTGGGGGTTGTTGTTGTTTAGCTGCCATACTACTAAAAATTCACTTCAGCAGTCAGTGGTTTTTATTCAGAATCACACAAATAAAGAAAAATGAAAAAATAAGGAGTCGTAATACGATACTATCGTTTATAGTCTCATTTACAATTACACTGTAAAGTATACAAATACATCCTCCAGTTCAGTCTGAGCTGGCATTGGGCACAAAGAGAAAAGGCAAGTTGATTTTCTAAATTCTGAAAAGCATGAGCATGTTCTACTTGATTTACCTTTAAGTAACGTGCTAATGTATTTCTGTTCTGAATGAGTAGTTCTCCCTTCATTAGGGTATCTGTCTTACATAGTATTATCTAGATATGAAGTGTAGGCAAATAATTGTTACATACCCTGATTTAAGTGTCTCTCTTCATGATTGTAAGGAGGAAAATAAATGTTACGTATCAACAGTAGTAGACTTTACTAAATTTTGTAGGATTTGTCATATTGTCTCCCATTCTCTCTCAAAGAAAAAAAACAACAACTATGTTTATGATAGCCCAATCCTAATTTAAAGATTTCTATGTGCAACAAACCAAAACCTCAAATCTGATATGTAGGATAATATTTTTTGGCCTTTTCTATAACTGAACAGCAGTTTTACATTCACTAATCTCCAATTACTATTTCCCCATCATAAAATATGAGACTAGAAAACAAAACCAACCCTCCTATTAAAGAGCCCTGGCTGCCAGTCAAAGGCTGCTGAAATCTGATGGTGGGTATTTGACACACAAACTGATGAACTGGGCCCCACACAGTATAACCTGCTCATTTCCAGTTACATTAACACCATTTCAATGGTCTCAGTGAATCACAGTCACACAATATTTTGACTATTTGAATAAAGTGAAAAAAGCAACCTGATCAATGTATATGTGTGTAGGTAAGACGTGTACATGGGTGAAGTGCTGGGCACATACCCATCTATTCACCAGGTAAAAATTATCCTTTCTAAAAACATACTCAGCTTTGAGAGGCCTATGTACAGTCAAAATGAATATCATTTTACTGAAGATTTAAAGAACTCTATCTTATTCTCCTATTTGAAAGCCCTGAATTTTAAGCTTTATTTATCTCAGGAAGATCTGTCGCTGTTTTATTCCTGCTTCCTGCCTATAAAATGGCCCAGAGCACACAGCGAGCTCAAATCCAACTTACATCACTTTAATAAAGCCTTTCCTACACGGCGCACTTAAATGACTACCTTTTATGTGGTTGCCAAACATATTCTCCCAGAGATTCATCAATACATCTCTTTCCCAATACAGAGCGTTGCTTCTCCTTTATTTTTGTGACACGATTCAAATATCTACTGAATGATTACTCTTATTGTTTCCTTCCTCGCCATAAAAAGAGAAGCAGACTTGGAATTGTGAAGACGTGCTTGAGAGAAATGGGCTGGGAGTACACAGCTGTCTTCCAGAACTTCGCTTCAGAGGCACCTGAGGGCCAGGGCATCTTAATTTATGTGCAATAGTAGAATGTTAATTTCACCATAGGAAACTCTTAATTCATTACTGTGAATTATGAGAAGTCGTGATGCTAGCTACTGACATCTCGCTTTGAGATGTGACCATGCTATTTATGTTCAGCCAATTCCAGGGTGGGAACAGGTGATTAAACACAATGAAATGGAATCAAGGCTTTGTAATTATTCGTGCATGCAAGGTTTACCTCACCTGGGTCGAAGCACTTGGGCACCCATCATCTCAGTGAAATTATTTCATATTGGACCTATAAAATGTATTTTAAACTTGCCCTTTTTTTTTGGCTTCTCTGGGCTCTGTTATTGTACTACTTCTTGGAAAAAATAATAATAAAACCTTTATGACAACCAGAGAGTTAAGGAACATATCTTTTCTTTCCTGCATAGATTCACAATTATAACAGCAAAAAGCCTTTACTGCAGGGCCCAGCTTTCAGAGTCCTCCTCCAAGTACAGAAGCACAGAATTTTCAAGCTGGTTAATCTGAGACTGAGTAACCTATCTGGGACCTCGGTAAGAAGTGTGGTTTTAATTCTTGCTTGACAGACACTGTGTTTTGTCTTTTAAACGGGCAGCTCAATATGTAAATACGATGTTACATCACGCAAGTGTTACTCCATATTTGGTGATTTAGAAAGGCTTTGGATCTCCGAAGATGACAAATCCCCTTCCGCTTGCTCTTGCTTCATTAATCATGCCTTACACTTCTGTTCATTTTCCTTCCAGTCACAAGACAGCACATGGAAATGGTCATTGCTGTATCCTACTGGGGGGGGGGGGAGCCCCCGCGGGGGATAGAATCTTAACCTACCCGTCACATAAGCTCAACGTTGTGGATTCGAGAAAAATATTTTGTAAATGCAGCTTCTCTGGGAGCAGATTTCTCATTTCACTGAAGGAAAAGTATCTGAATACTATTGCAGGACGCATTTAAAAAGAAAGAAAGAAATGCCACGTTTGATTTTAATGACCAAATTCCAGAGGGGGAGAGAAGAAATAATATGACATTTAATCCCCTCTGGACCACTGACCTACTATAGTTCAACTTTGTGGTCAAACTAGGTCAGAGAGACCAGTTACAGTGAATCAATTGATTATATGCACTATCTTTCCTAAAACTGAACAGATCCCTTATCTTTGGGGGAGGGGACAGGAAAACAGAGGAAAGTGATCCACCGACAGGCAAGCCATTTTTGTCACCACAGAATCTGCATTCAGTTGGTCTTATGTGTTCAATCACTGTTGTTTCACACAAATGCTTTAAGGGCCACTATATAGGGTTGTGTTTATCTCTTAGAGCAGGGATGTAAGTCCCTCTGCTAGCTGTTAATTCCTTTTCCCTTGAGCTGCTGAGAAACCCACACACCTTGTTACCTCTCTGCTAAAATTAACCAAAGGAAGGAGAGCTGCTGAATGTATTGTGCCTATTTTTCTGAGAGAATTTTTATATTGTGTTACAGCAGGAACAGTGGAAGTCTGGACTGGACATTTGTAAGGGTGACATGTGGTTGTGTAAACCACAAACAAAATCAAGATACATCTGTCAAAACCACATCAGAGACAAGAGAGAGCACAGAGAAGCATTTATCATTTAGCTGAGGAGGCAGGCTGCAGGGAGCAGCCGTTCCTGTCAAACCAACCTTTTGAAATTTCCAACATGCCCTTAAACTTTTCGAGTAAGCATGTCTGTGCGCTTCAGCAACTGCCCTCTCTACTCTGGCCTGGCCAGTCGAAAATGGCATCTTAAAGTCAAGGTCAGGGTGTCATCCCACCACGGGGCTGTGTTTAATTACAGCCCCATACGGGCTGACAGCCAATATGGATCCAAGGCTAGCCCTGAAGCTCAGTTAACTCTTTCCACCCCCTCCAAAAATGCCTGTCAGCCCAGCCCACTTCGTGGAGGCCCTGAGAACCAACTGCAGCCCTGGGAGGTCTGACCAGGTGTTCTGACTCAAACAGGTCACTGGCCCAACTACAGATGCCTACGTGGCCACACTGTCTCTGACTTGTTCCCCCAGGCTAGAAAGGGACACTGGAAACTGAGCTAAGTGTAGTAAGATTCAACACTTAAAAATGAGAAGGGAAGAAAAGAAGGAAAGAAATTCAGAATCAGTAGAGCCAGAGAGAGGGTATCAGGTGTGTGTACCGATTCCACCTACATCTGACTCAGTGAAGTGGAAAATATTTATTTTTATATTGTGTCCTGGATGTCAGCAATTGGAATGATTATTTTAACATTACAGGCTGTCATGGACAGTCACATGGAGAAATACAGAAAGCACTCCACCACTCCTCAGTGCTTGGCTACAGCGCCTCTGAAAATGAAAAGAAAACATGCAAACAGCGTTTCTCCTTGCTTCTCATTTACCTGCTATGTGTTCCTGTTTGGGGCAAATTCCTCTAGATGACGTTGATAAACAATCGTCATCCTCTGGCGTGACCTGGATGCCAACCTCCACAGGATTGGATGCTTTTTTCATCTCGATTGGTGAAGGGGAAGGTGGCTTATCCACAGCTTTTTCTAAGCAGAGGCTGCCATTGCATTGTTTCCGTTTGTGCTCGATAAAAATAAGAATGTCCCCCAATGGGAAGTTCATCTGGCACTGCCCACACGTGAGGAGGTCATGGTCCCCTTCTGGAGCTCCCAAAGGGCCGTGGTCCGGTTCATCATCTGTAAGAATGGCTTCAAGAGGTTCGGCTGTGGTTGGAGAAACAAAAGCACAATTATTAGAGGGCCAGAAAGGGGAGAAAAGGCAGAAATACATTTTCAACCCCATCCCATCCCACCACATTATGTAAAGTATTTCTAGGCTCTTCCTTATAAATCCCAGAAAATGTGAACACCTAAAATGTACAAAGCTGTGGAGGTGGTCAGCAAGAAAGCAAATTTATCAATGAGGCAAGTCATCATATATTTAAAAAAATCATCATATGTTTAAAATCGAACTTGGAAAACTCCAGAAATACACACACACACTACAAATGTGTCTGGTTTGTGAGTTTGGGAAGAATGCGACTATTAAATAAAGTTAAGGCAGGGGACATAAAGAAAGCTTAAATAACTATCCCCCCCCCCCAAAAAAAAAAAAACCCTGTAAAAACACAGATTGAAACCAAGTTTCTTTCCCCCCCGCCCCCGCCCCACATACTAAGTTGTCTATTGTTTCAAAGAATAAAAGGAGAGGTGAATAAAAACACACACCCTTTGTGTGTGAATGTATATACCCCTAAGTTATACAGAGACACAGCTTCATAAATTAGAAAGCTACTACCTCACACAGAAAATGTGCCACATTTACACCGCCGTAATAAGAAAACGACTGCATTCACCTGTGAAACGGATCTAAATAATAATCATAACGCAGCATCATTCACTCTGCCAAAAACCTTCCTGATCTCACGCTCAGCAGTGCCACAAAATCAAAGAAATACCAAATTCACTGGCAATTCTTCTCAGACACATTAGCTAAATGGGATACTTTTGAGTACTTAAGAAAATAAGCCAATTAGTCATTTTTCATTCTGAAGAAAGAACGCCTAAAATATCCTAAAACATGTTTGTACTTGGTGGCCTCCATCACATAAAAATCAGAATGGTCAAGCAAACGCCACATTTCAGAACAAGGCAGAGAAGCCCTTTCTTTAGACTTGAAATACTTTGCCTCATGTTGTCAAAGTTGACTAATTTTCTGAATGAGCTCTAAAACGCTTCATTATGGGACTATTTCTGCACACATAATCACCAGCGATGGTATAACAAGGTAGATACGTCTTTTATTCCTGTTTCCTTTTTTTAAAAAACACTTTGCACCAAAACACTCCAGCATCTATTGGAACAGTTTCTATTACTGTTTAACCTTCCAAAGGGGAAAAGAGAGTTGGTAAGTCTCTGCTTCTGAAACCTTATGCTTACGCCATTAAAAAAAAAAAAAAATCATAAAATACAAAACACTTCCAGGATGCTGCCAGTTAATAAAACTGAAGCAGAAAATGTACAAGTCTTAAACAGTTAATCAGTCTGACCTTCTTTAGCAAGCTGCCAATTTCACATTTAATGAACTTAAAGCCACAGAGAATCAAAAAATAGATTTTAATTTGAGTGTAGAATATTGGAACAGATTTTGATAAAGTGCAAAAATCCAGTGAACTCAGGTTAAATTTATTTCAACCCTACCCAGGCTGAAGATTGAGGGGGAAGATCTGGAGTAACTCCCAGATGTGCTGGGTGAAATAATATTGAGAGAGCCCTGCCTAGCTGCACCTGTGCTCAAGTAGGACATGTCATAATTTCTAGCCTCTGGTACTCCTCCTAATTTAACATAAGGTCATCACAGGAATATGAAGGTTATATTCCTACTAATAAAGGCAGCGAGGTGAGCACTTACGTTTCTTTGCCCAACATACTGACCAAAGGATACATACAAAATACACATGACTCCTTCTCAAATAAAAAGAGACAGACGGAAGTGCTTATGCATTATGCCTCTATGTCATTTTTCTCCTACATTTGCTTTCATTTTGACCAAGTGAGGAACTGAATAGAGAAGTCATTGTCCCAGATCCCTGCTATTTGAATTCAGGATTTTAAGTACACATGGACAAATGTGGGGTTTTTGTTGTTGTTGTTTTTCAGCATTGACTACAAGTTCTGAGGTTTACAGACTAAAGAAAGATTCAGGAAAAATATTTTATTTTATTCAAGTTAGTAGTACATAGACCCTTGGCAAAAAACACACACAAAAAAACAACACTTTTTTTTTTTTTTTAACTCCACCATTAAGATTCTTTTTCTGTTCCCAAGGCCTGACACATTTCTGAAAGCGGAAATATTTAGGAGTAAATGGAAATATTCTCCTAGGTAGCAAATAGTTAAAGGTAATGCGGTACAAAACAGACTTGGTTAAAGTCTTCTGAATGTAGTGACTGAACTGATTTACAATCAAAACCAGGAAATGAAGTGGTAATTCAGAGGTTGCTGATTACACCTCCACATTTCACCTAATTAATTTTATAGGAGGCAAAGTTCTTGAAAATAACAAGATGATCAAATGTACAGATATAAAACCTGTAACCTCAACATTTTCTATGCTCTTAACGTAAATTATTGCTAATTAACAAGAATTATATCCTAATGTATGAAATAATGTTTAACATCAGGCTCCCTGCAAAACATTTGCTAGTGATGTTCAGAAAAATACCAATACGTGTTCTTATTATTGCTGCTATATTATTAAAAATCAGACGGAGTGGGGCACAAAGAAAATATGAAAATACAATTCTCTTGGTGTAGTCAACTGATTTGCATTGACATCTTTTCTCAGTGGCAATCAACATTTCCTTTCTGGGCATCAGATAATTTCTCTGTATTTTAATGCAAATTCCTCTTTCCCTAAAAATATTCCTAACCTCAGCCATTTTACCCCCTCCTTCAATTCAACTCCATCCCCCTTCGCCCCCACAATACCATCCTTTCTGAGCTCCGGCCTAAGCTCTGGCTACAAAGCGGGGAGTCCAGGATTGAAGTGGAAGGGAGTGGGCAAATAATCATAATAATTAGCGCGAATTCTCTACAAGAGAAAGAAATAGAAAATAAAATGCTTCTGCGTTCAAACAGCAAGACAGACTGAAACGTCTCAATGCCCCAGCGGCTGACTGAGAGATCTTTCCTCTTTCTGCTGTGGCAAAGGAATAAATTTAAATTAAAAAAAAAAAAAAGCCTTAGAAGAAATATAGGGAATGAGCGAGGGAAACTAGGGCTGCTGGGGAGGGGGAGGGGAAAGGAGATCTGCCTTCAAGTTTGCTTTCCAAGTCCTTCCCTTTGATTGTCTTAACAGGGTAAGGAAGCAAACCGAGGCTGAAATGCCGAGAGGAAAAGCAAAGAAACAAAAGCGAAGGCAGGGGCGACAGGCCCGGGGCAGGGGGCCCGCGGGGGCGGCCGGTGCAGAAAGTGAAGTTGGGTGCAGGGACTCTGAGGCACAAAGCGAGCAGCAGGCTGGCTGCAGGCTCCGGCCGCGCTCGCTGCGAACACGTGCAGCGGCGGCGGCGGCGGGGCCATGGGGCCGGGGGCCGGGAGGCGGCGGGCAGCCAGGGGCCCCGACTGCCGCCTCCACGCCCCGCCGGAAGACAAGATTCCCCGGCCCAGCCAGTTGGAAGAAAAGGCACGTGAGGCTTAAAAATCTCGGGTGGTTAACCTGGTGCAGTCTCGGCAACACCGCACACACCTCAAGCGCGGCTCCAGAAATTCATTTTGTGTCCAAAGACTCACACTTGACTTTGGGGGGATCTCAGCAAATGCATTTTCTCCTGCAATTCCGGCACCGGGGCGCGCAGCGCGGCGGCGGCTGCGGTTATTCATTATTAATGACGCTGCTTGCCCGCATCATTATGATGATAACTATTACTATTGTTGTGATTTCGGGCTCCTAAGCGAGAGCGGCAGGAGGCGGGGGAGCCGGGGGTCGGGCTGCAGAGCCGCTCTGCAAGCCCGCGGTGGCCGCAGCGGTCGGTGCTTGGAGCGGGGGTGAGGGTGGAAGAAGTGAACCGAGAGCCTAAGTACAAACTTGCCCGATCCCAGCCTTTGGCCCTGCCGCGAAGCCGGAGCGCGCACTCCCCTCTCCTCCCTACCAACGTTGCCCGCCCCGAAAGAAAACGAGAACTGCACCCCGCTCGGCTCTCGGTGCCCGGGGATGTCGACGCACTGGGGTGCTTTCTCCGCAGCCCTGGCCTGAAGCCTTTTTAAAGTCAAAACGAAGAACAAAGACATAAGGGGTGATGGGGGGGGGGGAGAAATGGAATTCTGCCTAACCGTCCGTTTCCCCCACCCCCACCCTAGCAAACCTCTTCCCTCCCCGGCAGAGAAACGGAGAGCAGGGGGTGGGGGAGGCTCTGGTACAGGTTCAAGTTCGCTGAGCTTTCTTGATCTTGTTCTGCCTCCTAGCGACCGAAAGGCTCTCGTTCAGCCCAAGAAGCAAAGGATGGGGGGGGGGGGGGGTCCTGAAGATCCGAAAGACTCCCGCCCCCTCTTCGCACCCAGTAAAAGGAGCGACCCCCGCACCCCCTCCAAGCTGGTCTCGTAACCTAAAGCCCGCACTGGAACGAGTGGAGAGCGGGGCTAACCCACCCAGCCAGGAGTATCCCGAGATGGACCCGGGATGGGGGTTGGGGGGTGCGGCGAGGACTGCAGGTCTCAGTCCGTCCTTGGAGCCCCCAATGCATCCTTCCGAAGGGCCCGGCTTTCCCGACTCCTACGAACACTGCCCTGCTTTCCCGCCGGTACCTGGCCGGACTGTAACTTCACACCGCCGCGCGCCGCGTCTGCTCCGCATCCGGCGCAGCCGGGGGAGTGGGGGGCGGGGGAGAGCGGCGAGGGAGGGATGCGCGGGGGTGGGGAGAGGGAGGGCCCCGCAACGTGCCGGGGCGGGGGAGCTTCCAAACTGTGTGTGACAAGTTCCAGGGCCCAGTGAAAAATTCAATTCTCTGTGCGCATCCCCCCCCCCTTTAAAAAATACAGAATTGGGTATAGATGGTCCTTTAAAATTGCATCAAAAATTAAAATAAGTGACTGAGGAGGGGAAAGGGTGTGGGCCCTCTCACGCCTTTCTTTCCCTCACTGACAAACTTTCCTAAGTGCCCACCCCCGCCTTTCCAGACGCACTCAGCTAGCCAGGAGAGGGCCACCCACCCACCCCTTAAGGGGGCTCACAAGGGCCACCACCACCATCCCCCATTCCGACCGAGCCGGGCCGGGGGTAGAGGGCAAGAACTCAAAGGTGGGGTGCGCAAAGTCCTGGGATGCAGTTCTCCCAGAACGCATACTCGAATATACTACCCCCTGTCGACCTCCCCACACCCATCCACCCACCCCTACCTGGCCATTCAGTGCTCGGGGGGCAGGGGGGCCGGTGGCCAGACCGGGTGGGAGGGGGACAGGGAAAGCACGTGGTGACCTCCCCGCTGTCCAGAGCTGTGGACAAGAGACGCAGGGGGCGGGGAAGGGGGAGGCAGAACGCGCTTTTTCAGCTGCTTTGCTAAATAAAAATGCTTTGCAAAGCCGAGTTTCTCCCCAGCCGATTTCGAAGTCGAGTTGGCCAGGAGGCGGTCTGAGTATTGTGCTGGGGGCGAGGGGGGACTGCGGACCCCGCCGGCGCGGAGTCTCGATGCGGCCTGCCGCAGTGCCGGCGGGCGGGCGCCGGGAGCCGGGTGGGCGATCCCGGGCAGGGCGGGGGCGCGGCGAGGCTCGGCGAGGCCCCGGCGAGGCCGGGCCGCCGCCGCCGCCGGCTCCCAGGCTGCCGCGCCGCGCTCGGTCCTCTGTCTGTTTGTTGGCAGGAGGCTCCCGCACACGCGGTGCTTGTAAACATTCAGACACGAGATTTTTCCCAATCAAAATCCACTTCCACTTTTTTTGAAAATCTTCCAAAAAATAGTAAGAGGAGGGAGTTCCTCGCTCCCTCTCCGTGCCGCTAGCGCTCTAAGTTTGCAACTAAAGGAGTTTGGGGGAAGAGGTCATGGTAAATTTTTCCCCTTTATTTAAAGAGGGTGAGATTTTTGCCGGGGGGGGGGGGTAAGGGGGGGTGTCAAAGAGGAGAGCGTTGCAGAAAGCGGCCGGCGGAGCGTGTGGCTTCTCGATTTGGAGGCAAGAAATGTTGCATTCTCTTGCCTTGTTTCATTTCATTTTTCACTAAATTTTATTTTGCTCGTCTTCTCGCCGCCACTGAGGTGAGGCCGGGAGGGGCGGGCGTCCGCAACCGAGTCGGCGGCGGCCCGGGCGCTCTCCCTCCCTCTGCAGCTCGCCCCCGGCCCTCGCTCCTGCCCTGCCGCGGCGGCGGCGGCGCGAGAGGGCGAGCGCGAGGATCCGGCACAAAAGGCAGCGGGACAAACACCCACCTCGGGCCGGAACAAAAGGCGGCAGCGCGGACCGCGACTCCGGTCCCTCCCGGTCGCCCGCCTCTCCCTGCCGCCGCGGCCCCTCTCCACACTCCGCAGACTCCGGAGAGCCGGGGGCCCCCTCCCACAACCCCACTTTCTCACTATTGTAGGTGACTACTTTCCTCCCTTTGCACACTTTACCGCGAGCGCGCCGATGTCCGAAGGCCAGTCTCACCTATTTTCTCCCTGGGAATTGTTTTTTTAGGCTTGGATTCCCTATCACACCGCCCCCCCCCCCCCGTTTTCCCTTCTTGGATGAGTGGAAGCAACCCCCCTTTCCCTTCCAGTTCCCTCCCCTAGGTTTGCCAGAGAGTTGTTCGCATCCATACATATAGCATTGTTCATTATTTTTGCAAAATTGAAGGAGAAATCATTGCATTCCTTTTCGAAAAGCGAAATAAAGCAGCGGAAAGCAGGAAAGAGGAGGAGTCAAATTTTTGTACAATTAAATAAAATAAAAAGGTGCGTGCTGTCCCAAAAGTACATACGGCTACGGTTCGGGATGGAATGAGGTTTTTCTCCTCCCTTTAATCTCTTTTATCCGACTCTCGGAGGTTTTTCTTGTGAAAAAATTTTTAAATGCATGCACACACCCCTGTCTGCCTCTCGCTCTTACTTCTCGTCCTGCGCGCTCTCGTGATTATTAATAATTATTATTACTATTATTGGGTTACTTACGCGAGAATTCCCGTTTGCTTAAGTGCTGGGGTTTGCCTTGCTTGCGGCGAGACATGGTGGGCTGCGGGGCGGGCGGGCGGCGGCGGCGGCGGCGGCGGCGGCGGGCGGACGACGGCTCGGTTCACATCGGGAGAGCCGGGTTAGAAAGGAGACTCCAGAGAAAATATCTTCATCAGTGCCTTTTGACATCCAAAATAAATTAGAAATAATACAAAGATGGCGCAGGGAAGATGAATTGTGGGAGAGCCGTCATGGCTTTTTTTTTTTTTAAGCAAAAAAAAAAGAGAGAGAGAGAGAGGAGAGATAGAGGGAGAGAGAGAGGGAGAGAGAGAGAGAGATGAAAAAAATGGCAAAAGCCCCCCTGAGCTGCAAGTTCAAGTGCGGACGTGACGTCCCTGCGAACTTGAACGTCAGGAGTCTGGATGGACAGAGACACACAAAACATGGGCAGGGCGAGCAGGAGAGAAGGGGAGGAGGGAAGGGGAAGCTCACACCAATGGACACACATCAGGGGCTGGACATGAAAAAGAGACCAGGACAAGCCAATGGCCAGTGCGGGGCGGGGGAGGTGCGGGGCGGGGGGCTCTGCAGACGCCAGACGCGGCCCCCGGGGGAGGGGCAGGCGGAGGGGAGGGGGCGCTGGGGCCGCGGGCTCACCAGTGGCCGCAACGAGCGCCGAAACAGCGGCGCGGCTGGGGGAGAAGAAAGGGGCGGAGGGGATAGGGGTTGGGGGGGAGCAAGACGTGCTCCTTCCCCACGCCGCACGTGCACCCCAAAATGAAAGATTTCTTTTCCGCTGGAGTGTACGGGGAGGCTGCTGCCCGGGGCCGGAGACGCGCGGGCGGAGGGAAGCCAGGTAGAGTTGCTCCCGGACACCCTCCTCCGTGCGCACACCCACTTCCCCTCTCCGCCGCCGCCGCGCCTGCTCCCCGTGTGCGGCCGCCGGCGGCCGAAGTGAAAGCCCTGAGCCCGCGGCCGCGCTCGGGAAACTTTGCCCAAGGAGAGGATAGCTAGCAAAGAAAAATCACCCCAAGTTGAGAGCTAAGCCTCCAAGTTACAGCTACGCAGCGGGCGAGGGGAGGCAGAAGGGAGCGCGTGGCGAAGCGGAGTCCAGCCCAAGTTTGGAGGGTGGCAGGTCCGGAAGGGCAGCGCGGGGGCCTCCCGGCGGCCGGGAGAGAGGGGGCCAGGGCGGGGGAGGTGGTGCAGGCCCGGGCCGGAGCGTCGGGAGGGCGCCCCCAAGGCCAAGCCGGGGGGTCCGGGGTACTAAGCGCCCCGACAAACGATTGGGTCTGGATGCAACTAGAAGCACGGAGTAGAGGCGCCCAAGGGTCGCGGAGAGAGAGGCCGAGAAATAAAAACGTGAACAGTCAAACTCGGGGCACGTTTCGGCCCCCGGAGAGGAGCGCCGGGACCCGGGGAGACGGAGGCGCCGAGGCGTCCACCTCTCCGAGCGGCCACGGGCCAGAGGACAAAGCACGGGCAGCCCTGGGAGTTCCAATCCCTGGGAACGTGCCTCTGGCGCCGCTGGAGGTCCCGGAACCGGGTCCCAAGGATGGACACACCCCTCCCAATCCGGAGCCACTGCATAAGCACAGAAGAATGAAAAGAAAATGTTTCTTACGGACAGAGCACAACTATTCCCGTGCTGTTACCCGGGGAGAGGAAATACGGAATGGAGAGAGCGACTGGCTCCCTGGAGCAGCGGGGATGCCATGGTGGTGGGGTGACCGCCCCGGGTCAGCGCCACGCTCCCCACGCCCAGCCGCCCACCCCGGAGCCCGCATCACTCCCTCTGGCCTTTCTGCAGACGTTCCCAGGAAACTAGGGAAGACCTGTTGGAAATAAACCCCTGTCTCTTTAATGCACACGCGCGCGCGCGCGCGCGCGTACACACACACACACACACACACACACACACACACACACACACGCTACCGCTGTCAAAAAGCGGGCTTCACTCTGGCGTGGGATACTTTCAGTTTTTACGTAAAATGTACAGCAACAGCACCCCCTGCGATTGGAAAGTTTATTCGGAAACGTGCCTACAAAGTCCCCCGGCGTCTCCCGCCTCCCAGCCTCCCCGCCGGCCTGCGCCACCCTGTAGCCTGGGCCGCGGAGACCGCGCTGCAATTGCAGATCCGGAAGGGCAGGGGGGCGAGGGAAGGGGCTGCAGCCCGAGGGAGGCGCGGAGCGTGCTGGGTGCGGGCGGGCCACGGTGGCCCGCGAGACTCCGAGCTGCAGGTGGACGTGCGTGAGTGTGTGTCTGCAGAGCGAGGAGCCTCCTTCCGTCTCCTCCAAGCAGCTCCACAGCCCCTCGTGGCTTCTCTTTCCCCTCCTCAGTCTAAGGGATTTGGTTTTCGTAAGCTGGCCCACCCGGCAGGGGGCTTTATTATTTTAAGCAAGGGCCTGGGCTGGCACGGGCGCACCCACCTCCCAGCCGTGCCGGCGGGCGGCTGTTTATTCATGTGTTGTCTTAGTAAAGTTTCAAACCTATTGGAAAATGACTGGCTTGCCTAGCTCAGCGAAGCTTCGGGTTCCTGTAAGGAAGAAAAAGGAGTTTTGACGCGCAACATTAGGAGGGATGTGGGCTGGACTGCGTTTGTGTAAACGTGGTTTGTTGTTTCTCTCCAGTTTGGCGGGGAGTGGGGGGGGAGGGGGGGACTCAAATCCTGTTTAAGAAGCAGGAAGATTCACTTTCAGTAAAGCTCTGTAGCGTGTACGTTACACCATTTCCCCTTTTTCATGAGTTCTTCAGAGCAGGTCAGCATCTCTCTGCCACTACTATTTTTGTGTGTGTGTCGAGTTAAACTTAGAGCAACCCAAAGAATGTCCTTGCAGGGTGGGGGAGGCGGGGAGGAGCGGGGCTAGGAGAAGAATAGTTCGAAGAAGGGGAGGAGAGGGGAGAAGAACGTGCCACTGGGAGGCCTTTGAATAATAAAGTAAATAAAAGTCTCTTCAGGTAACAATAGGGAGTCAGATTCTTTCGGGACCGAGCCTTTCGAATTTAAATATTTTCCCCATCCATCCATAAAAGTCCACATATAGAGAAGGTATATCAATGGGCGAGTGTGTTGTGGAAATATATATGTATGATTTATATATAATGGTGTGTATAAAGCTTTCCAGGGGTTGGCTGCAGTGTAAAAAGTAATGACTTTATTACCTCTGAAAGGTTGTGTGGTTCACATTTAACAGTCTTCAGAATTATAATTCATTACACAGTTGTGTGCTCTACAACCGGGACCCTATCAGGGCCGCTATCTGTGGTTATTTCCAATAAATAACTGGCAACATTTTATTGATTTTCTTTTTAAAAAGAAAACATAGGAAATTAAGCACTTAGTTACAAGTAGGTCTGCTAGTCTGCTATGTTATTGCACTTGTTTCAGATTCTAGGGGGGTTCCTTCCTAAACCACATCTTAAAACATACATTAAAAACCCAGTTTTGCAGCTGCTTTCCCTGGGTGCCAATGGAGAGGTAAGCAGTGACATTTCCACCATTAACATATATTTAATTTTACCATCATAAAAATACCCAGAGTGAAATGGGAACGGCCCTCCACTCCCGCCCCTCCCCCAGCCTGATTTCACCCAGTCCAGAAAACCAGAACTGTGCGTAGGCATTTGGTCCCTTCTGGTCGCGGACCCCAAGTCACAGTACCTCGGGCTCGCCCCAACGAGTGATGCCCCCTTCCTTATTGTGGCTGAATGGCTGGATGCTAGCTAACGCGCCCAAAAGGGGGGGAGGAGGAGGGTTTGTCTGATTGCTTAAAGACATAAAGATGTGTTGTTTTAAGAGGTTTTAAAATATTACATAAGTATTGATTAATGATGCAGGTGGTTTTGTAGAGAGGTGAAAGGTCACTTTAAACGAGCACACTTGGATACACAAGAAGCATATTTACCTTTCCAAAAGTGGCTTTTAGAAAGTAATAAATTATGGCTACGTTAAAATTATTTTCTGACCGTTCAGTTAACTTCATTTGGAACTGCAGAACCTTTGCTGATTCCACTAAGGGGGTAATACCCTCCGTGGGCTCTTTCCCAAACCTTTGGTGACGACATGGCGTGTAAACTCCAGGCCAGCAGACGACCCCTCCCCTCCCCTCCGCCCCCTTTTTATCTTGCCTGCGGAGGAGACTCCCCAGGACTTCCTGCAGTATATATTCTGCCTCTGATCTCCCTACTTAATAGCCAAGTCCTGGTTTATGCTTTATAATGTGTTGACAAGTTTTCTAACAGACTTTCTGAAATAATGCACATATATTCACGTCGGTTAGAAACCCACCGTATTTTTAGAGTCGAGTAGATCTATACCCTAATGCAGTGAGAGAGTGTAAATCATAGAGGATTTCATAGTCCTTTCAGTAGTTTTCGGTATGAAGTATGAGCCGCGTGGCCTCCAGACGTAACCTTTTAGAAAAAAAAGACAGTGCTTTTATTTTATGGTGTAAAGTGCTTTTAGCTCCAGGGCTCTGAACGTGAACGTGGTCAACAAACAGCTCCAAGAGGGAGACTTAATACAGTCCCAGCCCTCGTGCCATGGATCGCCTGGCGCGGGAGACTCCCGCTCAGGATGAGCCAGAGAAGGAAGGGTTAAAAGGTCTGTCTCGATGGAAACTAGAAGATTAAAACAAAATATTCACTGCCTGCCTTTAGGCGGAAATACCTTTATAGACTTAAAGATAAATAAATGAATGACTGAATGAATGGTTAAAAATACTATCGATCCCACCTTGCTTTTCACTATTTTCCCCCCTAAAGGCAGGTCAGAAAATAGAGAATGGGCAGTCATCGTCATAAAAATGAAACTTAGGTACGGATTCTACACTTAGCATAGGTTTGCATTTGAGGGTTCTTGCGGGTGGGAGTGCTAGGATGTTGTTAGGAAAAAGGAAAATTAATTGAAATGAGAAAGGGGGGGTTGTGTGGGGGGAAGGAGGTGGGCTTTATGTGGGCACCTAAATTGAAAGGTGAGCAGAAGGGCCACATTTCTTCCTCCTCTACATCCAGTGTGATCCAGAGTCTGGGACCTAAGGAGGCCCCTGGGGGGCAGTGTCTACAACTTCTACAAAGGCACAGACTTCCCCCAGGGAGGTTCCTGGGGCAACACTTAGTCTGGTATTTCTCCAGAGGCTCCCTGGGCCTTTGACTGGCTGGCAGGCAGGCCACCTCACATACCTGGATGAACCTATCCAAAAAAATAAGAGAAGGGAGGGAGGAATCAAAAAGCTGAATCTGCTCTAAATAAGCCTATACTTGCCTCCAGACTGGGCAGCTGTGTGCTGAGTCAATAATGTGTGGGGAGAGGGGAGCAGTAGTCTCACCACTTAAGAGGCCCCTTTTAAGACAACAAGGAGTTCTGTTTAGAACACTGCTAGGTGAAATAGTCAACTCCCTAACATTGACTTCAAACACACACAGCTGTGGGGCAATGAGCCAGTCCAATGTACTGTGTTAGAGATGTCTTCATGCAATACTCAGCACATAGTAGATGCTCAATAAATGGTTTTTGAGTGAACGGTGAATAAATCCTGTCACTACATAAATGAAACCAAGGTAACCATCCAAACTCCATTAGTCCTCCCCCCAAAACTAATAAGGCTTTGATCAGGCAACCCTATTAAGAGTGCATCTCAGCCTGAAAGTAATTCCCACCAAGGATGGTGAGTTTTAAAGAAATTTAATCGCAAGTATCAGAGCAGCTGAACAATTAAGAATACAGTGCAATATATTGTCATCAAGGCAAGCAGACTACCTTATCAAATATCTTCCAAATGAGCCAGTATCAAAACCCAGTATCAAAAGATCCATTTTTCTTTAACATTGCTTTTTTAGATATGTACAAATCTGGTTACCCAGATGAGAACACTTCCAAAGGAAAAAAATGCAGTAAGAACAAACAAAAAATATCTCAAACTTCAGTCTCTGTGAACCCCCCTCCATGAATCTTTTGCCTTTAACAAGGGAATAATTTTTAATACCTGTTTTTCACACCTAATATTAAAAACAAGCTTCACCTATTTCCCTCTTTGGGGGGAGGGGTAAACAAAAAGAAAAGCAACACAACGCGCGCGCACACACACACACACACATCTGGTCTGACACTTTGTACAGTAAGTTTCAGTCCAATGTGATTTAAAACAATGTGAGTTAAAAACCTCTTAAAATTTGGGTTTTTAATGGAAACGCTGACAGACTCTTAATTATAGCAGCCCTGCCAGACACTGCTATAATGAAATAGTTGTGCTTTCATTACTATAGAGGCACTATAGTTAAGGGTCTGTCAGTGTTTCTATTATAAACCCCAAGTTTAAGAGGTTTATAACTTAAGCTATTTAAATGGCACTGGGTGGAATTCAAGTTATCAGTCCAGATGTGAAGTTGTTTTATAAAAAACAGAATAACTCAGCTGAGGAAGGTGAGCTTGCTCTCCTCTCTCCCTCTCTCTCTCTCCCTCTCCCTCTCTCCCTCTCTCCCTTTTCCTCCTATCCTCCCTCCCTTTCTAAGAATATTTCACAGAAATTAATTTTAGTTGTTTTAGATGGTCTTTTAGCCAATTGCTAGCTATGTCTTCACTGTCTAAAAAGAAATTTTACAGGCAGTTAGACCTTTATTTGGACAAGTATTCTTTGCCTTTATTATACATTTTATTATCCTGTAATAGATATATATGAAAAAATATATATTAAAATATATATACAGAGAGAGACATAGAGAAACAACTAAAAATCAAGATATAAGTTAAGAAATGTTGCAGCCTCATATACATACACAGAGGTATGCATTTTGTATTACATTCTGAAGAAAAGGAACAATAAGACACCTCAGATCATCTCTATCTTGTCTACTTACAGTATGGTAAAAATGAAAGAAGTATTAACATCTTATTTCAAAATAAGATGTTAGCTTTCCTGGTATCACTTGGTTTGTTCAGAAAGCTACAGCTAACATGGTGCAGTCTGCATTGAACCACCCAAGGACTATACACAAACACTTTGCATTTCTCTGCCTGACTTTGATTGTTGACAGATTGATCAAGAATTTACCTTGGGTTATCTGATGGACTAGGTTTTTTGAAATATCTTCTATTAACCTGGTCTACCACCACCATAATATGTAAGTAATGTTTGTTAGTAATGATCTGACTGAAACTAATTCTATCATAAGGAAAACAGGACGGTGATGGTGATGATGGTGATGGTAGTTTCTCTAGTTAACAAGTCCATCAGAAGGGAGTAGAAATAGGATGAAGATGAAGGTAAAAGGTTCAAACCCTGAGTTCTCCAACTCTTCTTGCATTAGAAAAGTTTTTCCATAAAGCTCAGGTGGTAGACGAGCTAAGATGGTGTTTTCACATATATGTAGCTCTTTGTCCCTCCCCCACACACACACCAAGATGTGGCCTTGGCTAGGTTTTGTGACCAGGCCCTAAAGTCACTGACTTCAGACCGAAAGCCCCACCAAGAACTGTGCAGCAACCATGTCTGCCCTTGGAAACCTTTTCACTTCCAAAGAAAAGCAGTTCTTTTCTCTGTCCTCTGACTGGAATCAAACCACCAAATCAGGCCACCAGGTTACCATACGGCCTTGATAATTCTCACTGCACAATAGCTTTGGGTGGTCTCCTCTGGAATCGGCTGGCAAAAGAGAAGCAGTCACCAAGCAAGTCACCAGGCTCAAGGTCCTTCTCTGCCAGTTTCTCATAAACCCCACAACTATCTAGGCCCGCGACCACTCCAGATGTGTGCCAACCACTCCCAGAGAACACTGAATAGCTGGGACTATTCTGGTTCCTTTTCCAGAAATTAAGACACTTTTGTTCTCCTGATAGTTAATCATCAGTATTTTTTTTTTCCCTGCCAAATTTAGCAAAGGTAACTCTTGTGGTAGAAAATGCCTATTTCTAGTTCATCTTTCTTTGGCAGCATGGTAATGGATAAATCTCTCTAGCCTCCCATTCCTGGTTGTATACAATTTGCCTGCTTTCTCTCTCTTTCTGTTAAAAAAAAAAAAAAAAAGTCCCTTGTACAGGTCAGCTATCTAAGCCTCCAGGTTCCTATAAAATAAAGAATCTGGTCCTAAGGATTGTTATTCTTTCTTTCTTTATGGAGCACTGCACTGAGCAGACATGAGACGTGGCTCCTGCTCTTGGATGGCTTTTATTTTTAAGGCACTAAGATACACATACACAGGCACAAGCCTTTATGTCACATAAAGTTCACGAGTCACACATGCCAAAGCCATACAGATAGATGCACACTATTATCCCCACTCTATACAACCCTGGCTTCACATTGCTGATTGTAAGCCTTTAGCAAGGACCTATTTGAAGGCACACAGCTCTGGTGACTTCTGACAACAGATTTTTACTTTCTAGAGCAGCGGTTCTCAACCTGTGGGTCGCGACCCCTTTGGCGGTTGAAGGACCCTTTCACAGGGGTCGCCTAAGACCATCCTGCATATCAGATATTTGTATATCAGAACAGTAGTAACATTACAGTTATGAAGTAGCAACGAAAATAATTTTATGGTTGGGTCACAACATGAGGAACTGTATTTAAAGGGCCAGAAGGTTGAGAACCACTGTTCTAGAGAAAGAGCTTGATTGGCCAGAAATTAGAATAGTAAATTAATGAGGTTTGGTCATGGATGTCTGTGGTAATCTATTTGGGTTGGGCTTTTGTTTTTTCATTTTTATGATGTTATTAAATAGCTTAACTAGTTACTTTTGAAAAATGAGCTTTCTGTACTACATTTGTTTTGTAGACAATCTTATAGACTGCTTCTAACAAGCATGTGTGAATGTATCATTTTTTAAATGGCAGTGTTTTGCCTCCTTAACACATAGTAGGCATTTAATACATTTGTCAAATCAAAGAATGAATTTCACAAATGTATTTTCAGTTGCTGCTGCAGATGAACAACACACAGGTATTTGTGTCGGCTTACTAATAAATTAAATATGCAAATACAGTAGTAGAAAATTATGTTATTTCACTTTTTAAAAAATATATATTTTATTGATTTTTTACAGAGAGGAAGGGAGAGAGATAGAGAGTTAGAAACATCGATGAGAGAGAAACATCGATCAGCTGCCTTCTGCACATCTCCTACTGGGGATGTGCCCGCAACCGAGGTACATGCCCTTGACCGGAATTGAACCTGGGACCCTTCAGTCCGCAGGCCGACGCTCTATCCACTGAGCCAAACCGGTTTGGCCGTGTTACTTCACTTTTTAAAATAGTTAAGTGTGGGTCATTTGTACTGCTATCTAACCTAAACATTATAAACTGCAAGCCCATTTGCGTCAGGTGGAAACAATTGCATGTTTTTCTGTGTATATGTTATATAATAACTTTTGTCATAAAAGCCACTGCATGGCTCAAGTCCTGGGTTGTCAGTGCTTACAGGGTAGAGCCTCTGTCCTTTTCATCTTTTTCCTCTCTCAGCACAGAGTAGGGCCCTAGGAAATGTCTGGCACCTGAATAAAGGCTTACAAAGTAGATCATTTAGATTCCCAGAAACTTCAAATTCCTATATACCATAGATGAAATGTTATTTTTATTGTTCTCAATTCTCAGATTTTGAAGTGCAATAAAATATTTATACAGCCAAAATCCAGGCACCGAGTAACTCTGAGAGATTAATTCTGGAGTCTGATTCTCCAGATACTATCTTCTTAAAATATCAAAGCCTGTTCTAGCTGGTTCTAATATGAAAGAGGCAAGGCTCACAGAGCCTTATATTGGCAACTGCCCCCTACCCATCCTCAAACAGTGATTTTTATGGCCTTGCTCAGGGAGCCAGGGAAATATCAGTATGTGCTCTTCAAATATAACGGGGAAAGAATGATGACCCTCTCTTCTCAAAATACTCAATCTTGAACTCCTAGCTTAATTAGTAGGAGAATTTTTCAAGTAAACTCGGTTTTTGACAGTAAACATATTGGGGGGAGTATGTAAATTAATTATTTGAATATTATGCACATAAAGGGGTTGTGCTAAAGATTTTAGATCTTTCGGATGTGTTGATTTAAAGGTTCTAGAAAGTTATAAGTATACTCATTTTAAAACACATGCTTTCAGGAAGTTAACTCTCCTTAATGGGAACTTGCAACTCTGAATTTTTTTCTTTTATCTTAGCATAAATAAATCAGACTGAAAAGCAGCCTCAAACCAAAAAGGAACTACTTTTTAAAAAATTATACGACTTTAACTTTAGTAACATCTTTAGCATTCCAAGCTGGATTATTTTCATTCCACTGATCTTCACATTTAAAGGTTTCAATCTCTTGAAATTAATGTGACAAAGAGAAAATTTTAAATACTGAGCTCAGCCTTGTGTTTTTCAGCTATTTTACCCTCAGTAAGATTGACATGATATCTGGTTTGTAGAAATGTTCCAAACCAATCCATTTCTGACAGTGGTAAAAAGTTGATATTCACTGCTTTCAGTGTTTAAGTATTCTAAACGGGAGACGCTTTTCACTGTAGGAGCAGAAAGAGGCAACAAAGCCCCTGAGGTAATGTCAGATGGTATCTTTTCTTCACTTTTTAGGGACCAGAGATTGACCAGCAGCAAGGAAAGAAATATTAATGGTGAAATATATATATATATATTTTTAACATAACAGCAAATGCCCAAACATTATGGGCAAACTTGCACTGAAATAATAAGATGATGGCAGTAATTATTTTAAGGAGAATTTCCCTAGTCAGAATAACAAACAGAGATACCGCCTAATGTTACACTGGAAGGAACTACCTAAGTACACATACTGTTGCAGTG
Source organism: Myotis daubentonii (assembly GCF_963259705.1). Taxonomy (NCBI): domain Eukaryota; kingdom Metazoa; phylum Chordata; class Mammalia; order Chiroptera; family Vespertilionidae; genus Myotis; species Myotis daubentonii. Next base: position 45,566,195 of record NC_081851.1, on the reverse strand, counting down.
ACTAATGTGTGATCAGAGAATCCTTCTGCTCTGCAATTTGGGCATTTATGTCACCGCGTGTTATTGATAGCACGTATTATTTTTACTACATGGTGTCTTTATTGTGTAAAAACTGCATGAAAAATTATTTTCACCCCCTTGGTTTTGATAGGCATTTCCATAGACGGATGGGAGACAGAGAAGGCTGTGTATTTGGAATTCCACCATCAGTAAGGATGTTTGCTGATGACTGCCGATAACAGTTCTGCGAGCACTGTACACTGGCCTTTTAAGAAGGAAGGAAATTACGTACAGCAAACTTGCGATAAAATAAGGACGAGATTCTGATGAAGATACACGGAAAATGAACGACTCAGAATTACAGCTTCAGTCTCCACATTCCTGTGTTCGAGTATTGCCAACGGGAGCGTATATGAAATCTCTCACTGAACTGAAACCCTGATAAAACGTCACATTAACTGCACCTTGGTCCTGAGGTGGAGATAAGATTAGATTTTTCTGGGTGTAATTTCAATTACGATGCTTACTTTGGTGGGATGCTTTTCAAGAGGGCAAGCAGAGGAACAGAAACCTGGCATCCAGAACCAAACAAGCTGGAGTGTCTGGCCCAGGTTCAGTTTCCACAAAGAAGGTCAAAAATGGCTGAAAGAAAAGGTGTATCAAAGGTATCCTTGGAACTCAGAGCCAATAAAAATGAAACTATTCTCTTCTGAGACCTAATTAACTTTTATATCCAAAGCTACACTGCACATTTGTTCATTGCTTATGACTAGGACTAAAAAAATAGAAGTGCCATGGAACTAGGCTTTTAAATGATCTATTGGATGGCTTTTCTATGCCTGTAAGGAATTTTCTGTTCTTTAGAGGCATTCATTCAATGAATAAGTAAGCCTATGCTAATTTTTTCTCAAAATGTTAAGTATTTTCCTGTATCTATTTTCAAGGAATCAGAGACTTGGACCCTGAAACTTCCAAAATATTCCCTTCAAATCCTAAAACAAAAACAAGACAAAAATGTTCCAGAAACACATTTCATGCTAGAGGCTTTGCAAGGATTAGTCTCCTATTAGAGTCACTGTTCCTAGATGATCCTTTTTCATGTTTTAAAGGAGAATATATATTTTTCTGTTACCTTTCCTGACTGTAAAGCAATCACAGGAACCTGCAGGAGGCACCATAAATATGCAAATTTCTGAGAGATAACTGTTTTCAGTGGTTATGCCTCCAAGTAGTCCGGGAAACAGGAGAGCCTGAGCTTCCTCCTTCCAAGTAATTCGTATGTTGGTAGTGCCCCCTGCTGCAATCACAGGTTGTCCAAGAAAGGGAGAATAAAATTGGGAAGCATTTAGATCTGGCTAATATGTGAAATAAATGCCCACTGCCCCTACTCCAGGAACAGCCATTCCTGGGTTCAGAGTTCCTCCTGTCAGTTACAGATTCACTGTAAATAAATTCCTCAACCTAAAATTTGGAAGATTTGCTTTTATCTCTAAACCTTTAAATATGCAGTTTACATAGATATGGATTTTACTTCTAAAAAACAAAAACAAACAACACCAAAAAACACTACATCACACCAAGATTCAAAACAGCATTTTTAAAGAATGAAAAATTTTAAGGATTTTCTAGGGTTATCTAAGGATAATAAATTCTGAATTAGAGGAATAGCATGCTATACGAGGACATTAAGACTGGGAGGGAAAAGTTAAAGTGTTAACAGCGTGTAGAGCTATTACTCAATTTTAAATAGCCTTATTTATTAAAGGAAAATTTTGTGGGCCATTAGCTCATACTGTGGACTGGACAGTTTGATATTCAAAAATAAAATGAAATAAAATAAATAAATGAAACAACCAAGTTAGGAACATTGGAAAGCTGATTGCCGTAGCTCTATAGTCACTCTATTACAGATTTTCATATTAAGGCTTGCAGAAAGGGGTGGTAGGGGAGAATAACACACGATACAATTCAGACCTGTGCCGGTCTATTGGATACATCATATGCATTTTTAAATTGCCTGAATATATATTCACATGACAGAATCTAATGGGTTTAGAAGGAGCCCTTGCTCTTGATCAAATCATAAAAACTGTTATAAACTTGTCCATCACATCGGATCCCATACACTTCTATTAAGATTGTTTTTTGTCTTGTTTAAATACTAGAGTTGGAACAGATAAAGGGAATTACATCTTAAACACAACAACAACTCAGGTATTAGAAACTCTCGCTAGAGCCATCAAGGTAAGTAAGCCTTGATGACACAGATACTCAACTTTTTCTGTTAAATCCACCTCAGTCTTCCAATGCCCAAGCCCCCAAGTGTTGCCATTTTCCAACATCAGTTTCAGAAATCTAAGCTCTCTCTCCCAGTGTAAACCCCTCACAGTGGCTATGTACTGGAGTTTGAATTTCAACTTAGCTCTGTACCTCATTTCCATATTCAGATCTTCACAGCTAGAGCAAAGTAGAGGACTGAGGAAATTACCGCTATAATTTCAGCAATGAGCCTGCCTTTATCTGCATCATCCAGGAATCCTGTACCCTGTCTTTTAGAGCCCTGACCTGGGTGCCCGTGAGGAGAGAGAGGGAGAGGAACGGGTGGATATTAGCTACCAGGCAGAACTAATTAGAAATAGATCTTGATATTAAAGGTATCCATCTTTTCCTTACTGGAAACTTAAACAAGCTCCCATTACTCGATGGGATGGGGAGCATGGTTAAGCCCCTGCTCTGGGTTTTATTGCCACCGAAGGTGAACTGTTGGGGAAAGAAAACCAGTGCACAAAGCAGCAGTAGGGAATCGAAGCTCCTCTCTGCCAGAGCCCCTGCCATATATGTTCTGTCACTCACCTTCTAGACACTCAGTGCAACCATTCCATCTATTGAATCAAGAGACTGTTTGATCTTATCTGCATCTGTGAGCTGACTGTCAACCTGCTTAGGCTGCATATTAAATCATCTATAGTAGCTGTATCAAGCTGGGATGATCTGTTAATTCTAAATTTATTAACCCTTGGAGTGCAGTCATCATGTTTAATCTAGTGTGGCCCGCATTTATTTTACAAGACTAAATCCTTCTTGAAGATATGGCTGTGCTGTAGGTTAAAAACAGCTAATGTGGGTTTCATTATGATAACTGGCGGGGGGAGGGGGTGTGTGTGGGGGGAGACTGTCTTAAAAATACTAGTGTGGCTACCCCAACAGGCGATGTCTGTCCTATCCCAGGCACTCTCCTAGGCTGGGATTTGCCTGTGAGACATTTTCTCCAGAAATACTTCTATCTCCAAAAAGAATGTAAGTGGAAAAAGAGGAAGGTGAAGAAGAGGAAGAGGAGGAAGAGCTCTGACAGATTTCCATTTGCAGTGGTCCAACGCCAGAAATACTTTCCATAGCAGAGTCAACCTCGAAAGTAATGCCTGAGGAATACATTTCCAAAGGCACACACCTGGTGGAAGATGCTAACCAAGTTCCTTAAGTAGTCAGTCGAACTTCTTGATCAATAAGGGTCACCTATGTCTAGATTGAATGATTTCTTCTACACACATTCCCCCCTCCCACCAAAGAAGAATTCCAAGGTTGTCCTGCTTTAAAAAAAAAGGGGGGGGAGGGGGCAGGGATGATGTTCATTTAATATGTTAATCTGGTCTTGAGACAAAAAAAAAAAAATAAAAGATACCCATCTCTGCTACTTGCTTATTACTGATGTTATCAACATATTCATCGCTTTTCTTTCAGACACAAACTGCTAGGCATGCTCCCTTTTTGGGTAACCACGTGCCTGATATCTCTCTAATGTAGCCTAATAACAATTTTAGCATTCAGATGAAGCGATTTCATTCTGTGACTGCCTTTTCTATTAGATTTGATTTTGAGAAGCCCCAGTGGGTGCCTTCGAGGCAGAGATCTATCTGTGAGGCTGCTACCGACTCAATAGCAGCCTGGGCTAACCTTGACCTTTCCCGGGACCCCGCTCCATCTGGTGCCAGCCTGCTTTCCACCCCCACCCCCCTCCTTTCTTGCTTCATAGTCAACATTGATCAAGGCAGAACGGAGCGCCTCGTCTCCTGGAAGGGCTGGGCAGGCTCAGGAGGACAGCACATTTCAGTATATGGAAATGATCAAGCTTCTTATGCAATCATAAATCTACATAGGAGGCTTGTGATTTGATATTTCATTCACCTCCAAAGATTTTTTTTTCCTCCCTCCCAACAGGGATTTATAAGCTCTGTAAGAACTCCCGGACAACGGCTTTCCCCAACACCTGGAAATTATCAAGCTTGCTGCTTGCTGAATGATGCTAACAGCTCTAATGCTGCAAATTCATTTTTTAACAACTCACTGGCTTTTATCTCGGATTTGTGTGTGCGTGTGTGCGTGCACACACACACACACCTTTCTTTAAGAAAAATCTACCCAAGCAATGGGTAGTATCAAAGACACCAAAATCAAATCTGACTTAAATATCCTCCATCTCCACGCCCATCCCCATTATGTGTTTGTAGAGTGATTTCTCTATTTCTGTATATTCTGTCCCCTTTCTGAATGGTTTAGGCGGGGAGAAATAAAGAAGAAAAGAGTGCGGGGGGGGGGGGGGGAGAGAAAAAGAGAAAGGAGAGAAAATTAGAAAGATTCCAGAGGGAGGTAACTGGATGTTACACTTTAATGGACCATGAAACCTACCTCTGCCCTCCCCAGGCCACATGCCTCCTTTCCCAGAGACCCCCACCAACGGCTCCTACCCACATCACCCACTACAGCACACAGATGCCTGCTCTGCCTCTCTCTCTTTCTTTCCTCCTCTTCTGTCTGTTTCAGGGGCTGGTGGTGAAGAGGCTGACTGAAGGGGAGTCACGTGGGCAGCCCGTGGGCAGCGGCGGCAGCAGCTCAGAAGAAATTGACTGACTGGCCGCTTGGGCGCATTTCAATATATGGAAATGACCAGGGGCTTCTGCAATAAATCAGCACTCAACACTTTGTCATTTCTGTAGTTCTGCTTCATTTTCCTGTTTTCCTCTCCTCCTCACAGAAGCCTCATTGCTTGCATTTTACACTGCTGCGTCTCTTCCCACCTCCAACACCCACCGTCTCCAAATTTTGCCCCATCCATGCCAAACGCCTCTCTTTCTGTTCTCTGCTCTCTTCCCCACTCCCCACCCCCTCCCCGTAATTGGAGACATCCGGTCGACGGCTCTTTTCTTTCCCTTTAACATTTTTTTCCCCCTAACAAAATCGCGCAATGTTTGCGGTCGTGCCTCCGATTTCCTTCGACCAGAGGCGCCCGGGATGCGCTCTCTTAATCCCCAGGACGGGTACCCCCAGCCCCTGGTGGAGAAGAGAAAAGAGAAAGACCACGGTCCTCGGTTCACCTTTCCCCATCCCAGCTCCCGCGCCGCCCCCCGGGAGTTCCCTCAGCAAACTCAAAAGAATGATCAGAAGCAACTTGTGCCACGAAACGCCGGGATAGCGCTGGGAGAAGAAAGGAGCGGGAGGCGGTGGGAATCGAAGTGGGTTTGCAGGTTCCTGCTTTACTCTTGCAGACTCCCTCGTGCCCTCCACCTCACCCTGCCCCTTGCGCCTCGGGTCCTTTTTTTTGAACCAAAGCGGCGCGTCCCCGCAATCTGCAAGGACTCCGGGTGTTTCTCTGGAGCTCAACGCTGCCTGAATTTCGTAGCGCGTGCAAAAGCGAAATTAACAAAACCCCATCACCGCGCTGTTGGTTTTGTTTTGTTTTCCTTTTTTTTTTTTTTTTAAGTTCCTTGCAGAAGCAAACAATTACCTAGCTTCCTCCACCCCCCTCGTCCAGCTCCTGCTTGAGATTCCTAATCTTTCAACTTGCGTCTCTCTCTCTTGCCGACTGGGCAGCCTCTCCTTTTTCTTTCCCCGGGATCTGGGAACAATAGGCATGTGAAGGGTCAGTGGGCATCACCCTATAAAGCTCAGAACCTAATTAATTTTATTAAAGGAGGATCTGTTTATGCAATATGACAGCCTGGGGGGATTAACCATTTGAGGACGCAGCCTCTGCTCAGACACCGGAGATTCCCTCCTCACATCCTGAGCTTGTACTTCCTGCCCCATTTGATCCTGGCGGGCGCCCCTGATCCGGGTCTGGTTTTTTGTTTGACCTTGTGAGGAGAATGTCTAATTCCCAGGGTTCTGCAACATTCGAGGGACACCCAGGAAACCCATGCATTCCCACTGCCAGATGACAGTTGAAGTGCCCACCTATTCACAGTTTGTTGCAGTGACAGCTCAAAAGGTCTCACTATTGGGAAGGTGTGGGGGGGGGGGGGCGGCGGTTGGCTCTAAGGTGTCCTACAGTGGATATTTGGTGCTTGGAAATATTCTACTTGGAATCACCTCATGTGAAATCCCATGTGCTTCTCAAGAGCAAAGGAAAATGTAACCGTTTTTAAGTTACTATTTTTTTCCCTGCCACTTTGATAATTTGAAATACATTTTTAATAACCTCCTGGAAAAAATTTAATAGTTCAGACATATTGTCCTCTGACTTAATATCTCTGTGTATTCCTTAATTGCCAAAACAAAGTTTATTACATGTACAAGGGCTAACTTTATATCTCCTAGGAATTCTAATGTCATCGGTTTTGGTGTGTGTGTGTGTGTGTGTGTGTGTGTGTGTGTGTGTGTGTGTGTGTGTGTGTTTTATATCATCACCTTGGATTTTGTTCAACAGGGATCTAGAAATGTATAGCATATGTATAGAAATAGATATGATAAAATATTCAAGAGTTCTCTGAAGGAAAATGTGCTTGAAAATAACCCCCTCTTTTATGGAATTTGTTTTGATTTAGATCTATAGATAGGAGAAAGAATGAAAGAAACTGTGAATTACACTGAATATAAGATGTTTATCACTTTAATATTACACTTCCTAGCTTCCATGTTACAGGGCTTTGGAATACTCTCCCAACTTTCAGATTGAAGCTCTCTGCCTTGCACCGTCTGAGGTCTGTCTGGAAAGACCTGCCAGCACATGCCAGCTAAAAATGAGTGTCAATTAATAATAATAAAAAAGCTCCCTTATCCCTACACTCATGCAATTTAACAGGTTTGCAGAAGAACATAGGATGACAACAGTTGTGAGAACATTCCAATATATGCAGTTCTAACAGCTTTCATTTGAGACGCCAAACCTTCCTAAAATAGAATGGCTTAACATTTCTTTTTTATATTAAAAGTCCAATCTACACTTCACATAAAATGTTTTTTTTATCACAAAAATATTTGTCTCTAACAAAATGCACTTTTTGTTCTACCAAAAAAAGCAAACATCTTGAAACAGATTCTCCCAGCTTTTTACAGCTCCCCATTGCAATTTTCTGTACTATTTCAACTGCCCCCCCTCCCCTAAGAGATACTCTGAACACAGGGGTAAAAATAATTACAATTTAAATACTGAACCAGAATGCCCTGTTTCCCAGTATTGTTAACAAAATCTCTAATTCTTAAACTGCTCTCTGATGGAACCAGGCAAATTGGGGGACTTACACTGATATTTCTAAGTGCAGTTTGTTGTTTTAAAAACATATTGTACTGATTAATAAAAATGTGAAATAATTTGAGTTACAAATTTTGAACTACAAATCGCCATCTGCTCAAATGGGGAAAAACCAAAAATTGCCGAATATATTTTCTCACCTCTTTTTTTCATGATAACATAAACAACATTCCTGAATAATTAAAAAAAGAAACTGACTACACTTAATGCATTTTTATAGTTCAACAACTGCTTGGTGAGTCCACCTTCTCCAACGTGCAATTATTTTTTTTCTTAATTACTTGCATATGTTCTATCAGAAGAGTCAGGTTCTGGTGCTTTTCCTGTGTTATTGTGCAAATCTGTTTAGCTCTGTGTACTACACCATACGCCCCCTGGATTGATAGGATAAAAGAGACTGTAGTGTGCAGTAACGCCAACTTGGTTGTCGGTTGTCAACTATGTCCGAGACCTGTGAGAACACTCAGAGTAAGTATCCTCTGGGGCAGGGAAATTTGTTTTCTAAATCCCATGAACCCATACTTGGAGGAGTAAGCACCACCCATCAAAGAGATGCATAGACACAAGGAAGTATGATAAACAACACAGCTTCTCATTTGTGGGAAAGAGAGTAGGTAGGTAGATCTGCCATCTGTGGCTACTGAAAGCAGTTGTTGATGGCCTGGCAAGCAGGGTCCTATGGCACTTCCTGTTCCACCAGCAGAAATCATGAAAAATCATCTAGGATGTACCAAGTTGGCTAAGCCAAGAATCACCGGTGCAAGGACTCTAACAGGAGACCCAATGCAGAGGTGAACGGACTGCTTTGTAAACTGGCTCAGACATTTAAGATGAGCACATTGATTTTTCATCATCCTAAGAATAAAGAATTCCAATTCTATTCATTTAATCACAGGCTAATAGGGTGCATATTTTTCTTTCCTTTTTTTTTTTTTTAAGCCTGTTCGGGGTGCAGGAGGGGGAAGGGCACAAAAGTGCCCTGTTCTTTTGTAGAGAGATATTTGTATTATGATCAAAACCTCATAGGATGTGTCTGCATGGATCAGGCTGTGCCAGGGATAGGGAAGAGTGGGCCCAATCACGCCAAACTCATGCCCACCACCATCCCAGTCCAGTCTCAGTGCAAGTAAAGTGAGGGTGTGAATCCTGGGGCCCTGGGAAGGGTGTGAGCATTGCTTTCATCATTTTGGCATGAGGTAGAAGGGAGTGAAACACTGCCTGGAAAATGCTACTGGATGACCCTAAACATCAGCTGCTTTCACGCCCTCTTTACTCCCTGTGGGATTCTTTGAACATGGCAGCTATTGCTTTTGTTTTCCTTTTAATTCATAACCAATCTCTCCAACCCATACAGTATTGAATACTGTGTATAATGTGACGTAGGAAGGCCCCTTATTTAAAGCCAGTGTAAGACCAGGTGCTTTAGAGTGTCCACCCGGGGACCTGGACCAGGTGTGGAAGGGACGGACAGTTTCTAAAAAGGTCTGTGTCCACAGAACCGATGTACACACATCTGGCTACAGAACAAGTCAGACAGGGGATAGGAAAAAAAGAAGAGATCAAGGAGGCGCCCCAAAGCAGATTTCTCAACTCCTGGGGAAGGTGAGGAGGGCTTTGCTAGGTTGGGAGATGTGGGAAGAGCACTCCGAGTGGAAGAACTGGCCTGAACCAAGATCAGGCACACGAACGAACGGGCTTGGGGGGTTTGAGGCGGCAGTTCGCCTGGTGTAGCTAAAGCATAGGGTGGAGTGGCAGGAAGACGCCTGGAAAGAGAGGTGGGGGCAAGTTTGGGAAGGGTATGGAATGCCATGCTTCACAGTCTTGACCAAATTCTGCAAGCAGGGAAATCCACTGGAGGCTTTTGAGTGGGGTGTGGAGGGCTGACATGCTCTTTGCAAATAATGGAACCTGGAGGCAGCCCGGAGGATGACTGGAAGCAAGTCGTTGTCTGCGATCACACCTACTTTTCTATTCGCCCTTCTGCAGGAGAAGCTGTCCCTGTACAAATGATGCAACATGGACCTTACCAGGAGTGGAATGTTCATTGCTTTCTCCTTCATAATTGAAGATGATGCCAACGGTGGTTTCGATTTACATGCACAGGGTGACTGACTTTCAGGATCTGCACATATAAAAACTATGTTCTTTGAATGATTCTATATTTGAAATTTTTATGTTAAAGAATCTATGTGTCTTTCCCTGTGGGAGTCCCAATACTTTCTTACCTTCAACCCCTACCCTTACCCTGACCCCATTTCCCAACAGGTAAGACCCAAACTCATGAAGGAAACCCCTCTTTTTCTATCTCTAAGAACAGATACTTGAAGCCTTCTAACCATACAATCATATTTATTCAGCATCCACTAATGCACAACCCTTACTGAATCTAAAAAAAAAAAGACCTAAACACAGATATGAAGGAAACAAGGATGATAATAATACATGAAAAATACCAGGATAAAATTATAAATTGAAAAACACTAACCATCAACTAACTGAAGAGGAGCAATTGTGATCTGTCGGATGGTGATCTGGTTTTCAGCACAGATCTCCTAGTGCAGCAAAGCTGAGTTCTGTAAATTAAAAACCCTTTGATATTAGATTCTGTCTTTACAGGGCTGGAGAGACCAGTTCATAGAACTTGACTAGGAGGCTTCGTGGCTTTTGTTTTACTTCTCTAGTTCTACCCAGTAGAAAATAACAGTATGGAAAATGGGACACCATGCTGCATTTCGAACAGCCCTCTGCTAATTAGAAAATTACCCTGTATCATCATAAGGGCTGCCAGCATTGTTTTAATATGGGTCTGCTAATATTCCATTCTGAAGGCCCTAATTTAAAAATCTTGTATCTTGGCTGCTAAAATCACTGCAGGCTGAATCTTGTCAAACAGGAGGAGACTTTGTTTTCCAGTCCTGGACATGGAGCATAATGGTGTCATTTTAAAATGCCTGGAATGTGTGCGTGTGGAGGTGTGGGGTTGTGGGGCGGGGGAAGAGACAAGAAAATTGTCTTTAAATGCTTTCCTTTCAGCGCACCTTCGCTGTGATCTCAGATCAGAACCTCGCTCTCTTGAGAATGAAGACTGCGTTGACATTTTCAGTGAGGAAAATCTCAAGTAACCCATCTGGATTTCTCACAAGGATTTAGCCAAAATATATATTTATATGAGATTTTAGGCAAAGTACTTTCCATTGTGACATTTACAATTGTTATCTGCTTCTTTGTTAAATTATTAGTTTGGGTTTAAATTAAATCTACTCCCAATAAGAACGAGCAAAAGGTGTGGATCCCAGTTATATAAACACATATTCACATGTGTATTAGCAATTTAACATCATACGTACACATCTACAGTACGTCCACTCGAACCAACACCACAAGCAAACACTTAACAGTCTGGCTTTAGACTAATGTTAAGAAAATCAGGCTTACATCCATAATTCCATCTTTAACTAATCCATTGTGACTGGATATTATCTTTATATGGTTCCCTACTTCAAACATCAGTAAAAGATTTCATTCTCCCTACATATCATATATACCACAGTATCAAGGCCAAATGCAAAAGACTACAGCATAAGAAAGCATTCAGCTTGAATCCTAAAACATCAGGTTTCCCTTTATCTGTGTAGGATATTATTTTAAAGTAGATTGGTGTATGGGTATGATATTATTCAAAAGAAGTGATATTTGTAAAAGGCTATATCCCTTGGTAAAGATTTAACTCAGAAAATTAGTCTTGGTCTTTCTTTTCCTTTTTTCCCCCTCTTCTATCTGTACCTTCAAAAGTGTAATATATTTTAGGCAACTTCCATTTAAATGTAAAAAATGATTAAACCCTTGAGTTATTCTTATTTAAATCAGAGACCCATAAGCGTTGCTTTTCATCCTTGGCAAAAATTAAAAAGTATCAACTTAAAATGTAAACGCATCTCTATCCAAGACACAAGTTTAATAGTTTTCAGTATGTGGCAATTGGAATGTGATGACTACTTCTGAGCGCTGTAAGCACTCATTAGCTTAGTTCCTCCCGTTAGTTTGCAATAAAAATAATATTTGCCATTTAGTATGGGCTTTTCACCCTCAGCGTGTTTTACAGGCATCAAATGGTTTATTTATTAATAATCTATGTTTCTGCTTAATAAACTAGATTTCTATTTACAATCAAAGGGAAAATTGGAAAATGTTCTGTATGCAGTAAGTAAAAGGAGTTGCTAACAGACTATCAAATTACATGTTTATTTTGCCCTGCCCATTATTTTTAAATAACTTTCTGCTGGCCAATTAAAAAACTCAAGGTCCTAGGTAATGAAATATAGAAGAAGTCTGTTTCATGTCTGTTTGTTTTTCTGATTTGGGAGGAAGTAGGTTATTTTCAAAGGTTTAACCCTCAATTTATTTATGCAAAAGGAAACTTGGTTTCAGATACTACAGATTAGACACCAGAGAGATTTCTTTTCACTCGTGTTTATAAGAACATATCAGCAGCTTTGAGCTGAAGGGGGGAAGGCGCGGTGTTGGGGGGAAGCCCCGGTGTTGGGGGGAAGCCCCTAGAGCTCGGAGGACATCAGCACAGAAACCCTTGGTTGGGTTCTATTCCAACCAGAGTAGGAATTGCCAGTAAATATTCTAAAGACTCAAGGCCTCCAGGACATTGGGATCTTGCTTCTTGGGCTCTGGCTTCGGGGCAGTGTCTGTTGTGGGCCAATTGGGGTTAGCATAGCCCCTCAGGAGGTGACCTCTACAAGGGAAAGCAAATAAACTGGCCTGGGGTGATGTGGGGGGTTAAATGCCATCCACAGACTCAGACATAATGCACCTCAAATACACCCCCACACTGTTTTTCAAATTGACCTTCTCATCTCACGCTACAGTGTTCTCTAAAAATGAATGTTCAGTTGGAACTGCTCACGCTCCTGTTTTGACTCCACCATCCAGAGTTCTCACGAGGAACATCTGAGATGCTGGCAGGTTTCTGGACATTCCTTTGAGAAGGCACAGCCAAAAGTGAAGACGCAAACTGGTTGGCAAAGAGGATTCAATGGCTCGCTGTCCTGCAACTCAAATACGTACACACACGAAACATCAGACAACTCCAGCACATTAGGAAACAGGCTGTCCTCACGCTGGGCTACGTCTTAAGGCTCGGAGACCATGATGATACTAGGATATTAGTTTATGTATGGTGATACTTTACAACCTTTAAAAAAATTATTTTATTGATTTTTCACAGAGAGGAAGGGAGAAGGATAGAGAGTTAAAAACAACGATGTGAGAGAAACATCGATCACCTGCCTCCTGCACACCCCCTACTGGGGAGATGTGCCCGCAACCAAGGTACATGCCCTTGACCGGAATCGAACCTGGCACCCTTCAGTCCACAGGCCAATGCTCTATCCACTGAGCCAAACCAGTTAGGGCAATTGTTACAATTTTTATGGTATTTTCACATATGTTCTCTCTTTTAAATTGATTTTAGAGAGTAACATCTATTTGTTGTTCCACTTATTTATGCATTCATTGGTTGATTCTTGTATATGAATGAGAAGCTTGAGCTTGATGTCTTGACCAGGGATCAAACCCACAACCTTGGCATAGCGGGACAACATTCTAACCAACTGAGCTACCTGGTAAGGGCTATCTTCTCCTTTTCAGTTAAGCATACTTTTATCTCTCTTCACTTTGATTTTTGACTTGTTTGCTTCTTAATATTTTTGTCGTGTTTCTTCTAACCGATAAGAATGGTGCAGTATAAACTTCACTTTAGCATGTTTGCACAATGCTGCCTTGTTATAATGAAGTATATTTTTCAACGGTCTTTAAGCCGGTCATAAAAATTTGCTCATAGTTAAGCTTGGCGTGTTAGGGTCTGAACCTGCAAGCGAAGTCCTTCAAACACCATAATAACCTAAATTCTGGTCATTTACAAATATATGCACGTGAAACGAACTCTCTGAGAGGTTTTGGTGTATACCTCCAACTCTTATTTGTGCAACAAATGTGTCTAAAAGGTAATTTTGGTTCTTTTAAATGGTTGGACAGCACCACTTGAGGCAGAAATAGGCCTTGTGATTCACCTTCAATTTAAAAGCGCTAATTTCTGCCTTCTATGTGCCTTTATAACAACTTGTCCCAATCTTTGACATTAGAAAGCCACTTTCCAGGGAGGGGGGAGGAGAGAGCCCTCCCCCTTCACCTGTAGACATGCCTCCCGCTACCACTGCCCATGACGGAAGTGAGGCGCACCAAGGCTTCCCAGTCCTTCCCAGGACGCCCACGGGCCGTCTCCTCACACACAGGGCCGTAACCACCTGTACCAGTCCTGTCGAAACAGAAGACGGAGTCGGTAAGAGGACTCACCTCTCTCTCTACAAAAAGTCATTTCCCTTCTCATTGCTCATCTCTTCCAAAAAGCAGCATGCCTGTAACACAGAATTGCAAGGTTGGCCGGGAATGGGAACAACATTGCAATTCAAATGCTTTTTTACATTTTGTAAAATAATAGCAATAAATTAAATCGTCAAACTATTTAGCTGTGTAAACTGGCTTCTGCCACTTGTGCAGTTGCTTCTTTTCATGAGGCAGGTTGCTTTATGTATCAATAGGTGTTTTTAAAATGATCCCAGTGTCTCTTTAGACATGCTGCTCCAGGAAGTTCTCTGTTTTTTTCAATTGAAATTAATATTTGCTAATAAAAGAACTGTCAGGACTTGGAAGCAAACATTCATTTATGTACCCAAAAGAATAAAACGTTTCCAGTTTTCATCTGCATGACCCCGACCCCAGTCAGTAACCCAGTACCGGCCACAGCTCTAGCCGCAGCCGGACATCAAGCTCAAGACCAGGGAGAGCCTCCTCCTCGAACAGGAGGCACAGAATATTAAATTAATTCATTTGACCAGCCCTGTGTGCTCCTGGCAAAAACAAAGATGGTGTGTGGGCTGGCTTCTGCATTTACTCATAAAGTTGAAGGTGTTGGCTCTAAGAACCACTGTCAAAACGTGATTGTGCCATGAGAATAAAGGAGGAAGACTCCAGAGGAAAAACTCAATCTCACACCTACTAAATTTTCATTCTATTTCGAGCATAAATGGATTTTAAAATTTTGTGGCTTAAAAATAAAAATAAAAAAAGGTCAGTGAACGCAGCAGACACTGTGACGGTGCGCCACTCCAACGTGGGGAAGGGGAAGACAGATCAGACAGAAGAGCCGACAGGGCACGTTTACGACCAGAGTCCAGATCAAACACCGGGTGGGGTTCTCAGCCAGGAGCGGCACCCCAACAGAGCCTGCACCTCAAGTTCTCTTCCCAGGCCTTCTCTTCTGCCTCTGCCTGCCTTCCTTAGGAAGGTCCACACAATAACTGAAAACAACAACAACACTGAGATTCTGTAAGACCTTTCAAGGGTTACCAAGTCAATGACCGAGAGGGAGAAAAACGAAAGGGAAACACAAGCTAGGGCACATTCCATTCAAACAGCTCCTGGGGAGTTAAAATTCTCTCTACGTGGGGAACAGTGGGTGCCTACAGGTCTCTGGCGAGCCCACAGCAGTTCAAGGTAATATCTGGTCAGCAGGCATAGACTCCAAATGAACAGTGGTTTAAGACCTGTGCCGAAATGAGAAAGGCATTCTCGGGCTATTATTTAACATTCTACATATGTGAGATACGGAATGAAAGGATGAGAATTATCTTAAAATCCCTGCTAAGGCAGAGCCTGCTTCCTCAAGGCAATCTCAAGCTTTAGTAGTTCAGACAGATTCTCTGGCTGACAATTAATATTAATGGGTAGATTTCACAATGTGGCATTATCACACGGGAGATGGGTGGGCACACCATCTGGGTTTTGGCAGGTATTAGATGTAATCAAAGGGATTACTTGGCTCAGGGAGAAATAGAAAACCTTGGGTTTGTTTAGTCTCTTTCCTCTTTTGTTTGGACGCAGCTCTAGGTGTGCTTAACGATGTTCCCCCTTGTTCTTTATTTGTGGTTGGGAACATCTCCAGGGGGAGAAACAAAACAAAACAAACAAAAAAGGATGGACAGCCCACAAAGATAGTGGGATATGGAATCATGGCCCGTTCCCTCCTCACTGGAAAGTCACCAAATATTTATTGAGTGCCTACTATGGACAAGGACACCGCAGTCAGCTTTAGTTGCCTGAGCTATAAAGATGTCAGTGTTCACAGGTCTATTTCTTGATACTTCAGAACAAGCTGAAGGGCACACAGTCTTTACAGATAACACAAGATTTCTTGGTCCACCTTTGCTCCTTTCCCACCATTTATCACCACCACAATCACCACCACCACAACACACACACACACACACACACACACACACACACACACACACACACACACAGTGACCATCCAATGTCAGGTTTTAGCAAATAGTCACAAAACTGAATTGCTTCTTGAAAACGTTCAATAAACTAGACCAGGGAACCTCCAACAGTGTACATGTTCATCTTCAATAAAAATAAATGGAAGTTGTTGATTGGCTTACCCTCTTGGAAGCGATAGGTGAGTAAGCAGACTTGAAGAACCAGACCCTGCTGGTTTCTACTGTAGGTAACTTGCATATTTTACATTTAACGATGCTCTGATAATGAGTGAGATGTCAGCTTGCCATCTCAGACACTCTGGCCCGGGAAAAAAGCACGTCCAATCGTCTGGTGTCCCTACCCAGGATCGTCTTGGATCCCACAGATACACGCCCTCCTAACTCACAACGAGACTGTCTTGGCTTAATAGCTATCCCACGGTCAGGGAAGGCAGCAGTGACATAAGCCACCTTCCACCAGCCAGTGATGCGAACAGTCCAAATAAGCTTAGCTGACACCGCTCTTCCTCCCCACCAGCTCCTTCCAGGCATCTGTTCAGGGGCCACAGGCTCGGGCTCCATCCTTCATGTGACTCTTCATAAAACTTGGCTGTTAACAACGCAACTGTGCATTCAACTGCCCAAATCAACTGGAGCCCTGACATCTGCATGGTCCACGGGGGTAACCATGGACTACACACTCGCACATGCGGCTGGCTACTTCAAGTTCGTTAACATGAACTACAAACAGGAGCTCATTTCCTAGGCCACTCTTCAGGAACTCAGCAGTTCCCTGTGGCTGATGGCTAAGGAATACAGTGAGCGTACAGCGCATTCCCATCTCGCAGGGAGTTCTGCTGGACCACACGACGAGGGGTGCCAGGGCAGTTTTCCTGGGCCCTGCAGGCACCCGCCTGGGAGAGCCAGGCCCCGGCGCTCACTAGTCTCCACTCAAATCTAAATGCCAGTGTCCAGGCAGACTTGACCCCCAAGCCCCGCAGCCTTTCACTGGGGAACCAGGGCCGTGGGGAAGAGCCTCCACGGTGCGGAATGCTTTACCCGACTTTATACCATTTGCACAACATTCTCTGCGAAGGGGTAGAAGTGTGTGTATGTTGGGAGGGGGGAGAGGGTAGCTCCCTGGGCGGGCATTTAGGGGCTGTTCCCGCTCCTGCGCCCCAGCCCCTCGCTGCAACCCAAGCTCGCGTAGGGCCGAGCTTTGGGGTGCGGGTGGGCGCCGGGTCGGGACTGGAGTGGAGGGAGGGATGCCCTGCTGGCTCCGCCTGCGCCCAGCCTCCTCTCGCCTTGTCCTTTAGTGGAAGGGCACGCCGGGCAGGACAAAGGCCCGGGCGGGCGGCAGCTGCTGGGCTCTCGCGCAGGGGCGGCCGCGGCCACCCGGGGCGCCCGCCGCCTCCGCGGCCCCGTGGGGGAGGCCGGGCGCCCGCCTTTGTCTGCGCCGCCGCCGCGGGCCAGGTCCGCAGGAAGCGGGCGCCATCGTGCGGCCGGAGCTGGGCACAGCGCCCTCCGGCGCCACCCTCGCTGGGCCAGATCCAAGCTTGGCCGGTGTCATCGCAGAGGCGACTGCTTTCCAGGCCGGCCGCGGTACATGCCATTAGGCATGCTCTGTGTGATGAGAACACTTCATATCGCCACTTCCAATGAAGGCAGCTGAGCCTGTGTCCGCAGAAAAGGCAGAAGTAGACATACTTGTCTATGTACAATGAATAAAAATACCCACAGAGCCATGATCTCCAGAATATTTACTAACGTAGCTGCGCGCATATGCGTGGAATATCTCTGGAACGCCACAAAAGAAATCGGCTACAGGCCTTTCCCTGGTGACCTAAGTGCCCGGGTGCCTAGGTGGCAGTGTGAGGTGGTGGTGATTCTTTGTACCTTTGTGCCATTTGCACCTATTTCCTGTTCAAAACAAAAGCGTTTATATTTAAAGATATATCTAATAAAAAGCGTCTGTGGCATGTATTGTGTGTAAATGTTGCTGGAGCCAAAGATAAGAACACAGTTGAAAATTCCAGGTCCCTGCCCTCTGGGACCTGAGTGTACACAGACAACCCAGCAAGTCACAGAAACAGAATTAACCCACGTTTCCGGTGATGCTTGGTGGGGCGGGGGTTTTCCAGCTTGAAGGACCCTGTTCAGCAGGCGAGGCTCCTGCAAAATGTGACTGCTGTTCTCACTTTGTTGACCAAACTCCTTACACGGCTTTTGACTCAGAAAATGCTGGCCCAGAGCACTGACCCCTGGCTTACTTTAGAGGGCAGGGTCGACTGAAACTCTTAGAAATGACGCTCCATCTCCTTCCAAGCTGATCTTCTCTCCTCGGCATCCAACCCCGTCTTCCAGCATGGATTCCGACAAATTTCACCTATGACAGCGGTTCTCAACCTGTGGGTCGCGACCCCTTTGGGGGTTGAATGACCCTTTCACAGGGGTCACCTAAGACCATCGGGAAACACATATATAATTACATATTGTTTTTGCAATTCATCACTATGCTTTAATTATGTTCAATTTGTAACAATGAAATTGGGGGTCACCACAACATGAGAAACTGTATTAAAGGGTGGTGGCATTGGGAAGGTTGAGAACCACTGACCTACGAGGCCACTTACCAAGTTAGAATTGGGTACAGTTAACCAACTTCTAACCCCCACAGCCGTGACTCTGTGACATGTTTGCAGAATTGGGCCTTGTGAGATGGCCCCAGTTGTGCCTGACCAGGAGAGCATTACACCTGGCCGAGGAGCCGAGGCATGGGCACCGAAGCAGGGGAGAGCCTGCAGGCAGGGACCACGCCAGCCACTGTCCTGTGATGCCTGGGCCTGGCTCCACTGCGTTCAACTTGAAACTTGTTCTTTACTTCCCCTGGAAGTGCTCTGCGGGGTCACAGACCATAATGAGATGGTAAGATCGGGATGATTGCGGTTGGGCTGGATAGAGTGTGGACAGCAGGGCAGGCCTTGGGGCCAAGAAGACTGAGTCTGCATGCTGCCTGGGCACAGATGGAGTCCTGAGCAGGGAGAAGAGGGAGCCTGGGAAGAGAGAACCGGGACTGGAAGGGCGTGGCCTTCGGAGGAAGAGGGGAGTGAGTGTGTGCATGCACGGCGTGAGTGTGCACGTGTGTGTGTGTGTGTGTGTGTGTGCGCGCGCGCGTGCATATGTGGCTGGGTCTGGGCAGTGAGCATTCAGGAATCCTGGTGGAGCCGATGGTCTGATTTGGGGTTCAGGTGAGTGAGAGCATCTTGGAGTCGCAGCCTCTACTGCTTTATTTCCATCCCCCAAATTCAAGTTCCTCCGTCCGTCCTTCTCCTGGAGCTCTGACAAACCTCTGAAGCACAGGCGGGAGGGACAGCGAGATCATGACCAGCATTTCCTTCACAGTAAGAGAAGAAGGCACTACGGGGGTATCCAAGAACAGCATGAGGCATATGGGGTTAGCTGGTTCTCCTGTTCTCTCTTTAGAACTCAGGGTGGTGCTCCTGCCACTAGGTCTCTCTTACTCCTGCCTTGGTCCTGCTTCCCGTGGGGTAGACAAGAGGAATCAGTCACAGCAAGGAGCTCACTGCCTGAAAAATCTGCCCAGCTGACCAGTATGTACTTACATCCTAAGAAAACCTTTGGAGCAGCAGTCGCCAACCGGTGGTCTGCGGACCACTGGTGGTCCATGAGGTCCGAAAGGTTGGCGGCCACTGTAATCTAAACCATCACTCGGGAAAGGGGACCCAGTCGACATGCAGTGGACAGATTTTGTGTCCATTTCTTGGTACCTACTCAGCGTCCTGCACGGTGCGAGTGCTTGCAGGCGGGGATTCATCTTCCATTTTGTTTCCTTGCGAGCCGTGTGGCATAACAAGGGTGACAGTCAACCCCACGCTCTATAGTGCCAGCATTGCCACAGCACGATCAGTGTTTGGATGGACAGAATCCCTAGAAATTGCTTAGTGGTCAGGTCTTTGGCCGTGGTAAGTGGTTAAGATGCCTCTTGCCTCAACTGAGGCTGACTGGACCATGTCAGGAGCCGGCGACATCCTTCAGCTTCCTACCCAGGCCCAGACCCCCTTTCCTTCTCTCCTCTCAGAAACAGGCCGTTGTGCGTGGCTCCATGAGGAAGACCTGGGCCTCCCTGCCTGTCTTCCCAGTGGGGCAGCCCTCTGCCCTCTCAGAGGGGGAGCCACGAGGCTTCCAGGCCTTGCCGTGCGCTCCCCGTGGGCTCCTGGCTCGGGGGAGGCAGAGGTTGGTGAGAATTAATTGTAAAGTGCATTGAGAGGCACAAATGGAAACCGGTCCCGTGGCGGGGAGATTATTACTGTGGCAATTTGGGTTTTCTGAAATAGCTCTTAGGATATGACAGTGGCAGCCCAAACCCCAGAGGTGAGCTCAAGGCTGATAGATTTTCAGAGTGGCCCCATTTTGCTACAGGCTTCACGCTTCCCCTCCCTTCAGGGTGGGGGTGAGCAAGACCGAGAGGGGCCTGGGCTGGGGATCGGTGTCCCCTCCAAAGGCCGCAGATGCGAGGGCAGCTGAAGGCTGACCCCCATGTTCTTGAAAGAGGGTCCCCAGACTTCCCAGAATAATCTCCTTCTCACTTCACTGTTCCCTTCCCTGTCTGAGATGGCAGGTGACCCAGGTGGGAGCGGTGTGCAAATTGATTTGGAGGCGATCAATGGCTCGGGGCGCGGCCCAGCTCGCTGCCGTGTCACTGATCCTCTCCAAATCGATTCACACGCCGTTCCTTCTCAGCACACCTGCCATGTCGGATGGAGAGGGATGAGTGAAGTGAGAAGAAAATTACACATTCGTTAAGCCGCCGAAGCCAACACCGCCACCGGCCCTTCTCCTCCCCTCTCTCCACCACATTTCAGGCCACCGCCACTTGCCTCCGAGATGCGAGGAGTCCTTTTCCACCCACGCGGAGAAAGAACCGGGATGCGATGGAGCTACAAGGACCCTCGCATTGGCACCATCGCAATGAGGTCTACACCAGATGACCGAGAAGTTCATCCTCTCCCACATACATGGCTTCTACGGTGTTAGTTCAGAGCTTGTTAATGTGTTCACTCCTTTAAAGACCATTGTGGACCAACTTGTAAACAGACCACTTACTTGGTAGGCCCAGAGTCATTCAATATTTGAATTCAATTAATTTGAATCCATTCATTCATTCATTCATTCATCCATTCATCAACTCACCCAATCATTCGGCAAGCCTCAGTGGAACCCACACCACGTGTCCAACACTGACCAGAGACCAGGCCTGCTCCTCAGTACTCTGAGTTATCACCAAGGTGATCTGCTTTGGAGAAGACAAAGTATGCTCACAGGAGCCCCCAAGAATAGCCCAAGCCAAAGGAAATAAAGAGAACAAATAAAATAACGGAAAGATTCCTGTAGCTGTGTAGGACAGACCTCTTCAAATTACTGCAGTTCCATCAGTCTCCTGCTACTGGTTTGCTAGGAGCTTGGACCAGCATGTACTAGTAAACAGGCTGTGTCATTAAGCACAGTTTTTTCATAGCAAGACTTTCTCAATGAAGGAAGTAGTGCAATTTTACATTCCGGTGCAACCTGTTCCTAGATCAGCACTTTGAGTCAAGACCAATTTATCCATCAGTCACAGGAGGCACAGTGTCTCAGACCCGCAGTGCTTTCAGGGACACCAAGGTGTCCACATTCTAATTCCCAGACCCCACAGCAAAAGGAACTTTGCTGATATGATTACATTAAGGATCTTGAGATGGGGAGTTTATCCTGGATTATCTGGGTGGGGCAATGTAATCACAATGTACAAGTAAGAGCGAGGCAGAAGGGGAAGGGTCAGAGAAGCAGATCCGATAGTGGAAGCAGCGTTCAGAGAGTCCGAGGTTTGAAGATGTTAATCCACTGACTTTGAAGATGGAAGACGGGGCCACAAGCAAAGGAATGTGGGCAGCCTCCAGAAGCTCAAAAAGTTGGAACTGGAGTCTCCTTTAGAGCCTCCAGCATGAACCAGACCTTGAGATGGATTTTGGACTTCTGAACTTCAGAATTGTTAGATAATAAATCTGTGGTGTTTAAAGGGGCTAAATTTGTGATAATTTGTTACAGCATTGAAAGGAAACTATCATGGGGCCCACAAAAATGCTTTCATTTCATTTGGGGGGCATGGGGGGGAATGAACTTTTAGGTTAATAAAAATGTTTTAACGTCGTAATATAGTTATTTTTATGTTAATGCAGTTATAAATTAGGATTATTTTTTTTTGATGGAGGAAGGGGCCCAGTAAGGCAAAAGTACCAAGGTCCCACAAAAGTCACAGTGAAACCCTGCTTCAAGTAGTAATGATCATGAGGCCCTCCCCTCCTTTAACAATTCTATAGAAGGATCAGAAAGCACAGATCCTGGGAGGGGCGGATATGGGGTGGAGGGGGGGTCAATGAGGGGAAAAAAAAACACAAAAAAGGGGACATCTGTAATACTTTCAACAATAAAGATAAAAACATTTTAAAGGCACATATCTGATGTAGAACTAAGCAATCCATTTGACCACCCATCTTGAAGCAGCCTTTCTGACTGCTTATTTTGAATCCTTCAAAAACCAACATTTTAAAATAGGACTTAAAGGTGTACTAAATGTATTTGCCAACATCCATCCAGTGACTTATTTCTAATAAGGGAGGCTGGGTCCACCTTCTTCTCTCTCATGCAGTCTTCTGTAGTGCAGAGATGTACGTCCCTGAAAATCAGTGATGTTTCCACATTTGTAAGTAAGGATTCCTTTTTTGTTTGAAAAGCCTCTTTGCAGATTTCTGGGTTACATGGAAGTTAAACAAAACTAAAAGTTTTTAATCCTGCTTCTGCCTGTTCTTGAGCCACTGAGATCGAGATTCTCCCGCAGGCATAGAACCAAAGTGATTCCTTTCAGCAAACTCTTTGACTTCCTGTCCAGGTTCTGACACATTCCTTTGCCAACAGCAAAATAAGTGAGAACGCTTCCAATGAGCAGTGACACTTCTTCTTGTTTGTAGAAGGGAGTGTCAGCCTGAAAATAGTGGCCAAGTGTTTTGACGCAAAAAGCAAGGATTTCAGACCAACGGCAGCCAAGTGGGCTATTCTTAGATGTGCATTGGAGGCTGAGAGGTCTCCGTGTGGGTTGTTGGAAAATGGTTAGGGATCTGTGACTTTTAAGTGGCTCTGGAAACTATTTAGAGATGAATAAGCCCCTGCAGGTTCCATTAATGGCAGATGTTTTATTCCATCTGATCCTCAAAGTCCTTCTTGGATATCAACTAGTTTCTGAGGTCTTCCCCAGTAACTCAAGGATCAATGTGGGCTGATCCCTCCTGACCACCAAGGATCAATGTGGGCTGATCCCTCCTGACCACCAAGGATCAATGTGGATTGACCCCTTCATTCAGTACTGAATATGTGGATGATGTCTTAGTCTATTCAGGCTGCTGTCACAAAGTGCCGCAAACTGGGAGGCCCATGAACAACAGAAACTTACTTCTCACAGTTCTGGAGGCACCAGCATGGTTGCCTCCTGGTGAAGGCCGTCTTCCTAGTTCATAGCTGCTACCTCCTCTCTGTCCTCACATGGTGGAAGGACGTAGGGATCCTCCTGGAGCCTCTTTTGTCAGGCACTAATCTCATTCACAAGGGCACCACTTCATGACTTAAGCACCTCCCACAGGCCCCACTTCCTAACATCATCATCTTTGGGGGTCTGGATTTCAACATGTAAGTTTTGGGGGGACATAAACATTCAGACCACGGCAGATGCCGTCCTAAGTAGCACTTGGTCGTTACCTTTGCAGAGTCCTGTTGACACCATCTTGGGTTTTCAGAGATGTTTCATGTGGTTGCCCACTTCCCCCTCCTTTCTTCCCTAGACCTCTGTGCCCCCAAACTCCCCACGTTTTCCTCCTACCTCACTGGCTTCTTCTCATTCTCCTTTGCTGATTCCTCATTCTCTAACAAACCTATAAGTGTTGAAGTACTTCGGGCTCTCTCTTTTTCCCTCTTCATCCTCTGTCCGCATTATCTCCCCCAGAGGATCTTACCCACCTCCATGGCTTTATGAACCATGAGTGCCAAATGCCTGCCTCTAGCCTGGACTTCTTCCTGGAGTTCCAGACTCATATTTCAAACCACTCAATAGCTCCACGTGGACGTCGTGGTGGCTTTGTAATGGGTCATCTAGACTAGACAGAGCTACAGTTTTCAGGACTCAGGGTGGGCCTCAGACAAAGTTCCTGGAAAGAAGCAATGCCTGGGTTTCACTCACAGGTATTGTTGCTGATCTGCTGACTCACTTCTTGGCGTGAAGCAACAGCAGGGCCTGCAGCTGCTTTACTTTCCCCTGGATCTTCATCTTCTCTGAATCCTGAGTCAGGTGTGTGTTTAGCTCCAAGAAAGAGGCCCCAGCTTTTGCAGGGTACCCACACTAGAATATACATACAGGTACATGTGTATATTCTAGTGGTTCTGCTTCTCTGGTTAAACTCTGAGTAATATAGATGTCTAAAAGTCACCTCAAATATCATGTGACCCAAACCAAATAGTTCTATGATCCCTCCTTCATTTGCTCCCCGCAATTGCCCCATCCAAATCAATAGTAAAAGGGAAATCACAAAACGAATTCATCAGTTGGTCCTATTAGCTCTATTTCCAAACTACCTTGCCAGTCTGATTGCTTCTTACATCCTCACTGCTAAAACCCTGGTTCTAGCCACCTCCGCATCTCACCTACAACAGTTCCAAGATCCATTCACTGCAGTCCATCCTCCACACAGTAACCAGAAAATCTTCCTACAGCTGAAATCTTGTCCCTCCTTAAAAACCCCAACAGCTTCCCATCACAATCAAAATATAAATCCCAAATCCTACAAGACCCTATATATTTTGGACCCTGATGACCCTTGGGCCTCATTTCCCCATACTCACCCACTTATCCTCTATCTTTAGGTGCACACCACTCTTGGACATGCTGGTACACACCCCCCAAGCCTTGGCACCAGCTCTTCCTCCTGCTTGGAACGTTCTTTCCCCATATCCTCACATGGCTTCCTCCTTCTCACTGTTATGTCACCTTCACAGAGAGATCCTCTCCACCCCCACTCTACCACATTACCCTTGCCTGTCTTCATGGGACTTCTCTGTACATGGAAGTATCTTGTTGATGTATTGCTGTCTGTGTATTCTGGAGCGCTCACCCCTCCATCCCCTGCAATGTAAGACCTCTGAAGACTGGCATGCTGTCTGGTTCACTGATGCACTGAGAGTCAGAAGTAGACTTCACAGAGGAGCATAATAAATACCTTTTGGCTGACTATATCTTATGTTGTTCTCTAACTGGTTCAATCTTTTTACCTCCCCAATGATAATTCACACACCTTAGGAATCAGAGTCATCTTCAGTGTCCTCCACAGTGCCTAGCACAAGGCTGGGAACATGGGTAGTAGGTTCTCAAAAAAAGTTCATCATAGAAAGAGCTGGGGTAACAACAGAAATTATTGTTGGTGGCCCTCTCCACCCCATGCTTCCATGTAGTTCTTTCTTTTCTGTTGGCTTTGCCCTCCTGGCTTTTTAAGAGTGCCTAAGAATGAAAGGCCAGAAGGACTCTAGGCTGAGCTCTATTGCTAACTAGCTGTGTAACTCTGGGCTAGTGGCCTTTTGTGGAGCTCAGTTCCTATAACTCTAAAATGGGCAGGGGCTATTTGGAGCATTTAGATGTGAGAAGAGGCCTGGTGTAAATCAACAAGATATGAAAAAGACCAGTGGACTCCAGAGACCTCCAGTGTGCTCAACTTCCTTTATACGATCTCTAACATCCATTCAGGCTTTTATTTCCTTCTCTCCTTCTGCTTTAACTAGACAGAGCCCTTTTGCCATTTCACACTTTAGTTATCTCCTCCAGCAAGATTCTGCCAGCCCCACTTCCTCCCTCATGTTCTCAGGAACGGCTGGAACCTTCAGTTAATGCCTATTCCTGTGAACAGTGCCAGCACCTGATGTCTGGGCCACCCTTTTGAACACCTGCTTCTCTACTCCCCTGTAATGCTCTTGTGTTCTGGTTTATAAAAAGGCAACAGAGGGTGGAGAGCTGAGGACTTGGGAACTCTCCAGACAACTCAGGGCGAAAGCACTATTATTTCTGACTTAAACTTCTCAAATAATTACTCAACTACATACTTCAGAATGGAACTGCAGGAGTGCTTTGTCTTACATCCTTCAAGACATGGCTATGAGATCATCGCGGCTCAAAGCCCTTCAAAACACTATTTGCTGAGTGCAGGCGGCAAGCTGAGCAGATTAGGGGTGGGGGGAAGAGCTGCTACTCTATTTTGGGAACCCCCATGTTCCAAAGAACCGGTCTCTGAGGCACAGCTGTAGATCTGATGCCCCGATGCCTTTGACACCTGAGCAGGAGCTGTTGGAGCCCTATCAAACCAAAGAGTCACTTGAAAAAAGGCCTCATGGTTTAGAGATATTGTGCTTCCTTTTACAAGTACTTTCAGCCTGTCTGAGGCTCATGTTGGCATAAGGGCTATCAAGACACCTGAAGGCATTTTTTTCAGCATCTCCTGGGGGCAGGCCCTGGCAGACTAAGCAGAGAGAAGAGGTAAGCAAATAAGCATAGCGAGCAGCCAACCAAGCGGCTGGTTGATGTCTCAACCAAGTTGCTCATCATTCTGTTCTGGAAACTGTCTCTTTGGACAGGCTGGGTAGAGCCATGGCAACATCCTTTTTGTGACGGGGGTCATTGAGTAATTTTAAAATATCATAATTCCTGTAATTATGCAGACTAATTCATACTATGAAGTTCATGTATGTTTACAGTAACATAAGGACAGGAAGATGAGCCTGGTAAGGATGGCCCATGACATTCCATGAGGTCTTTGTCACGCTGATCTGCCAGAGACTGTGTAGACCACCTGCAACTGAAATTCTCATTTCCTCATCACTTCCTCTGAAATTGAACTGAACTCAAAAGGAATGAGTTACCCAAAAGAAGTGTCCAGAGATGTGGCTTAGTCAGTACTGAGTTTCCAGAAGAAACTCAGGAGAAAGCCATATTGGATCTGAATCTACATTGGGGTCAACAAAGACCAATATTCCCTTTCTTTTTTATTAGGACTATAGAATGTTAGGGCTCACAAGGGCATAGGAAATGGTTGTTATGGGTTGAATTGTGCCTCCCCCCAATTTAAATGAAGTCCTAACTTGCAGTACCTCAGAATATAACCTTATTTGGAAATAGGGTCACTGTGGATATAATTAATTCCGAATACTCTGGAATAGGGTGGGTTCCCTAATCTAATATGACAAATGTCTTTACAAAAAGGGGAGATGCGGACACAGACACGCACAAAGGGAGAATGCCATGTGCATTCCAGCCAAGGAGTGTCAAAGATTGCCAGCAAACCACCAGAAACCAGGAGAGAAGCATCAAATAGAGGTTTTTCTCAGAGACCCCAGAAGGAACAAGTCCTGCTGATACCTTGATCTTGGTCTTCTAGAAGCTGCCAGAGTTGTGAGACAATGAATGTCTACTGCTTAAGTCCCCAGTCTGTGTCACTTTGTTATGGCAGCCCCAGCAAATCAACACAGATGGCCTGGTTCAACTCCTCAGGTTAGAGCAGTAGTTCTCAACAAGGGAATTCTGACCCCACCAAGGAGCATTTGGCAATGTCTGGAGACATGTTTTGTTGTAGCAGCTGGGAGGTGTTACAGGCATCTGATACATAAGAAGCCATGGGTGCGGCTAAACATTCTGCAATACACAGTCCCCACAACAAAGAATTATGTGGCTCAAAAGGTCAATAGTGCTGAAATGGAAATGGAGGACCAATCTTTTAATGATACAGAAGCTGAAGCTCAAAGTGTTTAAGTAATTCACAAGATCAAGAAGAATAGTAGGGCAAAACTGGAACCAGGATCCAAGCTATTGGCCAGAGAGTGAGAAAGAAGAGATTATGCCTAGCAAGAACCCTGGGAAAAGCATGTTCTAAGAGACAGGCAGAAGAGGCAAAGAGGGAGGGAGGTGCTGGAAAGGAAAGAGGAGACCACAGAGGATATCATTTCCAGAAGAGGGGCCTCACTAGGGAGATGTTGCACAAGGGGCCTGAGCAAGAGCTGTGCACAGGGCTCACGGAACTTATTGACAAGGATGTTACTGAGTGGCTGTGAGGAAAGCAGCTCCGCTGGCCCAAAGACAGGGCGGTGGCGGGACACAGTGAAACGACCATCTGACTGTGAGTGAGATGAAGGAGGCAGAGTCTGGAGCAGAAAATGCTTAAAAGACGTTGGTTGGGGAGAGGAATAGAGAAATAAGTGGGTAACTGCAGGAAAACATAAGGAAGACAAATTCCATAGCAAGGGGTTCAATAGTATATGGATAACTGGCTGGGCTGGCTTCACGGTGTATGACCAATTCAGTCACACACTGCCCTGTGCTCAGACGGGGGTCCTGTGCCTGGGGTTTAATGCTGTGGTCCCATCTTAAAATCATCAGTAACTTTATCTTTGAATTTGTTGTGTAACTGAGGTTTGAGGGGGCAGTGCAGACAACACCGAGGGCTCAGAGCTTTGGCTCACATGCTATCCTGCCTCCCACTGCCTCCTCAGGATGGGTTCTTGGCCTTTTGCTGTCTCATCCCCACCCAGAAATGGCTGCTCTGCTCAGAGGGAGTGAGTGAGAGGGCACAGGCACAGGGAGAACCAGGGGTGGGGCCCACACTCGAGTGCCTATGAGGGTCAGCATGCTCCCTGCACCAGTCCCCATGCTCAAGGGTGCACAGTGTTAAATAACAAATTAAAAAACCATCATGGGTTGAGAGAGAAGAAAGGGAATGGCTTTTTTTCCCGCTTTTTCAACAAGGGGCCCTCATTTTCATTTTGCACTGGGCCCACAAATTGGGTAGCTGTCCCTGATCACTAGTATAAAAGAAGCTGAGAGAACTAAGAGGCAGACTTTCCATCATTATTTATCTATTAGTTATCAAGCACCTCACTGACCCTGCGGATAAATGGCTAAAGAGACACCGTTCCTGATTTCCGTACACTTAGAGACTGGTGAGGGCCAACCGGGCTTATATGAGAGTAGATCATTGCGGTGCAGTGTGGCATACGAGGAAGTTAGCCAGGGTCTGTGGGAGCACCTCAACTTGCCTTTGGGAGGTCAGGGAAGGCTTCTCGGAGAGCATCTCTTCTGAGCAGAGACCTGAGTGAGGATTATTCAGAGGAAGAACAGGAGGTGCTCCTCTGAGGAGGCGTGGAATTCCCGGAAGCTGCCAGTTGTTCCCGAAATACCAGGAAGAGAGGAGCTCAGCGAAGTCAGCAGGGCCAGACCACAAAGGGTCTTGTCATTCCTGCTCAGGCATTCCGGCTTTATCCCAAAGACTGGGGAAGCCACTGGGAGACTGACCTACTCAGACCTGTGCCTTAGAAAGATGGTGCCAGGACTGTATGCAGAATGGCTTAAAAGGGACCCAATGGGAGCCAGAGAGAACACTGAAGTTTGTGTTTCAATCCTAAATCCAGGCAAAAGTAATGAGGGCCTGAACCAAGGAGGTAGCAGCAGGAATGAAGAGAAGGGGCTCCCAGTTGTAGGACCTGGAGAAATATTTAGGAAGTGGACTAGAAATGGTAAGGTATGGTGATGGATTTGCTGAAGTGGAGAGTTAGGTGAAGGAGTAAAGGGCAAATCTTGTATGTTTAATGTGGTCCAATGGGAGAATGGTGTTGGGAACACTATTCACAGAGAAAGTAAATTCACAGGAAGTGCAGTAGGCAGTTTTCTAAGATGGTCCCTAATGAACACTTTCGTACTCATGCCCTAGTGTAATCCCCTCTTCTTGAGGGTGGGCTGGCCTTTTGGCTTGTTTCTAATAAATAAAATATGGCAAAAGTTACGGGGTGTCACTTCTAGTGTTAGGTTATAAAAGACTGTGACTCTAGCCTTATTGTCGCTCACTGTCTCTCTCTTGCCCTCTCACTCACTCAGATGGATGTCAGCTGTGATGATGTAAGTTGCCCTAGAGCAGTGGTTCTCAACCTTCTGGCCCTTTAAATACAGTTCTTCATGTTGTGACCCAACCATAAAATTATTTTCGTTGCTACTTCATAACTGTAATGTTGCTACTGTTCTGAATCGTAATGTAAATATCTGATATGCAGGATGGTCTTAGGCGACCCTTGTGAAAGGGTCGTTCGACCGCCAAAGGGGTCGCGACCCACAGGTTGAGAACCGCTGCCCTAGAGAAAGCCTACATGCCAAGGTACCAAGAGAGCAACTGAATCCTACCAACAATCACCTGCGTGGACTTGCCAACATACCGCCCCAATGAAGCCTTAAAATTACTGTAGCCCTGGCCAAGACCCTGCATTCTGTGAGAGACTAGAGCTGGAAGCCCCTAGCCACATCCAGATTCCTGCTGCACAGAGATTGTGAGATAATAAATGCTGCTGCTCCAAGCCACTCCATTTCGTGTAATTTGTTACACAGCAATAGCCAACCAATTCAATAAACAAGATGGGCTTATAGTCACAAAGAATAAGAGAAGAAAATTTTCAAGTACATGTGAAGAACTTCTGGAGCACTCATTTATAAACATGGATTTGCTAAGTATCACATATTTATGTATTGCCAGGTTTGTTAAGATCCTCTACTAGATTAGATTCTTATTTGTATATACTCTCTACTCCTATTATAACACCTTTCAGACCAAGTGATGACTTATTTCTTCAGATGTCTATCTCCACATTAAGCTCCAAGATCTTTGGAGACAGAAATCTTCCATTCGACTTAGTATTCCTAACAGTGTGACATGTAGAGCCAGTGGTGACAAAGTGTTGGTTGAATGAGATTTCAGTTATTGAATATTTTCAAAATGTCTACCATTCACACTTTTGTTTAATTCAAACATGCCATCATTAATTTAGTTCTACTCCCAGGAGGAATCTTGACATAAATTGAGTCCTGGTAAACTGAGACTAGCAAAGGCAGAAAGATTAATAAGAAAATCTTTACTTCCTCCAGTGCTATTATTTGAGATTTGTTAGAAGTAGGAGAGTATAGTTTCTTTATTTGCCTAGATATGGACTGTTTAAAATATGGGAAGTATAAAAATACCTAGACATTTCAAGGGAACTTGGAAGGTATACAAATATCTTTCTTCTAACTTCTACAGATTGCACAGATTTATGAATTAATTTATTTAGCAGGTGACTCCCTGTTCTGACTTTTCTTATGGGACCTTGGACAAACTGCTTCTCACCTTTGTAAAATAAGAGGAAAGTTGGTCAGATTATAAGTTTTCTAACTTCTACTTCATGGCTCACATTCTATGAGTTCTATGAAATGTACTGAGAAGTGTACATTTAGACCGAGGGCAGATCTGGGTTTGAATCTCAATTCTGCTTCCCAGTGATCTTGAGTAACTAACTCGGTTTGGTTCTGTGAATTTCAGTATCTCTAAGTATAAAAAGGGGTTGTTGGTAAAAATTAGAAATAAAACATGTAAAGTATCTGCTTTAAAAAAAAATGTAGCCTTGACCATGTGTCATGCACTAATGGGAAAATACAAAAGAAAAATGTAGGGCATTGGATCAACTTTCTAGAACTTTCCAGTCCAGCAGGGGGCCACTACTGTCTACAATGATCTTTTTAAATATCCCAGGTCTGCTATAATCTAATCTGGATTAACCATGAACATTTTTCATTAGCATGAAATTTTCCCAAAGCTTTTGAGAATCAGCCAGTATACCTTATTCTAACATTAAATTCTCCAGCCTCAATACCTGCGGAAAGCAGTGGTTTCTCTTTTCATTTCGCTTACATTCACTGCTCTGTAATTTGATTCTTCCTCTTCATTCCTGGACTCTGTCCTTTCTTCTCAAACAAGAGGGCCGCCTTTGGTTTTGACCAAGCCCTTCATCTTCCTGAATTTTTCAGCTAAACCATTTCTAACGCTTCCCTTTTTCCAACATAAATAGTCCTGTTCGCTCATTGTCCCACCCTGCCTCACCTCTGGCTCCAATTAGAGCAATATTTATTTTTCCTTTTTAAGAATCTCGCTAGCCTCTACTCTTCAGAAATGAGGCAACCCAGCTCGTGTTAAAAGCCCTTTATTATGGTCACAGCAAATCTGCTCTGACAAGATCCACCTCGACAAGATTGTATTCCTGGAGACCCCTCCCTCATTTCATCTGTCATCTCTCTTTCTAGGTCACATCATTTCCTAGCATCGAAAGTGTTGTCTGTTTATATATATATTAAATAAACGGAGGAGTGGAATGTAGAGTGAGTGCCTGTGCTGCAGGAATGTAGAGAAGTCTGCTAAGGTCAATGTAGAGCACTCTGCCATTTTCCAGAGAAGGAAGAGGAAAAAAAAACACACACACACACACACACATAACCTTTTCTCCAATGAATCAGTCAATTTTGAAGGGGATTTTAGTTCTCTGAGACATACAGTGACAGTCCAAACCCAAACATAGACTCGGGTTTGCTCAAGCTAAGACTCAAATCAAATCTTCAGGGAAGTGAATGTGAATATATACATATATTTTGGAATCTTCTGGAAGCACAGACAGCATTGAGGGGCTTGGGCCATGAGAACTCCAGGTTGACCCTACAGGTCCCACTCGAAATAGCCAGTCACATAGTGAGTCAGCTTGCACCGGCCTGACACAATACCGTCATACCAAGTCTTGTTTCTCAGTCCATTCTGTCACTTCCCTTTTAGTAATAATGTCATCTATGTATTGATTGCTCAGTAGCTACCTGCGCTGCATTAAGCACGTAACAAGTGCTAGCACATGCGTTCTTTACAACCACCCTATAAAGGAGGTTCTGTTATTCCCATTCCCATTTACAATGAGGAAAATGAGGCCCAGTGAGCATAAATAACTTGCCTACAGGTACAAAGTGAGTAAAGAGCAGAGTTAGAGTGTATACTCAGGCAGTGGGACTCAGAGTCCAGGATCTTAGCTCAGCTTGGTTAGTATTATGGGTTGAAAAGTGGGAGTTCACCATTAGTATCTCAGAACGTGAACTTTTTTGGGAGATGGGGTCTTTACATAGGTCACCAAGTTAAAGTGAGTTCATTAGTGTGGGCTCTAATTCCATATGACTGGTATCCTCATAAAAAAGGAGAAATTTGGACACAGACATGCACAAAGGGAAGATGATATGGGACACAAGGAGAATATGGCCATCCACAAGCCAAGGAAAAAGGCCTGGAACAGATTCTTTCTCACAGTCCTCAGAGGGAACCAATCCTTGTCAACACCTTAATTTCAGAATTCTGGCCTCCAGAACTGTAGGACAGTCAATGCCTGTTGCTGAAGCCTCCCAGGTGTGGCACTGTCACGGCAGTCCTAACAAAATGATACAGTCACTGGTCCTCATTGTAAAACAAAGACACTCTAACATTCACTAAGGCTTTGAGTGTGGCTTTTCCACAAAATACAGACTTCTGCGCATGGGCCACCGAGTCTCAATCGCACTGTATGTGCGCGCCCGCACCTGGTATTTTGTGGAAGAGCCACACTCAAGGGGCAAAAGAGCCGCATGTGGCTCGCTAGCCGCAGTTTGCCGACCACAGCACTAAGCCAAAACTCTTGGTTTCTTTTTCAATATGATCATTTAAACATGGCTGAGGGTCATTCAACTACTCTTAAACCCTAAGTATCCAAGGGCTAAAGTTTAGCCGCTAAACTAACAGTGGTTGGAGTATTCTTTCACAGGAGTGAGTAGCATACACCCAGATGCTGTGCATCAGCACACAGGGTCTAGCATGAGCCTGGGATTCCGCTGAGACTGGGTGGAGGGCTGCCAAGGCCCCCAGAACACACTCACCAGCAGAGTCAAGTCACTCAAGTTTGCATAAAGAATAATTTTGTGCAACTTCAGAGTCAGCACCCAGAAGGACACTCAAATTTTCCTCCTGCCTATCAGACCTGACCGTGTGAACAATGTAAGAGTGGCTTACATATGGTATCTTAGTAGTATGCTGCTTACAAATAAATCCCTAACTACTCAAACATATGACTATCATGGTCCAGTGTTTCCAACAGAATGTATGTCCCATTAGCTGTGGATTCAGGGCCAAATTCTTAGATGAGCTCATTGAGCCTTAACACTTTAACAAAGCAATATCTGATATCCTCTGATTAAACATTGTTGGCCAACTAGATACTTGTTCTTTCTCTACCCTTCTTTCCTTCTTTCCTTTCTTATTTGTCTATCTATTCAGGGTACATCATTTGCAGATTTTCATCCTGATATGCATATATTCATAAGAAAGTAAATTAGTTAATGAGGGCTGCCATTACATATTACCACAAACTTGGTGGCTTAAAACAATAGGAATTTATTCACTTGCAGTTCTGGAGGCCAGAAGTCCTAAATCAAGGTGTCAGTAGGGTTGGTTCCTTCTTGGAGGCTCAGAGGGAGCATCTGTTCAATGTCTCTCTCACAGCTTCAGGTGGTTGCCAGCAAATCTCCGGCATTTCTTTGGCATCATTCAAATCTCTCCCGTACTGTCACATGGCATTCTCCTTGCGTTTATCTGTGTCCAAATTTCCCTCTTCTTATAAGGACATCAGTCTTATTGGATTTAGGGCCCAACCTAATCCGGGATGACCTCATCTTAACTTGATTACATCTGTAAAGACTCTATTTCTAAATAAGGTTACATTCACAGGCTCCAGGTTGACATGAACTAACTTTTGGGGGGACACTATTCAACCCAGTGCCAAAGATGACTACCAGCAAGCATGTAGCCAGTCCCCCTTCTCATTGCCATAGGCTCCCTTCAGAGTCCTTCCAGATCAAAACCACTGTCAAGGTCAGAGCAGGCAGCAGGGCCAACTGGCATCCAGATTACTGTGATTCCACAACTCAGAACCAACTGGGACCTGAGTTAGGCATTCAAGTCCCCAGACAATAATGAAATTTGGAGTCTGCTTAAGAAGTAATCTCACCATCTTGTCACCCTAGGATATCACTAGACTTCCAGGGGACACTTGAGCCTGCCCCAATGTATATGAGCCATTCGGATGCTCCTACAGACCAACTGCCCTCTTTTTGCATGGGGGCTGATTACCAAGTCAGCTCACAGAACCTGAATGTTATTGATTTTGCTCTCTTTAGCAATACTGGGTCATGTGATAGGAATCAAGAGGAGAATGACCTGCTGAATTTGTGGCATTCGTTTTCAAAGACTGGTTGAGTTCAACAAATATCCAGTATAGTTCATACTCATTTTTGTTCTTACTTTAAAAAAATATATATAGATTTTATAGCTATTAACATAGAAAGCTGAAAGGTATTATGGTAAAAAAAATAATAAGTGGCAAAAGAGTAAAAATTGATCCCAATTGTGTGGAAAATAAATATGAAGATATTTTTAGAAGTATTAACAACAACAATAATGAGCAAATATTGAACACTTTATGCTATCCTGTGATAAGCATCTTACAAGTTTTAATCCTTACAACAGCCCAGCTGAGGTCCTATTTGTATCCTTACTTTACCACTTTCAATAGAGTTGGCTAATCTACTACATATTAAGTGTGATAATATTTACATCACAAATCATAGGGGAAAGGGAAGACTTTTGTTTAAATTAAAAAAATAGAAATTAAATCTTGTGAACCTACAGAATATCATAAATGTAAGTTTTAAATATGTGTTTTGGCTTTATTGAATTTGGGATTTTGAGGGGCTTGATTCTTCCCCAATTATAAACTATTTTCTTTTGGAAAGTTCCCTAGTTTTAGAACTCATTACTATCCTTTGATTCATTCAGTTTTTGGCTATTCTCTCATCAGCTTAAAAAAAATCTCTTGGGGGGAGAGAGGTTAAGAGTTACTCAGAGTTTTGTGGGGAACGGCCAACTTCTTCATTTCCAAGATCTGCCGTGTACTTCCTGCTGCTCTCACTTGGGGCAAATAAAAAACAGGAGATTTAAGAGACAAATTATCCCTGAGAAAGCCCCCTAGAACAGAGTAAAAATAATTGAAAAATGATAACAAGTGGCTGAAATGTTTGGAGAGATAAATGTGATTTATCATATAGCACATAAGCACAGACGTGACATTGTAACTGCAGACTTCCCTTAACATCTGCGTGACCTTCAGAGCATCCATAAAACTTCCACCACACGCAAAAAACCATGTATTTCTGGTCGGATATGAACCCTGGTTTGTGTTTCACTTTCTCAGGTGCACCTTAATTTTTCTTGCTTTGTATTTTAATCCATCTTGAGAGGCATTTCATCAGAGCTTAAGAGAAAACTGAAAACAAAAGCGATTCCGAAGCATATGCTGTGAAGTCAAGGCTGTCTACATTGTCGAGTCTTCGTGTATGGAGATGCGAACGGTTGTTTTATGTAAGACATGTTTTCTTCTCAACATATTTGCTAAAGAAAGAGCAGGGGAGAGAACATATGCTTATTGCTTCGTTGTTATCGGTGAGTTAGTTTTCCGTTTCTGCCGTGGCAGTACTTTCTCTTCTTATAGCTGATTTTCTCACCATTCTGTGACAAAATATGAGACCAGCACTGCCCCTAAAGAGATAAAGGTTTCCAAGAGGAGCCTAATGCTCTTTGGTATAGAAATGGGGGTGGGGGCACGCTTCTTTGAGTTGTTGGGGTGTTTTTGTGTGTGTGTGTGTTGTTTTTTTTTAGTTTTGCAGCCAAGAATGCAAGAGTTAAGGCTGATAAAACTGCATTAAGATTATCTCACCTGCCCAAGTGTGGGAGAAAACCTGAGTCCAGAATAAATTGCTTTTCTCAAAATAGAAAGACTTTTCTGGTTTTATTTGGCCTGGGAACAAAGCTGAAAGGTAGGCGGGGCTTCCCCCCTCCGACATCTGCTTCTTGGGTTGCTGGGAGCTCAGAAACTGGAAATCCCCCAAGCACCTCTATGGATGAAGCGAAAACTTGGGCCCCCTAAAGAGCAGAGGGCAAGAGATGGGCAAAGGCAGCGTCTGGGCTGCTCCTGCATCCCTGATGCTCAGACTCACATAACATCCAAAACCTTAATTTAAGACCTGGCACTTTGTCTCAAACAAAATAGGGCCCCAATCAATAAATAGCTGCTGAATTACAACCTGACACATCTATCTGTAGGTGTTTTAAAGACATCATACTTCCCACAAACAAAAATATTCTTGAGGTAAAACCAACACAAACCCCAACGAGTGTGCTAAGTGTGCATGTTACATGTAGTACTTTAGAACCAAATGCTGTTGTCCCCATTGCAATTCATACTGCATGCGTGTGCTGTGGGAGACGTGTTACTAACATGTAGTGCTGATCCTGCTGTCATGTAGCCCCTCCAAGCCCAACTGCTGATAGAACTCTTTGAGCTGTTCTTATCCAAGTCGGCATCTTTAAATTCCCTAACTCTGCTGGTCAACCAACTTCTCGGTTCCCTTAAACATACGTCTTCCAAACCCACCATCTTCCCAAATCAGGCCCATTCACCAGAAAT
This sequence comes from Myotis daubentonii, assembly GCF_963259705.1. Classification (NCBI taxonomy): domain Eukaryota; kingdom Metazoa; phylum Chordata; class Mammalia; order Chiroptera; family Vespertilionidae; genus Myotis; species Myotis daubentonii. The sequence goes on along the minus strand of NC_081851.1, from coordinate 45,528,836 downwards.
CAGTTCTGAAACATCGCTTGTTTAAAATTTTAAATTACCATTTAACAGCACATGCCATGGGATCATGGACCAAAAGCCCAAATGGAGAATAATAATTTTTTAAAAACAGCTCTGGGTAAGAATGACCTTGTGGAAATGTGTTTGGCACATGTTCCATTGGTGAATTTTTGTTGTTCTCTCCCTCTCTCCTTTTGTTTAATAGGAAGCCGTTGTTTTAGGAGATAATACAGTAACCCCGGTTAATTTGTATGCCGCTGTTCAATTGCAGTCTGAAAGCTGAAGGCCACGAGGTTGTGCTGTAATGGAAAAAAGCTTTTTAACTAAAAGCCAGGAGCGCCGGGTTCCGATATCAGCTGTGCCGCTGCCTCGCTGTGCGACAGTGAGCAAGTCGCTTAACCTGCCTGTGTCTCAGTCCCTTCATCTCTGAAATGGGGATACTAGCCCTGTCCTTGCACACCCGGGCTTCTTGTAAAGATGAAAAGCAGTGCTGGCACTAGAAGCCCCTTGTGAATTAGGAGCACGGTGTATTTGCCCTGTGTTTGCCATTTTATGGTTTTTATCCACGCCGCCTTCAGACACCAGGCAGCCTGGCTTTGCTTCAGGGCACTTCGAAGTGGCTCTGTGTAGGGCTTGTAAGCCTGGGCATTGAGTCTGACCAGCCTGACACTTGAATCCTGGCTTCACTATTTACAAGCTGAGTGACCTGGGGCAACGACATAACTTCTGAACCTCAGTAGCTGCATCTATAAAATGGACAAAATGATATCTATCTCTTTGGGTTGTCATGAGGCCTAAACCAGCCATGGAGACTAAGTTCACACAGTGAGGGTTAATAAAGTCATCACCATATTTCTAGGGCAAGGCACTGAAGAAGATAGGCTTCTACAGAATTAAACTCAGTCGTTATCATGTCCCAATTTTTCTGGTCCCTGACTGTGTTTCAGTCGCTCACCCATGAGTTACGTTTAAAATAACTGGAAACCAGAATGTCAACTGTTTCCTGATCATGTTATCCAAAGAATTCAGATAGTATTCAACTTGGGAAGTGCCCACGTCCCTCCAAAGCCAGAGGTTCCTCAGGAGAGATGGACAGGACAGCAGGCAGGGGAATCGCAGGGCGTGCGCACACTAGAACGAACTCCTCTGTCCCAGCACTGAGCAAGTCTGTGCAGTTCAAGTGAAAAATGGAACCATCCAGAGCCGCCCAAATAGTTTTTATTTTTATTTTTTTAAATATATTATATTGATTTTTTACAGAGAGAAAGGGAGAGGGATAGAGAGTTAGAAACATTGATGAGAGAGAAACATTGATCAGCTGCCTCCTGCACACCCTCTACTGGGGATGTGCCCACAACTAAGGTACATGCCCTTGACCGGATTCGAACCTGGGACCCTTCAGTCCACAGGTTGATGCACTATCCACTGAGCCAAACCGGTTAGGGCCCAAATAGTTTTTAATAGACTCTGGACTCAAAACACAAATATAGAAATTTTGAAAACAGAAAGACTCGACACTTCTTTGCAATTGCTTTAAAAGTCTGAATATAGTAAAGTAAATATTCAGAGTTTTGGTAAGTTCATATATTCTTATTTTAATACCTATACTTATGTGTAGTATATACAGGGTAGGGCAAAGTAGGTTTACAGTTGTTTGTATGGAAAACAATACAATTAACTAATAAATAATAATACAAGAATAAACTCTATATTTCGCATACTCACAACTGTAAACCTAGGATGCCCCACCCTATATTTTATAGACTACTAATATATACACTAATAATATACCTACATGCTTATTTTAATAAGATATACATTCAGATTCAATAAACATTAAATGTAATTCAATGCTCCAACTGTCTCCTGCATGCAGTTAGTTCTCAGATTTCCATTTAAATCTCCAACCTAGTTTTCTCCATCAAGTTCCAGAGCAAGAGGCCTAACTCAATGCTAGAAAAGTTATCACAAATGTAAGCAGCCAATATGTATTGAGGATATATGTGTGCCAGGCAAGCACACAGGGAGCTTGCATTTTTGTGAAAGGCTCCGAAAGATGAATGGGTAATTATGGTCTGAGCAGAACCACAAGGCACTTGGGGACAGTTGCAGGGGCTACCCACCCTGCTTTGGGAAGTAGCGGGAAGCCCTCTGGAGGAAGTGAGGTCTAAGCTGACACGGGTGGGGCAAGTCAACCAGGAGTGCAGGGGAGATTTAAAGGAACAGTCCAACAGAAGCAACATCCTGCGTAGTGACTCCGAGGCGAGAGCAGGCATGTTGAAGTGACTGGAGAACCGGTCGTTTAAGGTGGGACGCCATGATCAGATTTTGTCTTTCCAGAAACTGTGAGCATTTGAAGGAGGCGAGACTGGAGCTAGGGAGACCAGGTAGGAGGCTGTGAGGTAATCCAGGCAGGAGATGATGGATGGTGCTGGTTAGTGAGAAGTTTCCGTTTACTATTAAGCTCTCAAATAAGCACATCAATTTCTCTGTATTCTTTTCACTTATTCAGGTGTTGGAATTTTCTTAGATCCCAGAGAATTTCTTCATAGAGATACTTGGACCAGGCCTTCCAGGAAGCAGTACAGGGCACTTCAACATCACAGAATAATCTGTACATATGATGTCAGCTAACTCAGATTTTACTCAAGACTCGTCATATCTTGAGAGAATATAAATTAGTCCTCGTTATGTATCACCCCCCTCTCATTTATATGAGTCCTAACTTAACTGGAGTTAGGGTCGTTAAAGAGGTAACCAAGTTAAAATGAGGTCATTAGAGTAAATCTATTAGGGTAAATCTTAATCCAATATGATTGCTGTTCTTATAAAATGGGGACATCAGGACATGGATACGCACAAAGGGAGAATGTCATGTGAAAATGAAAGCAGAAATTGGGTGATGTGTCTACAAGCCAAGGAACACCAAAGATGGCTGCAACCCACCAGAAGCTGGGAGAGCCATGGAGCAGACTCTCCCTCCCAGCCCTCCAACGGGACCAGGCCAGATGACACTCTGTTGGTGTTGTTGTTATTCCTCACCTGAGGATAGTTTTCATTGATTTTTTAGAGAGAGAGAGAGAGAGGAATGGAGAGAGGGAGGGGAAGAGAAAGAGAGAAACATCAATGTGAGAGACACATTGATAGGTTGCCTCCTGTAAGCACCCCGACCAGGGCCAGGGATGGAACCTGCAACCCAGGTATGTACCCTTGACCAGAAATCAACCTGAGAACCTTTGGTGCTTGAGCCGACACTCTAACCACTGAGAAACACTGGCCAGGGCACCTGCTGACACTTTGATCTTGGACTTCCAGCCTCCAAAACCATGAACCTATAAATTCCTGTTGTTTAAGCCTCACGGTTTGTGGCACTTTGTTAAGGCAGCCCTAGCAAACGAATACAATATCTTGATTGTAGTGGTGGTTACACAAATCTATACATGGAATAAAATTGCATAGAGCTACACACACATACACACACACACACATACACACACAAATAAGTGTAGATTTTGAAAAAATGGTGAGAACTCAAAGTCTGTGTCTAGTTAACAAAAATATACCAATGTCAGTTTCCTGGTTTTGATATTCTACTACAGCTACTAATACATAAGATGTCACCTTTGGGAAAAGCTGGGTAAAGGGTACACAGGAATATTTTATGGCTTTTATAAATTCTTATGAGTCTACAATTATTTCAAAATAAGAAGTTTTGGGGAAATGCCATTCCTGGTCAATGCTGCCCTCCTGATAGAGTATTTCTGCACTGCTCCCCGACGAGCTACACACCAGCAGAGACACACGGAGGTCAGCCAGCTGATGGGGGCAGCCAGGGAAATGCCAAAGTAAACAATAGCACTTAGTAGTACAGTACTGCTATCAGGACAAATGATGTGTTTTATCTAAATTTCAAACACTCCACTGCTCCTCCAGAACATGGGCAGTTTCAGAAAATCGCTACAAAAGGAACAAAAAAAAGGACAAGAACAGAAAGGTAGAAAACGTTATGTTGGATTCCTTTCAGAACACTGATCCTACTTCAGCCAGTAGAAGTGAATCAGTAAGAAAACTGGCCTATGACTACAATTTTTATTTCTAGAAAAATCAGTGCCTTTCACACCCTCTTAAATTCCAGGTAAGCAATTTCTTTTTAAAATATTGATTCGAAGGGAAGTCAAATTACTGACATGCCTGGGGTGCTTTCATGCTTCTAAACCCAGCACTAGACCTACTTAGAGGCTTTCAAAACAACATGTCTTTAATAAAACAAGTTGGATGTGGGTGCAAAGGCACATGAGGATCAGACTGTTGAGAGAGCCTGATTCCTCTCGGCTCCCTCATCCCAGTGCTGTCTCTTACCTACCCCTTTTCTTACTTGCTTTCTCTTTTCCCACCCCTCTATTTTCCTATTCATTGTGTCATGAAGGGATGCTTGCAAAGGGTCAATTCTACCCAGCATGGCTCTAGTGGAGATACGAATCACCGTCAGCAACAACTACGGGAAGTGGATAAAAATTATAGGATGCTTTTCTCAAAGGGAATTACAGAAATAGAATGTGTCGCAACCATCCCGAAGATTGAGACTTGATCAACACTTGAAGGGAATGAAGCCACAACTCCTGGGGCTGGGTCTTTGGTCAAAGGTAGCCATTATCCTGGGACGATTAACTCCAGTGTCTTCCCTGAAAACAGGTTCTTCTCCACTTGTCTGATGGAAAAATGAAATTCTTCCATTTCCAAAAATGGCAGTTACTCAGAATACTTTTACCCAACAAAGTGATTTTCTTTCTAACCTCCTGGGTCTGGAGGTTGCACGAGCTGCCTCATGGGGTAGCCAGTTCAATGGGGAGAAATTGCTCATCTGTACCTTTGTTGCTTTCACACTTGGTGCTCTGTCTCTTGGGGGCCTTTGATAGAAATAGAGCCATTGTTTTTTCGATGTAGATAGATTTATTTTTTCCTTTGCTGAATTAATTTATCATGAATGGTCTCTGCAAAAACATGATGTTTGTTGTGGCTGCACCTTTTTACAGAGCTATATACCTTCTTAACTATGAGAACCGAAAACAATGGTTCAAAGTAGTTATTTCATACAGGAACAACTATAACAATAAAGAGAGCTTTAGCAAATATATACCAAAGTATATCAGCTTAATTCCTGCCCTCACAAGCTTTGTCTCTGTCCCTAGCCTGACGACATGTGTTACATATCACCCAAGTCCTTATTAGTTTCTTAACATAGCCCTCCTGGCTGAGATACCAACATTCATTTTGACTTGGCATAGTATGCTTTCTGCAGCCAGTGTGGGCTTCCAGATTTAGCCTGAATTTGGAGTCTTGACCTTGCTGTTAACCTACTGTGTGGCCTTGAATAAGTCACTTAGCATCTTTAGGCCTTTATTCAACAAACACTTATGGAGCACCTTATACCAAGAACCATGATAGTGAAGAAGGCCCCTATCCTAAAAAACCTTCAAATTTATTAGGAGAAAATTTAAGGAAGGGAGGGGAAGAGGAAGAAAGAGAAGAAGGGAAGCAAAAGGGAACTGGGATAAGTTAAGCTTTGAGAAGGAGACAGGATATAGTTCCTTAATCATGTTGTATCAACCAAAAGGAAGACACAGAGTAGACTCTGCTGTCCCATGTCCCAGACCTGTCTCTGCTTTCCATTTCTGGGAACCTTCTTCCTCATCTCCCAGGGAAGCATTTGAGCATTGGAGTCAGCTAGAACTGGAAACTGAGGCAGAGGGAATGGCTGGATAATACTCAAAGAACTTCAGGAGGTAAGTTAATAAAATGCATACATAGCAAATCCATGATATATTATTTTTATGAGTATTATGAGTATTATTTTGTTTTATGTGAGTACTATTTTTCTTTGTAATATCCCTCACTTCTTTTTATGAAAAGAACAATTTATGTTTCTTAGAGAAAGAGAGGACAAGTAAAGAAGAAATCAGAAGGCATTCACGATCCCATGTACCAGACAACTGTTATCAACACCTTTTTTGGTGTAGATACTTTCCCTCATTTTAAACACAAATGCAATTGTTTCAATTTACAAAAGTGGGATTATACTATTCTTACTGTTCTGACACTTATTTCATCCTATATACAAAACAAAATTTATATTTTAGACACATTGTGTTGACTTTTATAAATTATTATTTTAATTATTCTCAATGACCAATCTTGCAAAGCATGCAAGTGTCTATTTCACTGGATGATACATTTTGCTCCTACCTTCAAGGAAATGTACTTAGAAAACTAAAAGATCCTAATATATGGTGACAGGAGAAGATTTGACTTTGGGTGGTGGGTACACGGTGTAATATACAGCTCTTGTAACATAGAAACCCATACCTGAAACCTATATGATCATGTTGACCAATGCCACCCCAATAAGTTTAACTTAAAAAAAGGAAAAATTAATATGGAAAAGCTACGGTATAGTGTATGCATTTGCTTTAGTGTCACAGTTCCATGAATAATGGTCCTCACTGCATTGGTTCTTATTCAATTTTGAGGGTCAGGAGAAAAAAAAGACCTTATGAACTAAGAAGATGTTTAATGATTACAAAAACTGTATCTTTTTGCTTTGTAAGTTCATCACCTTGAGAAATTGTTTCCAACCTTTTGAATTAAGGGTATAAAGAAATTTGTTCTCATCAGGCATGAGCTTTCACTGAGTAAAAATACATACTTCAGATTTTCAAAAGATGTTAAAAAGTTCTTCATTCTATGAGTGGCAAAAGCACACCCCATACAAAAAAACGTCTCTCCAAACCGACATGAAAATGCACTGCTTTGCCTACTTTTCACTTATGACAATCAGGAAACATTGTCCAGCCTTCAAAGACCTGACCTTGGAACATGCCAGCTCTCTGTTCTTTTGCATTTATATTTGAAGAAATAAGAGAAACTTTTGAGATTTTCCAGAAATATTTCAGTTTAGTTCCATCATGGTACCTTGGTTTCTCTTCTGAAAAGGAAGACTTAAAGGGGCCACAATCTGATGTCCTCTTAAGGGTCCCATGATTCTCTTTTGCTGATGTGCCTTTGGGTAAAGGAATTTATCTTCACATCCCCTGACATTTCTATCTCATTCGTTAGTTGGAAAACAGAAGTAACACTTTGTTTGTAGGCAGGTCTTGCCCAGGCTCAAACCTGGTGGCCTCTGTAACCTGCATGAGAATGTTAGTGATAAAAATAAATAAAAATAAATAAAAGATGTAATTCAGAACGCCATTTACACACATTGTAGTTGAAGACAGCTCCAAGTTAATCTTGTCTGTTTTGAGTCAACTGTATTTCCTGTCTCTTTAATTTTACATTAGTTGGACCCTCTGGATGGGGTTATCCTTCCCTCTGATATTTAAGCTCAATTTAATTCCTCTGTCCATCCGTTTTCGTGCAACTACTCTTTCTCTAGAATATCTAACATCATACCACCACCTCACTATGGCTTACGCTTCCATTTAAGGAAAACACACAATGGGAGGTTTGTTTTAAAGGGATTCGGGCCAGCCTGGCTGGTGGGGCTCAGTGGTTGAGCGACGGCCTATGAACCAGCAGGTCATGGTTTGAGGTCAGGGCACATGCCCAGATTGCAGGGCATGCGATGATGATTCTCTCTCAACATTAATGTTTCTATCTCTCTTTCCCTCTTCCTTCCCCTCTGAAATCAATAAAAATAATTTTTATTTAATAAATAAATAAATAAAAGGACCCAGGCCAGGGACAGAAATGAAACATCTCTCTACTTGATGCTGGAAAGCCGTTGTCCTTGGGGACTCTCTCATGCCCTTCCCAACAGTACAAGTGCAGGTGCCTCTAGTCAGGGCTCCTTCTGTGATACACTGATTCTGATCTAGAAGTCAAAAGAGCTCAGGAGGTTATAAAGACAGCTCCAATTGAGCAAAAACAGTCCTTGTTTTTGATAGACAGATGCAGAGAGCTTGGATTTATGCTCATTCCAGGAAGCTGGCATTCACCTGGCTAAGCATTTCTCACCTGCCTCATCAAGCCTGGTCCTAGGGTTACTCACCGGCCTGTCTTCCCCTATTCTTCAATGTTCTGGGAACATATACCATGTTGTTTCCATTGTTAAGTATTTGTAACATAGGTCAAATGCTAAACATGATCCATATGCTGCTCACCAGACTCTTAGTACTATTTGTTCAATGAAAGAAGAAATGTCAAGGCCTCATTAGAGCAGATAAAGAAGTGTGAACAGTGGGCAATGCGACCGTCCAACAGTCAAGGTTTCATTACGCATGCTTCACACAGATGCAGCTTCTACTACCTACTATCGTACCTACTAGTCTGTCATTGAGACTACACCTGCTAGTAAATGTAGGATTGCCAAGGTAATTAAGCCAGGGCTTATGATATCCATTCATTCAACAAATATGAATAAACATCATAAGACACTGAGCACCTCCAAGGAGCTAGGCACTGTGTTTAGCATTGAGAATAAGCTCTAACAAGACAGACTTGCTGTCCTGGAGGGACATGTGCTATTGGCCATGAAAGCTGATTATTACACATAAGAAAAAAAAAGAATAGGTACATTTTGGAAAGGAAACCCCTCACGGTCTTTCAATTGAAAAACTAGCCCTCCGAGATCATGCCTAGAGTTTTGGGGTCCAGTGGTCATCCATTTTATGCAAATGACTCTAACCTCACTCATCTTTTTGAAACGCTCTTTTCCATTCTGGTCAGGCTTTAAGAGATTTGGTTTTTTCTTTTCCTGGCTGTCTCATCCTGTCTTTTAAACCATGACAGAAAAGGATTAATAGCCAGGAGAACAGAGGGCCTGACAACTCAATTCTGTCACCCACGAGTACTTATTAAGCTGCCACCTGTACATAGCCCCGTGCAGGACGCTCTTGCTAATCACATGTGTGTGTCTCTTCTCCCGGCAGGACCTTGGCACACACCAAACTTAACAGGAAACTGCAGCTCGAAGGCTCACGGTGAGTGTGAGGTCAGGGCCTGGGATGAGACGTGAAGTGTGTGGAAAAAAGAGGCAGATACGTGTCTAAGGTTAATTACATCCCGGGGAACTCAACACTCGTGGAGACATGGTGGGGAGGGGCTGCCTGGTGACCACATGAAGGTTAATGGCACCATTATATATTGAAAGAGTCTATATTGTATCAATAAAGAGACAGACTTCGTTTCAACAGTGATATAATTGACCATAACCACTCCTCTGGTGCACTGACATAGAGCAGTGAAAACGCAGGTCGTTATGAAGAGACACATACACTTACACCCACACACGTGTGCACACCCCAAGCACTGCGCCAAGGAGACTCACTCCACTGTATATGAGCTCTCAAATACCGTGGCATCAGTTAAAATCAGAAGGACTTAATTATTCTTTTTTCGTTTTTGGGTGACCCCAAAATGCTGAAGCTTAACATGGAGAAAGTTTGATTTTCTTAGAGCAGGATTTTAAGGAGACAATACTTTCTGAATTGGACCTGGGGAAGGCTTGAGAGTTCAACGGGGCAGGCTTGAAAACTGTCCACCTCACCATGTCCTGGGTGTAGAGTACATACTCTGTGGACACTTGCTAAATGATGACTCTTCGAAGCTAAGAAAGGTGGGCAAGGCCGCTCTCCATTGCCCCCGAGGGCAGGATGAAAGGAGAGTGAAGACAAGAAACTACTGTTTTCAGCCTCAGTTTTCTTCTCCCTAAAATGGGACTATTGCTATAATTTTGAGGATTATATGGGACAATAACTCTGAAAATACTCTTTAATTATTAAGGGGATAATCAATGTAAAAAATCATTTTGTTAATAGGTTAGCTATTTGTTTAAATGTTTCAACTTATTGAGGGTAAGAGTGGACTGCTTTAAAAGATGTTCTTGGTCTGAAAATTCAGTGACGCTCAGTTCACCGAGGTAACTTACATGGGGTTTAAGGAGGGCAAAGGCAGGAGAGGTCTTAGGGTCACCATTCACACCAGTTTCCCGGGATGCAGGACTTTCAATGCTAAACCCGGGACCGATCTGGGAAAACTGGGCTGAGTCCTTTGCCCTAGTCCCTCCTGTCCAACCGTCTTAATTTCATGACCTCTAATTTTAGTCCTCTCATTTATAACAGAATTTTAAGAAACCTATGAAAATAAGGGTAATAGCCTTTAACTGAGTGGAAGCAAAGCTGTTCCCATGTGTTTTTTTGTGACATTTTAAGAGTGTCAGGGGAAGAGAAGGAAAAAATATTCTATTTCATTCCATCCATTCCATTCATTCTCCCAGCCTCCTGCTCCCCACCTCTGAAAGGAGCTGCGAGTTGAACAATGCACACCCAGCACTGCCCACCTGAAATCAGTCACCGTGTGACTGCCAGGCTTCTCCAGCCACAAATGTGCAGGAATAATGTTTCCAGCGTGTCGGCGGATAACGTAAGTTCCACCGAGCACAAACTTGGAGGGCAAGTAATCAAGGTGTTTACCTGATGAATGAGGAGGGGGGAGAAGGCAGTATCATTTCAAACAGAACTAGCATTTTCCCATTAAGCCACGAAACTTGCAGGTATTCATCATCAAAATGAATGCGCCCTGCCTTTAGGTGCGTGCAGCCTTGCATGAGAGAAACCACCAGTATAGCACTTCCTTTCATCAAATTACCGAAGATGAAATGAATTTGGAAACAATATCCCAGGTGAATTAGACGTGAGGCTACTTAAGAGGAGGCTTTGCTAGGACCCTCGTTTATTATTTTGAGAAGTTAAGTCAGTTCCTGCCAATAATTCAGTACCGTCCCGTTCTCATCTCCATTATTTCACGGGCAGGAGATTCCGTGGCTAATGGCCAGAACCTATTGTATCTTGAGTTTGGCTTTGGAAATGGTTCTGAGAGTTTCCCACCGAGCCAAGAGTCAAGTTAGAGATATCCTGTGCAGAAAAGGGTGGGCAGGCCATTATTCTGCAATATAGCAGAGTAAAATAAGTAGGATTTCATTTAAGCTGTGTTTCTCTTTCAGATTAGGTTAAATGGCCAAGATGCTAAAAGCCTCTATCTTGTACAAATCGAGTGCCGCTGTCTGCGGGCTCTGACCATTCCGGCTGTAAGTCATATTCTGAAAAGCTTTTGATAAGCGTCTTGAGTGTAGGGAGACATCTCATGTGTCTTGCTAAGTAAGAACAGGCGCATTTTTATATCGAAAAAGTACCGCTCCTTCTGTAAGTGTCTTTCTCCCTTCAGGGGTATTTTAAAGGCAAGATTGAGACTTTTAAACCAAACTGTAAATCTGAGTTTCAAACATTAGTCCCCAGTTTCTTTGGGGGGAGGGGGGCGGTGTTTAGAGGACAAATCAAAATATCAATATTTCAATTTGTACCCCCTAGAAAAATACCTGTTTAGGAAGGGAGTTCTTGAAGCAGAAAAAGCTCATTTCCAGTAAAAAACAAACAAACGCACAACATGGAAAAGGAAAAAGCACTATTGGGTGTTTATCTGCTACCAAATCTCCCTCCACCCACCTCTGGTCTGACCGTGGCCACTGTGGACACCCCTCCTCTCCTATCAGGGCCGGACGGAGGGTCCCTCTGGCAGCAGGCAATCCTCTTTCGCCCACTGGTTGATGCTTACAATTCCACTATTAGGTCTTAATCCCTTTAGTTTCAGCTTTGATCCCAGTTAAAATGCAAATACCATTGGGTGGGGTGATACCGCTAAACTGTTATCAGCCCTGTACAGTCCACTGAGAAGGCAGGCACAGGGCACGTTTCGCTAGGGGTGCGAGGGCGAGACCTGGAGGCCAAAGAGCAACGGAGGAGGAAGTATGAGCACAGAACGAGGGCTCCCAAGCCCTGTAATCAACCCGCCTCTCCCAAGCCCCCAACCCTGACAGAATCTGAAAACAGACATTTTATTCTGACCCATCAGGACAGTATAAGTTTATGTAGAGATTCCCCCACCAAAGAGTCTGAGAAAAGTATTAGCTGAACAATGGAACAAGCTACCTTTCTACTAAAAGATAATTCAAAGGTTGGGGCCCATTCCGGGATAAACCATAATGGTTAATCCTTAGGGTTCAGCCTTTCTGTTCTAACTTTAACTAAGGAAAAAAGTTTAGCCCTGTTCAAGCCATTATCTGTTCCTAAACTGCACAGTATATAAAATGTAAATGTGATCACACTACTCTTAAATTATTATAACAATACGCCATTCTGTTTTCTTCCCCTTGACATTTACAAAATTCATTTGGAAGAGTGGGATCTACCTCACAGAGATTAGTGATAAATCATGTATTTTTAATGAATATCAATAGAAGAAACCCCATGACATAGCCCACCATCTAATTTGATTAAACTGTGCTTAAGGCAACACTACCTCTCTGGCTAGGGAATAGCTCCGTAATGACTTTGTGAGCATTATTGCAGGCTGTTTTAATGATTTAATGAACTGCCTCTATATTTAGTTCAATAGCCTTAAAATGATTAGTGTTTAAGAAAAATTAGCTCACTTTGATTTGATTCTATTTGATGGTAAGTTTAAATAACCTAACCCTTCAAAACACAGTGGGGAAAAAAAAATCCTAGAATCACAGCCAGCTAACTGCTAGAAAACATTATGACCATCATTAATAACCGTTCATTTATGTTTAGCTACAGTATCCAGCCTGACGGGCTCGCGGAGGAGCCGGGCTGTAGGAACAAGGGCTAATGCTGCATTTCATCTTCCCTTTCTACAAATGGGAAGGGGAGGGAGAGGGAGGAGATGAGAGAAGCATGAAAGACTCTTCAATTTCACGTGTTGGGGTAGAAGGAATTTTCTCTAGTTCAGGTCTAAAGTGGGTATCTGTCTACACTGGGGAGAAGTTGCAGGTTTCCAGAGGAGGAGGAGGGGAAAATTGGTGTGAGGTTTTGCGCCAGCCCCTCCTGCTGTGATGTGGGCAGCCGGCCTGGTTAGGTTTGAGCAGTGTGGTCAGGAAGCTTCCTGGGACACCCTGATGGGATTCGGGGAGGCTTTCTGCGAAGGGGGCTGAGGCAGATGGCATTTGTTAACAAGGGTAAGTGATCGGAGAGTTGGTGTGACACAGCGGGGACCAGAGCCAGCTCCTTGCCACAAAATAAAGAGGGTCACAGCGCGCGCACAGAGGTCTGCTCTGTATCCCCGTGGGTCACCACGCCATGTCCACACCCCAACACACGGACAGTAACTGCAGTATTGGGGAGCCGAGTACTGCACGTCATCTGCAAACAGCTCTGCCGACTGTCCTCTGCGCGGAATACAACGTTAAGAAACCGTCTTAGGAGAAAGTCCTACATTGGAAAGTCCATTTCGCTTTGAACTTTGATACAATGATAGAGAGCGTGGATTGAGCACACACCCAATGCCGGGCACTGTTCACTCTTCTCGTAAACTCTAAGAGGCTTATGGCTATCCCCGCTTGCAGCAAAAGAAGCCAAAGCTCAGAGAAGCTCAGAGAGATGAAGCGGCCTGCCCAAGGTCCCGCAGCGAAGGCAGCGGGAGGGAGGGGCGACCTGATCCCAAGGCTGAATCAGCTCGAACGTCCTTCACCACAGTGCCATGTTCCTTTCACTTCTCCACCGGTGCCATGTGATGTGCTGAGCATATTCTAGTTAGAAACAGTCCGATTTTAGGAAAATGGATGTCAGAGGAGGGTTGGTGAGCACCCAATGATTCACTCAATGCGGCTGCCCCCCCCAGCCTTCATTACTCAGAGCTGTCACTGTGGCTTCCTGGGCCTTGGGGGCAGGAATGCAATCCACTAACCATCAGCACGCCTCGTCCTTGCGAAGAGAGGGGAAATATTTCTAAATGAACCATTGTCATCCGAAGACAAAGCTCTGTATTTCTTGGCGTGTTTTATATAACCCCAAGATGCCTTTTCTCCTCTCTCCGTCTTCCTGTTAATGTCCACTGCCCCATCCTGCCCGGTCCCACACTCAGGCATGTACCCACACATGTGCATACACACACACACACACACACGCACACACACACACACACGTGCACACGCACACAGGCACACCTTTCAGTCCCACCTCGAGGCCACTGACTGAGCCCCTGGTACGGACATCTCTATAACACAGAGATGAATGAAACAGGACCCTTCCCACGGTCTGTACTTGAGGAAGCCCAGTCTCCTAGGGAGACGGGACTGGTTCATACCGTCTCGCCACATACAACGTCTCGTGGCCACCACATCTCCCTTGGCAGCATCCCAGACATCCCAGTACTTTCTCAGAGTCCTCTTTGTAAAGGTGTCAGCCTCTTCCTGGACCACCTTCCCTGGGTCTCAGAGCCACCTCTTGTCTTTGCTACCCTCACTCCAGACCTCGACCTTCCTCCCCCATCACCTTGCCAAAAAACCTACCCCTTGCCTCATGCCTCATTTTCTCAAGGCCAACTGTTCTGACACACTCCTTCTGGATTCGCACATAAAGAACTGAGAGTAACGTGTGTCTTTTCCCCTCCTGCAGAAGCTGGACGCGTTTGTCTTAGGCTGTGGAAGAGTATCAGGCTGTGTGTGTAGGACGTTTCTTGGGGGCGAAGTGGCAAATTCTTGTAATATGGAGCAGGAAATGTACATGAATGGAGCTAGCTGTATGGGAACTGGCAAGCTGGAGATCCATGTCCCATCCGAAGGGGGCAGCACCCTTCCGCGGCAGCCCAGGGTCACCACGCAGGGATGCCAGTGTTGCCAAAGCACCGACTTTTCAAGAAAACCACAAAACCCTGATTTTTGCGTGAAACATTCTAATATTTTATAGTTGGCTCATTAAAAAATAAGTACATGAGCGAATAGTGTGCATGCTAAATAAGACACACCTGCAGCTCAAATGCAGCCCACAGCTGGCTGCTTGCAACTTTGGCCCCACAGTCACCCAGCAGCGTGGACAGGCCCAGCTAAGCGAGGACCAAAATACGAGGGAATTTCAGCGCCGAGGCCACAGCTCAGCGTGGAGGAATGCTCTCCCCAGATGTTCATGAGCAGCACTCTGGACACTAAAATAAGCACATAGTGTAAGACGAAGCTGACACGTGCCTCTTGGGGTGAGCCAAGGACTCTCGATGTTGCTGCTAATGACTTTTCCTGTAACCCACCCAAATCTCTCTAACTCCTGATTGAGGGAGGGAGGGGAAAAATGCTCCGGGCTGCGCATATGCAATATCCAATCGGAATGAGAAATTACCTGACCTACATTCACATCTTCTGACTCTGGTTTTGAGCACCGTGCTCATGAAAGAGCTGCTGTGGAGTTAAGGATTCTAACCTTACTTGTGAGTTGCTTCTGTCCTCCCTCTGGAAGCTGCCTGTAATGACAGAGTCCGTTGTTTTAACAAACACAATGACGTTTCATGCAGAAGACAGGTCTTGAAATTTAGAAAGCTTAACAGGAAAGTGGGAGACCGTGATTTTCTTAGCATGGGGAATCCTGTAAATTTCCCATTTTGAATCCCATCCTTCCTGGCGAGTGGAGATCTTGCCCTGAAAACTGGGGTAAAGGGATGGAACGGCGGTTTTGGACCCCAAAGGGAACATCTCCACAGGTTTCCATGTGTGGAAAGCCGTTTGAAATTGAGTATGTGTCAACACGGATTTAATTAACTCCCAGCCAGGACATATTGGAAAGGATCCCAGAAAGTTGGGACAAAGGAGAAGGTGTTAATTTCTCGGCGGGAGAAAAAGTACCTTTTAACTGCATTGGATTATGGCTCAGGGCCAGGTGAATTTTCAAATGATCCATTTCAGGTGGGCTGGAAACAGGTGGCAATAAAAATCAACAACTCAGTCCCTGGCAGTAAGGCTGGGAGATATAGGACAGGGTCCAGTGATCAACACCACAAACATTCAATTATTCAATGTACAGGTCGTACGAGAATCCCTGATTCTGGGAAGGACAACAGTGGGGTGTCCTCAAGAACTAAAAGTCATGTTACTCGGCAAGAGTTAAACCCATTTTTTAAAAAAATTTTAAATCCCACACATTGGATGTGCTTCCCTATCTATAGGAGAAAGCCAAGAGATTGAGAAGTCTTGGGAATCTCAAACCCCAATTGATAATGGCAGCCCCTAACCCAGGATCTTCCCTTGCATCCTCTGAAAGCCACAGAGATCCACAGGAGAGCATTAATACAGCACACATAAGCCATGCCTTCAGCATAAGTAGGAGACTGAGAATACTAGAAATTTCAAATTACCTCTTGATAGATAGGGCACCAACTGATGAGGTTGAGTATATTCTTAGTGCTATGGAATGAATGTTTGTGCCTCCCCCCATTCCACAATTCATGTATTGAAGCCCTAAATCCCCAATGTAATGATATTAGGAGGTGGGCCCTTTGGAGGTAATTAGGGCTAGATGAAATCCTGAGGTTGACTTTATAAGAAGAGAGAGACCCCAGAGTATTCATATTCTCTCTCTCTCTCTCTCTCTCTCTCTCTCTCTCTCTCTCTCTCTCTCTCTCTCTCTCTCTCTCTCTCTCCAAGACGACCATCTGCAAGCCAGAAAAAGGTTCTCACCAGGAACTAAACTGACACCTTGATCTTGGATTCACCAGCCTCCAGAAATATGAGAAATAAATTTCTACTGTTTGTCACCCAGTCTGTGGTATTTTTCTGAGCTAAGACACTTGGGGAAGCAGAACTGAATGTGATTGTAACTTAAAAAGCAGACACAAAATCAATTATATTGTATCCTGTTAGGAGAAAACCTGGAACATAGAAAGGCAAGTCTGCAGAGTGGGAAGTTGACCCTGTTTATTCATTGGTGATCATGTTGGAGAGGCACTAAGTCCAGAGAATGGGAACTCTCTGTTCCCTGGATAGGTAGGCTCTGTTGTGGGGCAGAGGTAACTCATAAAGCCATGTGGTGGACAAGACTGACCCTTCCTCAAAGGGTCCACTTCTCCACACCAAGCTCACCAACCAGCCCTCTCAAAATGATTCTGGCCTCCCAGGCATACAGGTACCAGGAAGAGGGTAGGCAGGAAGCATGCACTACAGTGATCAGAAGCCAGTTCCCCACTCTAAAATAACAAGCTGATGTTGACTCTGCTCTGAGCTTGTCTGATGTGAGTCTGCCTCCCCAACTCTAATCAGCTCCTGATAATATGTCAGAGAGCTAAACCAAGGCAATAGTGCATTTGCTAACAAGTTTTCCTTTGTTGGATAACCATCTCTATGCCCTCTAAAATGCTTCTGTGTGCCCAGTCCTGTTCTAGATGTCCAGAGAGTATAATACATGGCCCTTGCCTTCTAGGACATGCCCATTTACTTAAAACTTGACATATGAAACAATTAGAGAACTATATATGATAGCAGGTGATTGAGTACCAGAGAGCCAATAATGCTAGAAGAGGAGCACAACCATTGGAGATTAGGGTAAGTTACTTGACCTCTCTCATTTCCATATCCATAAAACAGGGATGAAAATAGTACCCACCTCATAAAGCTGTTGTGAAACTTTACTTAATAGATGTAGAGTGCCTAGACCAGGGGTGGGCAAACTTTTTGACTCGAGGGCCACAATGGGCTCTTAAACTGGACCGGAGGGCCGGAACAAAAGCATGGATGGAGTGTTTGTGTGAACTAATACATGTTAACACTGCTGCTGGTGAAGGAGCGGAGGGGAGAGCAAGAGAACCCTGCGCTCTTTCGGCTCCGCGGGCCGGATAGAACAGCCGAACGGGCTGGATCCGGCCCGCGGGCTGTAGTTTGCCCACGGCTGGCCTAGACCATGCTCAGCACAGAGTCAGGAAGTAACTTTAGGTCATTACCGAGCATTACCACATTTTGAATGAATGAAAGTTGAGCCAGTGTGGCAGAAACAAGGGCTGAATTCAAGAAGCTGATTTTAAATTATAAAGCTCCTCCCCCATGAGTGAAAACAGGACCAATCCCTCTCCTCCATTATATTCTTCTTGGGTTTGGGGGATCTCCCTGGGACATTCCTTTCTTGATGATGCAGAGCCATGCTCCACGTGCTTTTGTAATTATGCTCATTAACAGAACGAGGAGTGAGGTTATTTTTGGTGTGTCTGGAGACAAATCAGAAAGTCCATAAGCACTAAAATTAATTTCTCAAAAGTATCCACTGGCGATCTGTGTGTGTTTATACAGACTCTCTGAGCATGATGAAGACATGGCATGTGTTGCACGCTTTGCTGAAATTATATTTCATTCATATAAATAATTCACCCTCCAGCCCCACCACCTCTTTTTTTACTTGAAGAGATGAAGCAGCAAAGATTCATTTAAAGTTGTGAGTATGCTTCCCCAGGTCCTCTCTTGTCACTTCCTCTTCCCATATACAGCTCTCCTCACCATGAGCGGTAGAGTGGGGTTTCTCCTCCTTTGGCTTGTTAATAGTCACGTCAGGTTCTGAGGGTCTCTCCCACCCTTTTCCTCTGTCAGTAGGTCGCTGACCAGAACTAAACCCCAGAGTCCCTCCTCACATTCACCCATCCATCCAATGAGGGAATAAAAGTCAAGTCCTAGAAGTGTTGGACCTGGAGGGAATCGTACATGACATCTAGAATCATCACTTCAAGTTACTAATAAGGAAGCTATGGTCCAGAGAGGAGACAGGACTTAGACCAAATTGTAATGGCTGATGTTTCAGACCCAAGAATGTCATTTAGATCCCAAGACTTTCATGTGTGCATGCATGCATTCATCCTTCAACTGGGGTATTCGACACATATTTTTGCATATCTATGATTTGAGATAGATGGAACCCTAACTTCACAAAGCTTTTATTCTCTTAGGGGACATAGTTCAGTAAATGGACCATTTCCAATTAGATTTATAACCCATAACTCTTTCCCCGAAACCTCACAGCTGGTATTGGGACAAAGAATCTGACTCTCCTCATCTATAGAAAATGGTACCTCTGCAGTTGAGATACACATACCTTGTCACTTTAATCTATCTGACCTGTGGTGACAAAAACAAAACAAAAATTTACAACCCCAAACACCATCCTTCTCCAGAAAGATTGTGTGCATAAAGAAAGAGCATGGACTTAGGAATCAGGTAGACTTAGACCTGAAACTTTGATCTGCTGTTAATACCTACTGGCCTTGCAATGCTGTGTAAGTGACTTCACCTCACTGGGCCTCAGACATCTATAAAAGATTTCCTCATGTATAAAAAGGAGGTAATAATTCTGTTACATAAGGTTATGCCGGATTAAATGAGATCATGGATGCAATGCACATCACAGTGCTCAAAATATATCAGCAAGTTTTCTTTATCACTCCCTCTTCTATAGTTAGCACTGGCAGTTCGTGACTGGTACCTTTGAAGAAATTTAGCACGAGGCACCAGGGAGTGGGTAATCTGATCACAAACAAAATCTTTGACCATCTTTTCTTTTACTTCCTGGATTTGTTTTGTTTTGTTTGTTTGTTTGTTTTTTGAAAGCTACTATCGTTGCCCTAGCTGGTTTGGCTTGGTGGAACCTGCACACTGAAGGGTCCCAGATTCGATTCTGGTCAAGGGCACATGCCTGGGTTGCGGGCTTGATCCCTAGTGGGGGGTGTGCAGGAGGCAGCCAATCAATGATTCTCTCTCATCATTGATGTTTCTATCTCTCTCTGAAATCAATAAAAATATATTTTAAAAAAAGAAAGCTACTATCTTTGCACTCTTAATAATAAACTAGAGGCCCAGTGCATGAAATTCATGCACGAGTGCCGTCCCTAGGCTTGGCCAGTGATCAAAGCATGAGCATCTGTCATAGAAGGGCAGGTCCCAGCTGATCTCTGGGCCCTGGGAAATACCTGGGCCCCCACACACCCCCCTCTGCCTGAGTCACAGCACCTGAGTCCCCAGGCGGAGATGCAGTGAGCACAGCTGGATGCCGCAGGCCAGGACACAGTATGGGCCTCTGGGCCACCCAGAGGCTCTGCACAGAAGCTGGGGGGGCAGCACACTCTCTCCCAGCCAGCCTCACAGACTGGCTCCTGCATGAACCCATGGGGAGCCCAAGTGGCAGCTGCAGCCTGCCTAACCTGGAAGAGGCTGCACACAGGTGCATGGTGGGCTCCTTGCAGGTGCCCAGTACCTGAGCACGGGGGCTTCCTGGCACACAAGCCCTGGCATCCCAGGGGTGGGTAGAAGGGAGAGTGAAAGCAAGCTCAGCAGACACCCCCGCAATCTCACTGCACCTCCATCCACGTCACCCCTGCCCCCAGGTAGCCGGAAAGAGATTGCAGCCCCCCACCCAGGGGCCGGGTTGCCAACACCCGCCATGTTCTGTGCCACCCCTCCGGTGGTCAGCACACATCATAGTGAGCAGTTGGTCTCCCAGCTGAACAACCGCCAAGGAGACAATTTGAATATTAGGCTTTTATTTACAGGACTAGAGGCCCGGTGCAAAAAAATTTGTGCACTCGGGGGGAAGGGGGGGTCCCTCAGCCCGGCCTGTGCCCTCTCGCAGTCTGGGACCCCTTGGGAGATAACGCCCTGCTGGCTTAAGCCTGCTCCCGGGTGGCAGAGGGCAGGCCCAATCCCTAGGTGCAGCCCCTGGTCAGGCTCAGAGCAGGCCGATTGGGGAGTTGGGGCGCCGCCCCTGTCATGCACAGAGCAGGGTGGATTGGGAGGTTGCGATGCCACCCTCAGTCACGCTCAGGGTAGGGATCATTGGGGGGTTGGGGCACCGCCCCCTGTCACACTCAAGGCAGGGTCGGTGGGGAGGTTGCAGCACCACCCCCTGTCACGCATAGAGCAGGGCCAATCAGGGGGTTGGGGCGCTGCCCCCTGTCACTCACACAGCAGGGCCCATCAGGGGGGTTGGGGCTCCGTACCCTGTCCCGCACAGAGCAGGGCCGAACAGGGGTTTGGGGAGCTCCCCCCTGTCACTCACAGAGCAGGGCCCATAGGGGAGTTGGGGCACCACCCCCTGTCACGCACAGAGCAGGGCGGATCATGGGGTTGGGGCGCTGCCACTGTCACACTCAGGGCAGGGTCGATGGGGAGGTTATGGCTCTACCCCGTCACACACAGAGCAGCGCCCGTGGGGGTGGGGGGGGCACCACACCCTGTCACCCACAGAGCAGGGCCGATCAGGGGGTTGGGGCACTGCAGCCTGTCACACACAGAGCCGCAGGGCAATCAAGGGGTTGGGGAGCTCCCCCCTATCAGGCACAGAGCAGGGCTGATCAGGGGGTTGGGGCACCTTCCCCTGTCACGAACAGAGCAGGGCTGATAGGGAGGTTGTGGCCCCACCCCCTGTCACACACAGAGCCGCAGGGCGATCAGGGGGGTTTGGGCACTGCCCCCTGTCACGCTGATCCCGGTGCCGGGAGGCATATTACCCTTTTACTATATAGGATAGAGGCCTGGTGCACATGTGGGGGCCTGCTGGTTTGCCCTGAAGGGTGTCCTGGATCAGGGTGGGGGTCCCCACTGGGGTGTCTGGCCAGCCTGGGTGAGGGGATGATGGCTGTTTGCAGCTGGTCACACACCCTTCAGGGTGGGGGTCCCCACTGGGGTGCCTGGCCAGTCTGGGTGAGGGGCTGAGGGCTGTTTTCAGGCTGGCGGGTGACAGAAGCTCCCAACCGCTCCTTTTTTTCTTTTTTTTTTATTCTGGGCCAGCTTTAGCTCTGAGGCTCCAGCTCTTAGGCCTCCGCTGCTGAAAGCAGGTTTCTGGCCTTTGTTTACCTTCTGTATTTGAAACAATGTTGTGATCCTGCTGGCTGAAGCCCGGTGACTAAAGCAGGTTTCTGGGGTTTTGTTTGGCTTCTATATTTGTAACATAGTTGCTTAGAGTTGCAGCTCAGAGGCTGGCAGCGGCAGGCGGGGAACGTTGGAGTCCCCCGTCACTGAAGCAAGCAAGTCTCACGTTCGCTTTAAGCTGCCTGGCTGCCGGCCGCCATCTCGGCTGGCAGTTAATTTGCATATCGCCCTGATTAGCCAATGGGAAGGGTAGCAGTCGTACACTAATTACCATGTTTCTCTTTTATTAGATAGGATATTAGATGGGATGTTAGAGTTTGCCCCCTAGTGGTGGTGGCAGACAGTGCCAGTTTTGCTACTGAATTCAGCCCCAAAACTTTCCCCCTATCTGGGTTAGATTAACCTTCAGTGGTGCCTAGTCACAACAGATTGTAATCTGAACAGAAAAATTAAACAGGAACAACTGTGACTACAGTTAATAACATTGGTTCTTTAACATCAAGGTTAATCCTGGCTGCTCACTCAAATAAAACACATACACTCACACAGACACATATCGAAAATCAGTGCCTAAGCCCCACCCTAAACCAGTAGAATATAAACTTCTAGGGAGAGGTCTGAACCTGCAGTGTTTTTAAAGCTTCCCAGGTGACAATGTTGAGTAGCCAGGATTCAGAATCAGAGCTTTCAAAACTCCAGTAGAATTTGACAAATGACAGAAAAGACTATGCCATTGGAGGCAGCCCTCCCAGACGCCTCCATGCTCTCTGGAGATGTGGTCCCTGCGCAAAATGGTTTTGGCCTCCTCTTGGGGAGGTGCTTTCAGATCACATGGCTTATGTTCTGGAACAATAGCAATACTGGAAAATTTCTGTCTTTTGACAATGGATTTGAGTCTGAATAAAATCCTAAAGTGATTCTAAAATCAAGCCAGCTGAATATGCTGGGCCATTTTGCAGGATAAGTTGGGTAAGCCCGTTTTTGGTCAAAAACAACATATGGCCAAAGGGATGGATTTCTCTCGTGTGCCTCATAATTGACACAAAAGACAATTCCAAAAGAGGGCCACGTTTTTATTAGTAACAGCTGTATGAAGCCTGTGTGCTGCTCCCCAAAGTACCATCTTTAGAAGACAACGCTCATCAGACGTGTGAGGTCTGCTGGGACTATTAAAAACCTACCTCATTACCTAAGGGTCAAACCTGCATTTAGAAGTGAAGAGAGGAAACTGGTGGGAAGGGGTCAGAACTGACAGCCCCTGGGCTTTATGGAGCTCTATTCACCCTCCCACACTGTCAGGATCCAACTGGCCACATCTAAGATGGACCACATTCCCGGCGGGCAGAGCGCTGGCTGGCCGGGGAGCCGAGGGTCTGCGTGCAGGAGCTCCAGCACCTTGCTTCTCAGGAGCCTCCGTGGCTAAGTGCGACGACGAAACATTGCACTGAGATCTGCCTTTGCCCTCTAAACCCTCCTAATGAAATTCCCTAAGATTTTATCCGATAAATCCTAACTGGTGAGAACAGAGACCGGTAAGCCCTAATCATCAATCACATATCAAGTAGACTTTATTTCCAGCTCCAATATTTTGCAGTTAATTTCCTTTCCCGGGTGAGGTTCTGTTCCTCTCTTATACCCCCTCCGTCTAACATGAACGTTAACTATTAGGTCCTCCTGTTGGGAGGCTCCTATCTCGGCCACGGTGTTTCCCAGTGAGCATCCCAATGAACAGTGGTTCTGGGGTATCCGTTGGCTCATTTATTCAATAGTTACTGGTCGAGCACCTCGTGTGTTCCGCACAGGGGCAGATCCAGGTTGTGTGGGGCCTGAAGTTCGTAACAACCGCGGAGGACCTCTTTGAGGAGAAGAACACAAACCTGTGAATACAGAATTAGGTACCGGGCCAGGGAAGGGGCACCCTGAAGCTTAAGTGCCATTGTTCACGGTGCCTTTGTGAACAGTGCCGGCCCCGGCCCTGGGCTGTGGAGCTTTAGCCACGAATAAAACGGACAAAGACCTGCCCTTATGAAGCTGACATTCTAAAGCAGTGGTTCTCAACCTTCCTAATGCCACCACCCTTTAATACAGTTCCTCATGTTGTGGTGACCCCCAACCATAAAATTATTTTCGTTGCTACTTCATAACTGTAATGTTGCTACTGTTATGAATTGTAATGTAACTATCTGATATGCAGGATGTATTTTCATTGTTACAAACTGAACATAATTAAAGCATAGTGATTAATCACAAAAACAATATGTAATTATATATGTGTTTTTTGATGGTCTTAGGCGACCCCTGTGAAAGGGTCGTTCGACCCCCAAAGGGGTCGCGACCCACAGGTTGAGAACCGCTTTGTTTAGCCCTTTAGTCCCCATATGACCATGGATCTCCCCCCTTTGACCATTAATCTCCAGCTCCCCTTTCTCTCTCTTTAGAACAGTGGTTCTCAACCTGTGGGTCGCGACCCCTTTGGGGGTCGAACGACCCTTTCACAGGGGTCGCCTAAGACCATCAAAAAACACATATATAATTACATATTGTTTTTGTGATTAATCACTATGCTTTAATTATGTTCAGTTTGTAACAATGAAAATACATCCTGCATATCAGATAGTTACATTACAATTCATAACAGTAGCAACATTACAGTTATGAAGTAGCAACGAAAATAATTTTATGGTTGGGGGTCACCACAACATGAGGCACTGTATTAAAGGGTCGTGGCATTAGGAAAGTTGAGAACCACTGATCCAAGGGCTTCTTAGAGCCATTAAAATGCTGATGTGTGCCCCTCGACACTTCAAGAGGGGAACTGTGTTTACATCATTCCCAGGCTCTATTTATCGGAGAATCCCTCTTTGCAGAGACTTCCTTGTGGGCTACATTCTGTGAAACCCACTCTGAAGAAATCCTGCTCTGTAACATACTGGAAGCTCAGCATGTGAACATCATCTGTCACCTGCCGTGAAACTGGGTCCCCTTCTTGTTTGGTTCCTGCGTTAATGAAATAATTTAAATCATTTCTCATTTGTGTAGTTTTCTAACGGTTTTAGGCATTTGGAACGCATCTCCTCTGCTTCCAACATTTCAGGACTATAAATCTCAAAATACACATTTCGAATCCTTTCCAATCAGGCCTTGAATTTTATGTAGCACGAGTTCCGCTGAAAGTAACGAGAATTCACCTTATGAGGGATTCTCAAATTTAGAAAATGCAAAATACCAGGACACCTCGTGGCGTAAAAATCATCTGTTATCCTCAAGAATCACAGAAGAGTCAGCATTTGGGGTCATAAATCTGTCTTTGCACCTCCCTTCCACCCCTCCTCCGGGGTGAGAAGGCTCTTGTGGGGGGCCTGGCTTTCCAGTGGTAAGAATTATATTTGTCTCGGGTGCTGGTTGCAGAGACATCTGTGATGGCAGCCCATCCAGCTCCGTTCTCGGGGAGCTAACTTTAGCAGCGGATTCTGCATCTGCTGGCGGGGTTTGACACAGCATATGTTTTCCGAAGCAGCCCTCCCCGAGAGCTGACTCCCTTCTCATGTGAGGACATTTAATATATCCTGAGAACTAATCATCTCCCCCCTCTTCCCAAACGTTTCAGTTATTTTTAATTTCATCCGATTTCACCAGCAGTCCTGTCTGGAGCCCATCTTTTGATTTCGAAATAAATTTAAAAAGAGTTTCTATGACTCACAATTTCCATTTCACCTCTGGGCAGGCCAGGGAATTAAATTATCCACACCTTTCTCCAAATAAAGACCTTCCTGACACTCTGGTTAACCCTTTCACCTCTCGGGGGGATTAAGTACAAGTAAACCACCACTGTGGTGATGTTAAATTATGTCCACAATTTCTTTGACACTGTTCTCTTCAAAAGGCAAAGCTCACTACCCTATCCCTTGAGTGTGGACTGAACTTAGTGATTCAGTTCTAGCAACGAGAATATAGTGAAGTGGTGGAGTGTGACTTCCGAGGCTGGGTTATAAAAGGCACTGTGGCCTCTTCTTTGTTTTCTTGGAAACCAGCTGCCGCATCATGAAGACATTCAAGCAGATCTATGGAGAGATCCACATGAGAAACTGAGGCCTGTTGCCAACAGCCAACCAAAAACTAAAGAATGTGCCCACCGCCTGGTGAGGAAGCCGTCTCGGAAGTGGACCCAGCCCCAGTCGAGTCTTCAGATGATGCAGCCACAGCCAACTTCTCGAGAGTCTCTGAGACAGAATCACCCAGCTAAACCGCTTCCAAATTCCTGACCTACTGTGTGAGATATACATGTTTACTATTGTTTTAAGCCACTAAGGTTTGTCACACAGCAATAGATAACTAATACAACTATCCTGTGGGTTCTTGTCTGATGTCCCCACTGTACTCCTTGAGGAACTAGTCTCTTCCATCTGAAACAGTTGGGCTGGAATGGCCAGGAGTGTAAGGACTTGACTAATGGGAAGGAAGTCCATGGACTTTACCCTGTGGGTAAAGCTGAGTCCTATTAATATAGTAGCACTCGCTTCTGTTAGCCCCAAGGCCTTCTTTCAAAATTCCCACACACTTGTCTGCTTCCCAATGCCATACAACTACAACCAATCATCTCTGAGGCCCATATTCATACTCTCCCAGACCACTGCCCAAGCCACCATCATTGTCCATTTCTTGGCTTTTAAGTCACACTCCCTGGGAACCTGTTGTTGTCACTGTATGCCGAACTACCTAACAGATGTCCTCCTCTCTGTTAGTATGCCCTGCAGGTGTTCCACAGCACTGTTAGGGGGCTCCTTGACTTTACACACACAGCCACCACTAGGAGGTCACGTGCAGGTAGTGACCAGCACACCAGAGAAGGACCACTGCCCCCCCCCCCCCCCTTTAACTCCCAGAGCCTGGTTGTTGAATTTGACTAATGACATTTAGCACTTTTGTTTTTTAGAGTAGATTCTCTCCCAGACTCAGCAGGCCCCTCCTTGCATTTTTTTTCTAAGACTTTATTCTTTTAGAGCATTTTTAGTTAGGTTCACAGCAAAATGGAGGGGAAAGTAGAAAGATTTCCTACATACCCCTGCCTCCACACATGCATAACCTCCCCCATTATCAACACTCCCTCCAGAGGGGCATATTTGTTCCAATTGATGAACCTACATTAACACATCATTATCACCCAAAGTCCATAGTTTACACAGGGCGCACTCTTGGTATACATTCCATGGGTTTGGGAAAATATCTAATAACATGTATTTCATCATTATAGTACCATATAGAATATTTTCACTACCTTAAAAATCTTCTGTTCATCTTTTATTTATCCATTCCCTCCCCCCAACCCCCAATCCCCAATCCCTGACAGGCACTGATCTTTTTACTGTCTCCATAGATTTGCCTTTTCCGGAATATCATATAGTTGGACTCAGACACTATAATAGTATGTAGCCTTTTCAGATTGCCTTCTTTCATCTAATAATATGCATTTAGAATTCCTTCGTGTCTTTTTATGGCTTGATAGCACATTTCATTTTAGTGCTGAGTAATATTCCACTATCTAAATGTGCCATGGTTTAGCCATTCACCTACTGAAGGACATCATGGATGCTTCTAGGTTTTGGCAATTATGAATAAAGCTGCTATAGACATCTGTGTGCATGTTTCTGTGTGGGCATCATAAGTTTTTAGCTCCTTTGGGTAAATACCAAGGAGCACAATTGCTGGATTGTATGTATGAGTATGTTCAGTTTGTAAGAAATCACCAAACTGTCTTCCAAAGGACTGTACCATTTTGCATCCCCACCAGCAATGAATGAGAGTTCATATTGCTCCGCATCCTTGTCTGCATTTGGTGTTGTCAATATTTCGAATTTTGGCAATTCTAATAGGTGTATAGTGATATCTGTTTTTTAAATATACTTTTACTGAATTCAATGAGGAAAGAAGAGGAAGAGAGAGATAGAAACATCAATGGTGAAAGAGAATCATTGATCGGCTACTTCCTACATGCCCCACACGGAGGATCGAGACTCAATCCAGGCATGTGCCCTGACCAGGAATCGAACCATGACTTCCTGGTTCATAGGTCAACGCTCAACCACGCCAACTGGGCTATAGGGATATCTTATTGTTGTTTTAATTTGCATTTCCCTAATGACTATGATGTGTCCATTAAGGTCTTTGGCCCATTTTTAATTGTTTTTCTTATTGTTAAGTTTTAAGAGTTCTTTGTATATCTTGAATACCAGTTCTTTATCCCCTCCCTGAATATTTAGTAACCACCACCATCAGCAAACACAAATAAGTCCTTTAAACATTCCTACACAAACATGAATGCTAGCAATTTATCTTATTTATTTTCCTTAAAAACTCCTTGGCCCTCATAACAGTGAAATAATTCTTCTTATGCATGATGAAAGTTCTTAATTTTTTATCTTAATAGCCCTATTGAAAAAATTGTTCTAAGACAAGTGCATGTGTGTATATGTTGTGTGGGGACCTGGGGGTGTTGCTAAACAGGGATTGGCCTCTCAATATTCTCTTTCTGGAAAGGATGATGACGATATTTATAAATCACCAAAACCTCAGTGTTTCAAAATTCTCCCAAATACACTGTAGACACACTAGCTCTGCAGGATGTTGGGTGTGGGGTGGGCTTCTGTGATCATCTGTGGGAAATGCTATAGTTAAGGTGCTTCTCTGCTGTTGGATTTCTCAACCCTTTAACATGCTAATATTCATCATGAGGTACTAAAATAAGGGCTTAGACCTAGCTGGTTTGGCTCAATGGATAAAGCGTCGGCCTGTGGACTGAAGGATCCTGGGTTCGATTCCCAGTCAAGGGCACATATATAGAATGCAAGCTCAATCCCTGGCCCAGGTCAGGGTATGTACGGGATGCAATCAATCGATGAATCTCTCTCACATCAATGTTTCTGTCTCTCCCCTCCCTTCCAGTCTCTCTAAATATCAATGGAAAAATATCCTCGAGTGAAGATTAACAAAAATAAAAACAATATAAAAAAATAAAATAAGGGCTTAGATTGGGTGTGCAATGTTTCCCAAACTCACTTCACCACAAAGCTTCTCATGGAACACACTTTATAAAATGCTGGGCAAGACCTATTCCTGCCAAAAATGGAATGTAGCTAAAGCAAACATTCTTTAATGTGCTGCCTGTCTTAGATCATCCAGGTCACCCAAGCTTTGATCTGCTCCCAACAAGTCTTAAGAATGTGCAGGGCACCCAGCTGGCATGGCTCAGTGTTTGAGCATTGACCCATGAATCAAGAGGTCACTGGTTCAATTCCCAGTTAGGCCATATGCCTGGATTGTGGGCTCAATCCCCAGTGTGGGGCATGCAGGAGGCAGCCAATGAATGATCCTTTCTCATCATTGATGTTTCTATCTCTCTCTCCCTTTCTCTCTGAAATCAATAAAAATATATTTAAGAAAAAAGAATGCTCCAGGAAAATCATTTCTTAAAGACACTGATATGAGGTCCAAAGAATCTCTAACCCAAAACAAGTTTGTTTTCTATCCAAGAACAGAAAGACTACAAGGGTGCTCAATAGATATTTGTTGGTAAGTCAAATCCAAAATTGCTCTCAGTCATTAAACTAGGACCAAGATCTCCCACCTCAAGCCCCATACTAAAAGTCAGGGATGCTAAGGCAGAGAATCATCATAGTCAAGCCCCATATTCCATCCACCCTCCCTTTCAAAACACCTCTCAAAAGAAGGTGGGAGATGGGAGAGGGAGAGAGAGGGGGAAAAAAAACAAAACACCTTGATTCTTTCAACATTGACCCATTTTGTTCAGGTCTAACAACTCAAAAGGAGCAGAGTCATTGAAACATGGATTGTAAAACTATAACACTCCTCAATTACTTCTTGTTGGCCAGACAAGCAAACCTATTATTTGACAATGCATCATGCTCCAAGATAGTAAACTTTATCATACAGAGGTCATGAGAAAAAGACCACAGGTACAGTTTGCTAACCTCCACTAGATAATTTTTCACAGTTATCATCCAAGCACTGTAAAAGCACAAAAGATATGTTATCTTTGGGCTCAGTTTATTATAACGTGTGGGTGAAACTCCCTATAAAACCACTTACTAGGTAACTGTTGCACGTTTTCCTGCACAGAAAGTCAAATCAGTAAAACATCTTTTTGACAGTGTCTTTTTAAGTGTCAGGAATAAAAGGACGTGCTCTTAAAGGAGAGGTAGCAACTATTTATCATCCCCCCCTCACTTTCCCACACGTACACACACAGATCCCCATCGCCTCTCTGCATGCCAGAGCCACTCAAAAGAATTCTTCTCAGTAGTCTCATTTCTTTTACAGCTGAGTATTTCACGGCAGAATTGTTCCTGGATAAAGCTGCAAGTAACATTAACTCAAGATACTATAGGTGCCAACATTTCAAGTACTAGTCATGGTATTTTTTTCCCCTAGAGTCATAGCATTGAGTAAGACCCAGGAAACACAAAATAAAGGGATGATGGATTCCCTCAGCAAATGCTCTCAAGAGTCTCCGATTTAATATTAGAGTCTAAGAGAGGTCATCTAACTATATTGCTTAAAACTCTGATTTTTAAAAGAGCTTACCTCTCTCTCACAGTAATGTCTTCATGGTCCCTGAGGATGTGTTAGGGGTTGGGAGGAGGCAAGTCTTGGATGATTAAATCCCAGGATGTATAATGACATCCCAGGAAACTCAAGGTTCACAATTCTATCCCCAAAAGGACAGACAAGTTAAAGAGTGTGAAATGGGGAATTCCTCCCAGAATGCAATTCCCTTTAAAATTCACTTCTTCCAATAGCCCAAGTCTAAGAGCATCATTGATCCATGGAAGAGAAGGAAGCAGTTTTGCAGATTGGTACGCACAAAAGCAGTTTTGTTGTTTGGTGTGTTTTTTTTGTATGTGTTTGGTTTTGTTTTCAAAAGAAAGTGACATAAATTTGGGGGGTTTGTTATATCTCCCCACAAAAACCTGCTGAATAAATACTGAGGTGCTTATTCCCAAAATAAAATAGGGGTTATGAGAGAATCGGGAGAAATAAAATACGCAGTCCCAATACTTGAGAATGTATAAATTTGTTGAAGAAATAAGATTTTTACACAAAGAATAATTATCGAAATGCTAAATTGACTGTCTTCTGCCTAAAACGTTTTTTCATTACCAAAATATGTAGGGGCCCAATGAAAGGGTATTTACGGAGTTCTTTTACCTAGAACCAAGCTCAAAAATTAACTCATGAAACCGGAAATACAGCCCCAACCTTAAATGGCTAAGCAAAAATTATTTCCAAATCCTTTTCCTACAAAGCCATGTTGAAAGGTCTTTGAGATCTTTCTAGTGAGTTCCTGGTATATTCAACATTTAGTCATTCAACAAACATTATGGAACACTTTCCATGGGATGCATACTAGTACATGGGGTGCAGGAGTTAAAGATCCAGGCCATGCCCTCCCACAGCCACAGAGACAGACATGGGATCTATTCTGAGCCCAGGGTAATCATACATTAGGATATTTAAGCCAGATCAAGTGGATCACAGAAAATTCCTCAAAAAAAAAAAAAAAGATATTGAGTTGAGGTACGAAGTTTAGTGTGAGTTGGCCCACTGGAAAAGGGTAAAGGAAAAACATGTAGCATGCACAAGGGTGTGGTCACAGAGCTGCAAGCCATTGGTTTGATCGGAGAAGAGATAAGAAGAGTTCGGAGGAAAGCCAAGATCATTTTGGGCTAAGGGACCTGGGAAGGCTTCTTGGAGGAGGTGTGTTTGGAACAGTGAATAATCTGGTGTGTTGGAAGAATCCTTATGGAGAAGGCATAGGAGATAAGGCAGGAAAGGTAAACTGAGGCCATATTAAAGAAGTCTTACCTCTCAGTTAAGGCATGTGGGTAAAAGGCTCTAAGCAATGGAGAGCCATCAATGAATTTGGGGCAAGACCAAAATTCGATACAGAGATCATCTGGTAGGATGGGGGAAGGGAGGACTGAAGTCCCAAGGCAAGTTAATTTGCTAAGGCTGTGATCCGGAGAGAAATTATTAGGTGCCCAGCTAGGTGGGGGCAGGGGGATGGGAAGAGACTTATGAACTAAACAGTTAGAGACAGAAAGAGGGCTCTGAGGTGAGCGAGAGGAATTACAATGCTCTGAAGGTTGTAGGCTCCGGGTTTCAGATATCTAATGTTGCATTAAAAACCACTCCAAAATAAGTGGCTTAAAACAACAATCTTTTGCTTATAAATATGCAATTTGGCAGGGCTCAGTAGTGAAGGGTCTTCTGTGCTCCATGCAGCGTCAGTCTGGGCAGCTGACCAGAGAACCCTCTTCCCAGATGGCTCATTCACACAGCTGGCACCTTACTGATGGTGGTCAGTCAACGGTCAACTAGGGCTGAGAGGTGGGAGCCCTTAGTTTTTCTCCACGTAGTCCCTGCCATGTACCTGGGGTCCTTCACTGAATGGTGGCTCATTCCAAGGGCAAGCATCACAAGAGAGAGAGGCAGGCAGAGACTGTATGTCTTTAATGACCTAGCCTCATTTCTGCTGTTCTCTGCTAATTAAAGCCATTAGAAAGGCCGGTCCTGTTCAAGGGGAGAGGGCATAAACTTCACCTCCTAATGGGACAGTGACAAGGTTCCAGAAGCACATATGGGATAGGAAATATTGTTGTAGGCTGTATTGGGTTAAATGGTGTGACGACCCCCCCCCCCCGCCCCCGCCGCGCCTGCCACCCCCCAAAATAGTTCATGTCTACCCAGGATCTCAGAATGTGACCTTATTTGGAAATAGGGTTTTTGCTGATGTAATTATGTTGAGGTCATATTGAATTAGAGTAGGCCCTAAATCCAAAGATTGATGTCCTCATTAAAAGAGGAGATGACACACAGAGGAGACAGACACACAGAAACGAAGGCCATGTGAATACAGAGGCAGACATTGGAGTTGCACCGCCACAAGCCAGGAACACCAGGAGCCACTGAAAGCTGGAAGAGGCAAGGAAGGACCCTCCCCTAGAGCCTCTGGAGGGAGCTGCTGTTACCTTGATTTTGGACTTCTGGTCTCTAGAACTGTGAGAGAATACATTGCTGTAGTTTGAAGCCACCAAGTCTGTGGTCATTTGTTATGGCAGCCCTAGGAAACTGATACATGGCGCCTCTTAGAGAATACCACCTGCCGTGCCCGGTGGCTTGATGATCGGAGCTATAGCCTTGAAACATAACATCAGGACGAACACCTAGCCTAGAGGGGTAGGTGCTAGCTTCAGGATTCCCTGGGTGCAGTTTGTCAGGTGCAGCAAATGCCAGGATGGGGCTAGTTTGAAAGGAGGAGCTGCTGCTTAGAGGACTGGGCTGGGACTAGAGATGCAGTTTTTTGTTTTGTTTTTTAATATGTTTTATTGATTTTATACAGAGAGGAAGGGAGAGGGATAGAGAGTTAGAAACATCGATGAGAGAGAAACACCGATCAGCTGCCTCCTGCACGCCCCGCATGGGGGATGTGCCCGCAACCAAGGTACATGCCCTTGACCGGAATCGAACCCGGGACCCTTGAGTCCGCAGGCCGACGCTCTATCCACTGAGCCAAAGCGGTTCTGGCTAGAGATGCAGTTTTACTAGTAAAATCCTGGCCATCAGCAAGAAGCCCAGCACAGAGTCAGACATCCTCTGCATTACCACTTCCTCTTGGGGCTAAATCAGGTGACCGCACATGCTTCTACATTTTAATTATTTATAGTGCACGGTCTAAAGTGGTGTTCATACAGCCTAATGACTCAGGGTGATGGAATCAAAGGGAAAGGCGATTCGCGCTCTACATGGAGAGCTTCTAATAGACTTCTCCAGAGTTTACAGCTGAAGGGAAGAGCCGCTCCCTCTGCCTCCTAATAGACTAACAAACCTCTCTAAATCTTCTTCTGAGACCCCAAAGGTACCCGCCAGTTGCTCTTTCGTTCGAGAGCCAAAATGAGCACAATAAGTTTTGTGGCTGGCGCAGATGAAATTAGGAATTTGTTAGTGAAATGTTCTTTACGCTGATTTTCCTGACAACCCTCTCACAGTCGTAGACAGCAGTCCCTGATCAACCAGATGCCAATTAAAAGAGAGCAGCCGTTTCACTCATCCAAATATTTCCACTTTGCTCAAAATGGATTCCAAACAGTCCTGGGGTTCTCGCAGATGCTTTCCATCTTTCTTCCTAGCTAGACGGCATTTTTGGTTTTCTGTTCATTGTGAGGTTCAAAAAAGAAATTATGTCTCGGGTTTGGTTGGGCCCCTCCCCCCTTGGTAGGGCACTTATTAATTTAGATTTCCTGGGAACTCGGGTCCCTTCTGGCCCCGGCTGGTAACGAAATCCCATTAAAGATAATGAATTTTTTTCCTAAACTTTTTGGGCTGATCGTTTTCCTTGAAAGGTGCAGAGGGACAGAATTTTGTTTTGTTGGTTTTTTTGCAAGGCACTAAGCTGAGACCAGTGCAGATGAGTCCTTGGAGGACTCTTTGGGGATGAAGAGAAAACAATGGGTCTCCGGGGGGAGGGGAGGAAAATATGGGGGGGGGGTGGCACCAAAGAAAAGGGAGAGGAAAGGGTGAGTGCCGAAAGACATCAAGATCCCTTGCTGCCACAAGACCACTGAAGGTGCCACAAGTGCTCCACAGGTTCTGGGGTTAGGCAAGCCAGAAAGCCGCACACAGTCGGGCCACTGGCGGGCAGAGTGCCTGTGGGCTCCAGAAAGGCAAAACAGGAGCAGATCATGGGCCAACCTCAGGAAGGCTTGCTGCAGGGACTTCCAAAGAAGGCCCTAGCCTCATCTTCATCCTCCCAAGTGAAGCCATCACTCTTGTAAAAACCTGGGGCATGATGGGGTGCTAGGGGAGGGAGATTTGACACCTCTCTACACCAGTCTCTAAATAAAGACTGATTTTTTTTTTTGAAGGGGGAAGTGGTTTGCTGGTTATATTTGCAAGGGAAATTTAAGCCCATGGTTCTTCCAAGTTGTAGAGAATAAATTTAATAATACAGCTAACATTTAGTATTTAGGTATACCAAGAATTGTGTTAAGTAGTTTATGCATATTAGCTTATTTAAATCTCACAAGTTCGCTATGAGGTTGGTACTACTAGTATTCTTAGATGAGGGAACTAAGGCATATACAGGTTACAACATTTGCCCCAAATCACTCATAGCCAGGGTTTGAGCTGGATAGTTCAACACCAGAGCCCACCCTTTTAACACTCTCTACCAGAGCACTGTCTGTGCTACTGTCAAAACATTAGGAGGCATAACATACTGAAGAAAGTGAGCTAACTGTGAGATTCTTCACTGAGGGCCTCTGCATGTTGTGAAGCAGAGATTGCAGAATAATATTTAAAGCTGAAGGGACTTGAGCAATCATTAGTCCCACCTGGGGAAGCTGAGGCACTAGGGATGGCTTGCCCAAGGTCACACAACTACCTTGTGGCAGAGCTGGGTTAGAGTCAGGGCTGCTTTGCTGCAAGGATGGCTCAACATCACTCATGTCCCAGAACTGACCAATGGCGCCATCAACCCAGCAGACAGTGTAGGGAAACACCCAGGCGTGCTACCCCAGAGGGAGGAGGAGTCACAGAGGCCCACAGAGGAGATACTGGAGAGAACGCATCTTTGCTTTACCCTCACCTTCTGTGGCTGTGAACCCCAAACCCCAGGTCTGTCATTGGGAAACACAGAGAGAAAGAAGGTGTTGATGAACCGACTCTCTGGAGGCTGAATAGCTTATCTGAACAAATGGTAAAGGAATTGGAGCTGCACAGAGAGTTGAGCTGCAGAAAGGCTTCTTATTTGTGTTAACAGAACAATCAAACCTTTCCTTAGATCCCTTTATGGCAGATTAAGAAGACTTTGGGGGATCCCCGGCGTACCTGTCACCGAGCATTTGCATTTCACACTGCAAAAACCCTTTAGATTAACGACCTCCCCATCTGCAAGATATTCTTGTCTTAATAGTCGAGTTATGTGTAATACCAATCCCACCAAGATTAAAGAGGAAAGAATTTCTGGTACGGAATTTTGCTAATGACTGACTAAGACATAAAATCTTGCTGCAATAAATTAACACGTGTCTTCTAATATGAACCTACTGATTTACTCAAGGCAGAA
This sequence comes from Myotis daubentonii, assembly GCF_963259705.1. Classification (NCBI taxonomy): domain Eukaryota; kingdom Metazoa; phylum Chordata; class Mammalia; order Chiroptera; family Vespertilionidae; genus Myotis; species Myotis daubentonii. The sequence goes on along the minus strand of NC_081851.1, from coordinate 45,493,026 downwards.
TGACTCCGGAACCACACACCTGGGCATCGTCGGGGCCCCCCCTTAGAAAGGGGGGGTTTCATATTTATGCTCAGCTGCAGTGAACCCTGAGGACAGCCATCTGGCGCTGCAAGTACCAATGGCCCTGAAGTGGAGAGTGGCGTTTCTGTAATGCTGCAATCAATAATCCTGCAGGCAGTGAGCACTGGAGAGAGAAAGGGACACCTCCGTAGGCCCATCATTACCATCGAGGCACCCGACAATCCCCTTTACTGCCCTCCATGCTTTACACATTTTTACCCAATTTGTGTTACCTGCCTGAAAAACAGTGCCAAGTTCTGTGGGTGCTCTCTCCTGCTCGTACAGCAAAGCAGGAGGCCAGAATGGCCCCTAACCACGAGGACTCTGACCTGATGCTGACTTGCTGAGATTCCGGTTCTGCCACTTGTTATTCAGATGGCCTCAAACGATTGGCCTCTCTATGCCTTAGTGTCCCCATCTGTAAAAAGGGACCATCATACCTACATACATCACTTAGAATAGTTCCCGGCAGACAGTGGGACATTAGAGGACAGCTGTAGAGTGGGGTTCCTTCTTCTTTCTAAGTGGTCAGGCCGGGCCTTCATGCAGAGAAAATAGTTGACCCTCAATGCTCACCAAAACGTAGCACTCTTCGTGAGGAAATTTAAGGCCATGCATGAGCTGTGTGAGCTGCCACTCTACTGAGACATTTATTTAAGTCTAGGCCAGTGGTTCTCAACCTGTGGGCCGCGACCCCCTTGGGGGTCGAACGACCCTTTCACAGGGGTCGCCTAAGACCATCAAAAAACACATATATAATTACATATTGTTTTTGTGATTAATCACTATGCTTTAATTATGTTCAATTTGTAACAATGAAAATACATCCTGCATATCAGATATTTACATTACAATTCATAACAGTAGCAACATTACAGTTATGAAGTAGCAACGAAAATAATTTTATGGTTGGGGGTCACCACAACATGAGGAACTGTATGAAAGGGTTGCGGCATTAGGGAGGTTGAGAACCAGTGGTCGAGGCACTGCAAGGAGGGTGCCTCTTATCACTAGTGATTGAGCTGAGCCACCTGGCCAGCACTGGATTGTCCACACACTCGGAGGCTGTACCCTCAGCAGACTTTTGCACGGCTCCTGTTTTGTAAGCTCCCAATGCAGGTTGTTCCTGCAGACTCTGGTGTGTCAGAGTTTTGTTGCTTTTTCGGTTCCATCGAGACCTTTTTCTGATGTCTATGGCATTCTGTCCATCAGCTTTGCAAACATGAGTTTAACTGGTTCATCCCATAGGATAGTGGTTGCCAGGGACAGTCTCAAAGGCTGGAACCTCAAATATGATGAGCTCAAAGTCCAAGTCTTTATATCTGGATTTATCTCATTGGTTCCCATGATTATGAGGATCCCTGATCTACTCCTCACCCATCTCCCCTGCTCCAGTCTGGCTGAGCAGGGCATCTATTTAGAACTGGAAGGGCCATGACAACCCACTCCTCCCCTCTCCCTTGATTTTGATCACTGAAGGAATGTAGATGTTTGTGATGATGGAGCTTAGCAGCTTAATATTTGTGAGATAAAATGTAGTTCTGTGTAACATGGTGACCAGTACTCCCAGAGCTCCACTAGGCCCTATAATGACCCACCCAAGAGCCTCTGGCAGTAAGAGGGGAGCAGGTCTGAGACCAGTTGCCTTTTCAAATGCAACATCTTGAATGTCTGTCCATTAAGAGTGAGTGTAGAAGTTAAACATGGGCACCCCTTTAACCCTTTGGGGTATTAAAGGTTAAATTGAATTCTTGACACCTCCCCATTACCCTCACTCCCACGCACCCCTGCATGACTCCAGAAAACACACACCATCCTGACATTCCTCTGCTAGGAGCTTTCTCCCTGAAGAACTTCTCTTAGGAGCCCTGGGTATTGCCAGTGGCCTTTAATCTGAATGGTTGCTCAGGACTAAACTGGCAGTCATATATAATGAGCTCCCTGGGCCCAGGAGAAAGAACTGGAATTCTGTCCCCTCTCAAACCCTACCACACTCCCCTTCCTCTGCTGCCCCCTCAATTTGGAACTTTAGCCATGGGGGTGGCCCAGTGTTATAGTTCCTGGAGATTTTTGTTCAGCTGTTCAAACGTTTGTAATTGTTATCGCCTGAACATTGCATCGGTAGGCATTGTGTTTACTGAATTCCTATTTAAGAACCCAAATGACTTTAAGGCCCACAACAAAAATGTTTTTCTATTTTTGGTTTAGCTCATTGTGGTAAACAGAATTCTAAGATGTCCCCCAAGATTTCCTCCCCCTAGTATACATGTCCTATATAACACTCCCCCCTTCAGGGTAGGCAAAACCTGAAGATGATGGCTACTCAGTCCTGCAAATATGTTATATGTACAGCACAAGGGATTTTGCTTTGCGGATGCGATTAAGGTCCTAATCAGCTGACTTTGCTCTGAGTTAATAAGAAAGGAGATCACCTTGGGTAGACCTCATCGAATCAGCTGAGTCCTGAAAAGAGACAAGAAGCAGCTACAGACACTCTCCTTTTGGCCTGGCAGAGAGCACAGCCATGTTGTAAATTGCCTACAGAGTGGGCCACATGGACTCGAGAGCAGCATTGGGAACTGAGAGCAACCCCTGCTGATGTCCAGCAAGAAAGTGGGTTCAGTCCTACAACCACAAGGAGCTGCATTCTGCCAACGACCTGAAGGAGTGTGAAGTGAACCCTGAGCTCCAGGTGAGAAGGTGGCCCTGCCAACACCTAGGTTTCAGCATTCTGAGACCCTGAGCAGAGAACCCAGCTATTCTGTGCCCAGACTTCTCACCTAAGGAAAACTGTGAGACCGTCAATGGGTGTTAAGTCACAAAGGTGGGGGTGATTGGTTACACAGCACCCTGGGGCTTCTTCCTATCATCAATTTTAAGGCAGGGCCTAATGGAAGCCTGTTTCTGTTCAGTTTGGTCGTCTTTAGCCTTTTCCTCCATGTACTTCTCACATCTCTCTCCATTTTTGCCTTTGAGCTCTCTTTACCTTTTTACCAAGATGCTCTCAAGTCCTGCCTCATTATCTTGCTTTGGCACAGTTCTTAAATACTCAGTCCTTCCGGAAACCCTCAGTATCCCACACCCCTGTGACCTGCTAGGTTCTCTGTGTGGGAGCCCAGCACCAGCATCTGCATCTCAGCACAGCTCTGTTTCTCTCTGTTTGTCTTCATCTCCACAACACTCTCCAAGAAGCACTGTTATGAAGTTCCAGAATTTGGAGATTGCAAAGCCCTCTTGACTATATCCCTTGAAGATATCCTGGGGCTAGTGTGCATTGGAGTTCCACGTGGGATATAATTGGCAGAAATTGGAACTGATATTCTCAATTAAAGTGAAGTCTTGAGCACAGTAAGGAGGGTTTTGAATTAATAGCATCTGAATGAATGACACCAAACATGAATACAGTAAATGTCCTCTACTGAGCCAGTGGCATTCGATTAATGAGGTTTTACGACATTTGATTTAGATTGCAGAAGGCTTCTTGATGACTGGCATTGAGTGTGAGTAGTACGTTGTAAATGAATGAATGAATGAATGAATGAAGGCAACATTTTACTCAAGCAGCAATGGAATTAAGGGCCAATAAGAGTGGTACCTAATTAAGCATCCTCATTCACAGTTCTTCACCTCTTGACTAAATTGTGTGTCACCCATTGGAATAAAATTGTCAGTAATATTAGTTTATGCTTAGTTGTTTGAATAAAAAGTCTCTTTTAAAAATCCCACTTAATTGAGGGGGAATACATGCTAACTTTTCTCTGCTTATGCCCATAGGGAGAATAGTTAGCCATCCCACAAGATCATAACTAAGACCCTGGAGGTGATAGACACATCCACCATGGAGGGCAAAGCACCTTCAAGAAAATAATAGGCCACCTGGATATTGTCCCTGCAAAACTCAAATCCACAGAGTGATAACAAGCAACTTGAAATTTCTTTATAAATATTTCATAATTCTCAAAAATTGGAAACAATCTAGATATCCATCAATACAGGATGAGTTAAATAAATTGATACATCCAAATGGAGTAGTATTCAGTCATTAAAAATAATGCTAACAATCTATATTTATTGACATGAAAAAGGATTTTATGACATTGTTTAGTAAAAGAAAAGCATGTAGAAAATTGAATTTATGTCCAGTGAGGCTCAGTAGCTGAGCATCCACCTATGAACCCAGAGGTCATGGTTTGATTCCTGCTCAGGGGACATGCCTGGGTTGCAGGCTCAATCCCAGGTAGGGGGCATGCAGCCAATAGATGTTTCTCTCTCATCGTTTCTATTTCTCTCTCCCTCTCCCTTTCTCTTTCTCTAAACATCAATAAAAATATAAATAAAGGAAACAGAATTTACAATATAAATAAAAATAAAGACAGACTAGAAGCCTACGTAACAAACAAAAAAATGCTAACCATGGCCATTTTGGGGGAATGGACCCTCTAGGTGAGGTGACCATATTTTCGGGTTTGTTTGAGGCAGTCTAATTATAAAAGCACTCCACTTACTCTTGAAAGGAGTCCTGTTTATATGAGAGATTATGTGGTCACATTAGCTACTGTAGTTTTACTTAATTCTTGTATTTTTGCAGTTTAGCATGCCTCTCTCCTTATCAAGAAAACTAGAGGACCAATGCACCAATTCATGCACCAGTGGGGTCCCTTAGCCTGGCATGTGCCCGCTCGCAATCCAGGACCCCTCGGGGGATGTAGTAGTGCATGAAGCGGCAGTTGGCCAGGGAGGAGCCCGAGCCTGGGCTAGACGCTGCTCCCACTCATCTACTGCTGCAGAGGCGGGAGAGGCACATGCCACCACAGCTGCGCTCACCAGCCATGAGCCCAATGTCTGGCGCCTGGCGCTCCCACTGTGGGAGCGCACTGACCACCAGGGGGCAGCTCCTGCGTTGAGTATCTGCCCCCTGGTGGTCACTGCACGTCACAGTGACCAGCCAGTCATCTGGTCACTTAGGCTTTTATATCTATAGACTAGAGGCCCAGCACACAAAATTCATGCTCGGGTACAGTCCCTAGGCCTGGCCTGCGATCGGGGCCATCTTCCCCAGCTGCTGGCAGCTTGCCCCACCCCCTGCTGCTACACAACCCCAGTTCCCCATTCACCATTGGGCGATTGGAGCCTGCCGGCCAGGGGGAGGGACCAAGAGGTCAGCCATTCCCATCCACTTGCCAGCCCCGCCCCCACCACGGGTTGCCCTCTGTGTGTGGGGCACCCGGTGGGGCAGGAGCCTTGGCCTAGCACTACACGCATCCCCCGCCACCCAACCCCGGTTCCCCGTTCACTGTCAGGCAATGGGAGCCTGCCGGGAAGGGAAGGGACCTAGAGGTGGTCAGTGTGCTGTGCCAGCACAGCCAAGGGTGAACCTGAGGAGGGACAGTGAAGGATTAAAGAAGACAGACAAAGAGAATTCAGCTGGGGCTTGGAGAATCTCCCATGCCTGGATGAGGACACAGAAAAGATCCAGGCTGCAAGCCAAGGCTTTATTTTATAGTCAAAGCAAAACAAGGAAGTGGTCAACATGGTTACAATGTTCTTGTGAGTTTCACCTTGTTTTGGCAGCACTTGTTGCACCTCCCACAGCCCATTAGCTACCTAGGAAGGAACTAGGGAGGGCTATAAGGTTAAACTTAATTATGCTAAGAGGGCTCTGCCCTCCAAGCTGGGACTTGTTTGTGGCCCTGACACAGGTCAGTCTGAGGCTTGACCCTATAGCCACTCCCTACAGGTCAGTGAGCCTCATAGTAACTGGTCGAGTAGTCGTTCTGGTTGTTCTGCCATTAGGGTCAATTTACATACAGACAGTCCTCAACGTATGTCATTTCGTGGTTATGTCACCATCTTCATTTATTTATAAAAAAAAAATAGTTCCGTCATTTTGATGTACGTACATATGTGCTTTATGTTTTTTATTATTCATTTACCACAGGTAAAGGTCAGAAATTATCTTTCTTTTAAATTTTTTTTACTGTTTCACTTCATTTCTGCTGTGTATGTGCTCCATGTGAGTGACGTAGGTGCTTATGTAGGTGGGTTCTGACTTACGGCGAAAATCGCCTTAAGTCGCGCCGTAGGAACGGATCTCCTACGTAACCCGAGGACCTACTGTATTACCCTTTTATTATATATAGATAGATAGCTATTTTCATTTTGTGAGTAAAAGCATTTTATTATGTTCATTTCTCAGTCATTTAAACTGATCGTCACCAGTTAATCTGCAGTATATGTTTTGGCTCAATTCAGTGATGCCCCCTAAACATCGGACACTGTGCAAGGCCCAGGGGATCCAAGAACAGATTCAGTCCCCATTCTCCAAGCTGCAGAGCTTGGCGCCACTGACCACTGTCCATGTCCACGGCCAGTCACTTTACGTGACTAAGCCTCACAATTCTGAGTGGTAAGCACTGCCATAATTCCCCTTGGATAAGTGAGGCAGTATCAGAGAGGTTAAGCTACTTGCTCAAGGTTGCACAGCCAGCATTTAAAGCCAGGCAGTGCGCTCCTAACGACCAGCTTGGGGATAAGGTCTGGGGGCAGGCTGCAGACAGAAATAGGTAAATACAATACTCCGTGAAACGTCCTATGATAAAAGTATGCAGAGTGTAGTGAGAGCACTGAGGCTCGGCAGGTAACCCCTCCCAGGATGTGGGGGGGGGGGGGGGGTTGAGGGTTCTTAAAGAATATGCAGAAGGAGGAGGTGGAGAATGTGAGTGAGGGGCCAGTCCAAGCACAGGCAATGGAATGAGTATTTCATATATTGACGGAGAATTAGGGGAGTGACTTGAAAGGTGGAGCTGGTGACCTGTAACGTTGAAAGCGGAAGGGGCCGGATCAGGCTGGTCTACAGAGGGTCCGGTGTGCCCGCTGAGGAGCCTCGCCTGTGCCCAGGAGACAGGGGCCACCTGGGAAGGCCAGCAAACAGGCCCCTCCAACAGACTGTGCTAAAGGTCATCTGGAATGGGGGTTGGAGGGCTCGGAGGGGTGCTGGGGAGATCCGCGAACCCCCACCCCATACGGCCGGGGGATTTACTGTGAAGCTCCAGGGCCCACCCCCAGCATAGTCCCCTTCCAAGGCCTGTTTCTAATCTCATCTTCATCATTTTGTGGTCTTTCTTTCATAAAGCCCCCTCCCCAAACTGATTAAGCTCCTGGCCCCCAAACCTAGACCTGCCCCCTGTGAACAGTAATCGTTTTCTTGTGCCAGCTTCCAATTCCCAGCACGTTAGTAAAATTCACCTTCTTTAAATGCCTCTTTTGACTTGAGTTTCTCTTCCTCTTTTTTTTTTTTTTTTAAGAAATACCCTGTTTTTCTTAATGTCCTAATCTATTCTTACCTTCATGTTTTCATTTGGCCACCTCGGTGTATCTGCTGCTGTCAAACTCCGGCTGCACTTCACGCCATCCCTCTCTCCGCTGCACCTCATAATGTTTTAAAGCGCAAACAACAACAGGCGGGAGAAATGGAAACAGAACTCTGCGCAGGCCCATCCATCATGCAGAGGGCCTTGTGCTGGCCAAGAGCCCCTGCTAGGCCCTCTCTGCCCCTTGTTGCCCAACCTCGAACCGGCTTCTCCTCTTTCTGGGTTTCTTCTTTCCCGCTTAGCTTCTGTCCCCAGATTTCCTGCTAACCCACTTTCCCGCCAACTCTTTTCACTTATTCACTTAGCCTCTGACAGGCCGACAGTCACCACCCCAGCTCCTGTCTTTCCACCAAAACTGAGCTTTGTCTTCTCAGTGCGGCAATCACTGTGCACTCTAGCAAGTCGGTGATTACTACAGGGCTCCCCAAACACGGGGCCCTTTGGGATGGGTGCTAGAGAAAGAAGCACATGCATTTTGGCTACATATGCAAGGCAATAGGCACCTCATCTCCAGATCCTGCTGCTCAAGCTTACCCTGGGTGCCCATCCTCAGTGTAGAAGCACCTGAATTTTATCATTATCTGTGTCTTTTCCACCCTCCCCAGACCCATACCTTCTGAACTTTCCGGCAGCGGCTGACTTAACTAGTTAGCACCGATGACCATAAGTCTGACAATGCAACCAATTGGGTGCCCCCATTAGCAGATTTGTTAACATGCTCACCTTACCCATATTTCAGGATATAAACTCCTTGAGGGAAGTGGATAGTTTGTTTTTTTTGCCGTCTACTAAAACGAAGTAAATCGTTCGTTGAATAAATGAAACCCCAATGAGATGGTATGGCCTCAAAATGTGCCTTTTGTCATCCTTGCTCACGGAGTGCAGCCCACTTCCTGGACAGTCCACCCATCTCCCTCTCCATCGCTGGCCTGGAGAATGTGCCTTCCTGTGCCTCCCGCTCCGTGCTCCCACCAGCCGAAAAAGCAGGTCAGAGAGCAGAAGAGACGTGCACAAAATTGCCTCACTAACAAGTTCTAGGCCATTGAGTCTCCCGGCGGGTCAAACGCCATTCCACTACTGAGTGCATTTTTCACCCTCCCAAGTCAAAGCAGCCAAACAAATGGCCACAGGCCCACACTCACAATGTCAGGTCAGTCAATAGCAATTAAAGGTCTCGCTTAAAAACCGGCTGGTTGGTCCACGAGCTGGCAGGATTCTTGCTCGGGCCACTGCAGATCAATGTCAGCATATGTATCATGATGCCAGACTGGTTACAGTGAGAAAGATGTGTGAGCAGAAAGGTCATGGGTGCCATCTAGGGGAAGTCGGCTGCTAGGCCTTTGAGAGACCTCATGGCATGGACGGTCTCGATGAATTCATCACTGTCCAGCATCAGACTTTCAACCGGAAGTGTTTGACAATGGGCCTGATCAACAAACCCAGAGATGATCTCAGTACTAAGCTCCAGTTAATTAAATTCACAAGAAACTAAAATATGTATCCAAACAGCATTTTATTCTCCTCACATAGGTCATCTCCACAGAAGGTTCCAGTTCCCTAACCCAAGTTCCACCCTTTCTCTGTGTCCAGCTGAATTCCTCATCTGAAGGTTGCTTGGTGAGATAGAAGCAGAGCTGGGTCAGATCGTCACTTTATGTTTAACTCCTTGGGAAACTGCCGGTCTGTTTTCCAAAGCAGCCGCACCATTTTACATGCCCACCAGCCGCGCGTGAGAGTTCCCATTTCTCCACATCCTCACCAGCACTTGTTAGTGTCTGACTTTCTGATGGTAGCCATCTTGTTGATGATGAAGTGGTAGCCCATGATTTGCACTTCACTGATATTGAGCATCTTCATACACTTATTGGTCATTAGTCTATCCTCTTTGGAGAAACGTCTATTCGAGTCATTTTTAATTGGGTTATTTGTCTTATTATTATTGAGTTGTAAGAGTTCTTTATATATTCTAGACGCAGTCCACTGACCAGATATACATTTTTTATATGAATGGCACATATATACATGGCACTAAAATATTAAAGCATTCAATCTCCTTCCCCTTGCACTATATTTCCTTGTTTCTAAAATTCACTTCAATATTTCTGGCACTGAAATAATTTTGTGAACAATATTTGTACACGATTCTTTTTCCCCCCATATCCAAAAGCTGGGATTAAAGCAATGTGTACCTTATAATTCATGATGACTTGTTAAAGGGCATCTCAAGGTTACCACTGGATCGTTATGGTTTTGTAGACAGAAGAGGGAAGAAGGGATGGGAAGAAAAAAAAAAAACTAGAAGAGGCAAACACCATCTTCAGATAGTGCACTAGGAACTACTGGAAGGAAAGTGTGGGAAATATTTTTGTAAATGTTTCTTAATATAGAAAAAATCTAAATGATTTTTTTGGTCAGGTACAAGGAAGCCCCTAGTTAGGTACCCAATGACCAAGTGTTCACCAGCGAGATCAGTGGCTGTTGTAGTCCTAATTGACCAGAAATCAAACCACAAGGTGTTAACAAGAAGGTGGAGGCTCTATTTCAACAACCTCTTCTACACTGGAAGAGGATAGAGGGGAGTCCTTGTAAACTAAAATGACAGATCTGCCAAGCCAAAATACAGAGCTGTTTTTACTACACAAGAGGGGCTCTCATCTTATTAAGGCTATTCTGGGTGTTAAGAATAGAAACTCCTGCCCGGCTGGCATGGCTCAGTGGTTGAGCATTGATCTATGAACCAGGAGGTCACAGGTTCGATTCCCGGTCAGGGGCTTGATCCCCAGTGTGGGAGTGCAAGAGGCAGCCAATCAGTGATTCTCTCTCATGATGGATATTTCTCTCTCTCTCTCCCTCTCCCTTCCTCTGTGTAATCAACAAAAAATATATTTAAAAAAGAATAGAAACTCCCATCCCCAAGCTGGCTGGATACAAAACGGTGGGATGGCAGTCATCATATAGAGATGCTGCCCAGCCAACTGGCTGCCAGCACGCGGAGAGGCCTGGCAGACCTCGGGGCAGGGGCGACCAGTCTCCACCTTATGCTCTCATGAAGTTAGGGTATATGGCCTCCCATGGATTGCTAATCATAAGAAAGGGAACATGTCCTGCGGGCTGGCTACGCATCAGGCACTGTTCTAATCACTTTACGTTAGCTCATTTAATCCTCAGCTCATTTAATCCTCACAACAACCTCTTTTTTAAAATATATTTTATTGACTTTTTTTACAGAGAGAAAGGGAGAGGGATAGAGTTAGAAACATCAATGAGAGAGAAACGTCGATCAACTGCTTCCTGCACACCTCCTACTGGGGATGTGCCCGCAACCAAGGTACATGGCCTTGACCAGAATCGAACCTGGGACCCTTCAGTCCACAGGCCGGCGCTCTATCCACTGAGCCAAACCGGTTACAGCAACAACCTCTTTTATGATGCCCCTTTTCAAGATAAGAAAGCCAAGGCATTGAGAGGTTAAGTAACTTGCCCAGAATCACACAGTTGGAAGTGGAGGAGCCGGGATTCAAATCAACACAGTTCGGTTCCAGACTCCATGCTTTTAACCACTGGGCTTTGTTTTACTTTGATCCAGGGTCACAGACTGAACCCCATGTTCCAGACAACCGCACACAATGCACACAAAGAGGGACGAGCTGTGAAATGTAGGGAATCTATACTAGTATTTGTCCTTATCTTAGATTCTTATAGCTGAGCAGGACCTGTAAGATGACCTAGTCCAGTGGTCCTCACAGGGATGCCCACAGGCCCCTGAAGGTCCCCAAGAGCATTCGGGGGGCATCAGAGAGGTCAAAGTTTATTTCAAAATAATACTAAGATACTATTTGTCTTTTTCACTGTGATGACATTTGCACTAATGATACAAAAGCAACGGTGGCTAAAACTGCTGGTGCCTTAGCATGAGACGAAGCAGTGGCACCAAACTGTTAGAGAGTAGCAGTTAAGAAGGATAGAGCCCGTGTCCCTGAAGAATGTCCCTGATGAAACTGCAAAAATTATTAATTTTGTTAAATCTCGGCCTCTGAGTTAACATGCTATGGGACGAGCGAAATAGGAAGTACGTGCGCCACATCTGGGGAATTCCTAGGACAATGGTCCTGAGCAGAAGCCCTTGGATGACTGCTGAGCCTTCAGCCAACCCAGCTGATCTCATCATAAGGCGTCATCTGTATTCGTGAGAACACCTGATGAGCTGTGGTTCCTCAGACTTGGGTCTGAGGCAGCTATCTTCTCAAAAACAATCAAGTGAGCCTATTGCTTTAAGGAAAACAACAGGCATATTTGTGATGAATGATAAAATTTGGGCTTTCAAATAAAATGGTGATGTTTGGAAAACTTGTACCACAGTGAGCTTGACAGCTTCCCAAAACTTAAAGACTTTTCTGATAGATACGTAGTGATTTTCGCAAGTGTGGGTTTTTGATATTGTATATGTAATATTGTATATTTGATATTGTATAATAGATGTGTCAACAATTGAAGGCACATATGCATAACTCAGTCAACCACCATTTTTCTAATTGATGAATATATGATGTTATAAAATCATGTGGGAGTAAACAATCCATTCAAAATACAAGGTGGACTGATGGATTTTAATGAAACAGAACCTGAAAAGCTCGTTGGTATCATTTCATATTCCACATTTATTAGAATTCTCCTCCCTTTTCCAATTACGTATCTCTCTAAAGTTGGATTTTCTTCATATACTCCAGCAAATTAACATATCACAACAGATTGAATGTAGAGCAGGTATAAGAAACTGGATGCCTTCTACCTAAGCAGAGGTTAAAGATATTTGCAAACATGTAAAACAATGTTATGCTTCTCAATACTTTTTGGTTTTGAAAATATAACTACTTTTTTAAATGTTATTTATATGCAATGTGTTTATTATTTTTATTGTCACTGACTTACTAAATATTTTTAAATGTATTTTTAATGTATAATATGATAAATAACAATAGAATAACTCACATAAATATACACTCCTTGGAATTTTCAAGAATTTTAAAAAATACATGTTTTTATTGATTTCAGAGTGAGGAAGGGAGAGAGAGAGAGAGATAGAAACATCAATGATGAGAGAGAATCACATTGGGGACCGAGCTACAACCTGGGCATATGCCCTGACTGGGAATCAAATCAATGTTCATGGGTCAACACTCAACCATTGAGCCACATGGGCCAGGCAGAATTTTCAACCATTTTAAGAGTCCTGATCTAGTTCAACATTTACCAACCATATTCCAGGAGCTAAGTTTTCTTTAGAGAAAAAGGATTATATGACCAAAAAAAGTTTAAAACTTCCTGCATTTGAAAAGACATGTATATATGTAAAATACATTATGTATGCATATATGTTTCTTTATTATGGAACTCTTAAGAACCCTATTATATGCTAATGGATATCGGGATGGTGTAGAGCAGTGGTTCTCAACCTTCCTAATGCCGCGACCCTTTAATACAGTTCCTCATGTTGTGGTGACCCCCAACCATAAAATTATTTTCGTTGCTACTTCATAACTGTAATTTTGCTACTGTTATGAATCGTAATGTAAATATCTGAAATGCAGGATGTATTTTCATTGTTACAAATTGAACATAATTAAAGCATGGTGATTAATCACAAAAACAATATGTAATTATATATTCAATATGTGTTTTCCGATGGTCTTAGGCGACCCCTGTGAAAGGGTTGTTCGACCCCCAAAGGGGTCTCGACCCACAGGTTGAGAACCGCTGGTGTAGAGGGAGATGAGATATGCAGATTTCCCAAAATGTACTTGATCTCCAATTCTTTATTCATGGAATTTTTATTATCATTTTGAAGAGCCAGGTTTCTTTGAACCACATTTTGAGAAATGTTGGTTTAGTACTACCTCCTCATTTTGCACAGAAAACTGAGTCTCAAAGAAGTAAAGTGGTTGCCATAAATAACACCACGAAGTAGCAGCAATGCTGAGATTAGGGCTCAGGTATTCAGGCTGCTAGCCTAGCCTTCTCTCCTTCATTGTAACCCCGAGGCCTCCCAGGCCCCACCTTCACTGGAATGGGCTACAGCATAGACTTCAGTTTATTTGCACCAACCAGTCTTCCTAATCTGTGGCCTCTGAGAGATAATCCTACAAAATGTAACAGAATGTAGATTCCAAAACCTGCAGAGATTACTTTATATTGGGAGAGGATTATCTCTGTAATCCAATTAACTCAGCAAGCCTGGGAGAAAACACAGGCTTTAGATTAGCATTGCGGGGAGGGGTTGGGACCAGAAGTTAATTCATATGAACAGGTTGGAAAATAAGTGCATTTACACTTTCCTAAACCCTCATCATTCATCTTCAAGGTGAACTGGTAGCTTTGGAAAGAATCTCACAGCCATGAGTCAAGTATTTTAAATGCTTCCTTGCGAAGGTCCCAGTTTCCTTGGAGCGCTGAGTGCCTTACTCCCTCCGAAATGATAAGTGGGTAACTCACTCTATTTCTCTCTTCTTCTTGGCTGCCAGGAAGCTTTGAGTCAGGTAACATATGCATCCAGGTAACCAAATCAACATTATGATCCCACAGATGGTTCCCAAATTCCTGGAGACGGGAGATTATTTCCGTCACGTGGGATTAGCTATCTAATCTTTCACCTCGCAAGGGGTCATTTTTTGCCATCTGTTGAGCCAAAATGACGTCGCCAGCCAGTTCCAAATCCCCTGAACAATCTACCCAGGTCTCCAGGCAACTTCCCGTCTAAACTCATGGTGAGAGCTGCTGAGAACCAAAATGGTCATCAGGTTGTTACTCTGCCTTTCCACGCTCGTGTGATCAATAATTATGCAGAGGGCAATAACATTAAACCACTCCTATCCCCTTATGTGCTCACGACAGCCTGCATTTTCTGAGTATATTCCAAAAATCTCTGAGGATTTTATTCATGCAAGGTGAGTTTGACCTTCAACTAAACTCAAATCTATAATTTAAAGTGGCCTCTTTGACTCAAAATCCTCTCCATTTCAATGGCAAATGGGTCATCAGCTGCTCACCAAGTAACAGTCACTCCAAAGGAAGGCTCCTGCAACTGATCGATGCCCATTTTTGCATTTCTACTCACAGCCTTAAGTTCTCTCCGATGTGACTGTAGCTTAATTGATGGAGGAATGCAAAGAGATTTCGCAGGCGGCTGACTACTGTCGACTCACTGACTTCCCTCAGAGAATTCTCTCACTTGTCTTTTAAATTTTCCTTTTTTGTCAAAATTGCAGGTGCAGATAAATGCTGGAATCTTATTTCCATCAGAAAGTGCCAAGAACAAGAAAAGATGGAGAATTTTGATTGTCGTTGAGGACAGAGAGCCTCAAACAGCTGGAGGCCTTCCATTCTCTGAATCTTTAGGAAAAAAATGCCCTAAAGATTTCAACCCATTTGTGCGGAAAGATGAGGAAATTCACACTGAAATGGAGACCGCACTCCCCAAATAGCACTAACCCAGGAGAGCAGTGCTGGGGGGGTGGAGGGGGGGGGCGAGGAAGAGATCCTGAAAGTGGTGGGTTCAACCTTTGGGAAAAGGTCAGGGGGCTGCCCCAGACAACCCCTGTGCAGCAGCCAGTGAGCTGGGAAGGCACTTGCTTTTCCTGTCACCTCCGCCAGATTTTCTCCCTCAGACCAAACAAATGTGTGTTTCAAACAACTGCTGGGTAAACCTGGAAATGGTCTATGTCCCTCCCCCGGGCAGGTCCCCCCCAGTGCCTGTTCATAAACCCACAGCAGCGCCCGCCACACAGATCTGAGAGGTTCTGTTTCCAGCCGTCTCCCCATGGATCTGGACCCAGGTCCTCCGCCTCAGAGACCGTGTTTGAGAATATATGTATCTCCAGGCCCCAGCCCGGCGCCTGGCATGGAGGAGGTGCCCAGTAAGCAACGGCAATGCAGCCCCACGGGGAATATCTGTTCCTGTATGAAAACACCAGCATCTGCCCCGAGGCCAGATCGTTATCCTGCCCTGTTTCCGGTCCTAATCTTTACCATTTCTCTCTGCTTTTCCACTACTCAGACCCACGCCGTCCAATATGACAGCCACTGTCATGGGTGGCCACTGAGCACTTGCAATGCGCTGCAAGTGTGAAGGACACACTGGATTTCAGAGTTAGTACCAGGAAAAGAATTTTATTATTGATTACCTGTTGAAATGATCACATTTTGGATACATTGGGTTAAATGACATATACTATTGAAGTTAATGTCACCTATTTTTCTTTTTTTTAAATGCACCTTCTGCAAAAGTTAAAATAATCCATGTGGCTCACATTCTATTTTTACTGACAGCACTGACTCAGATCTGACCCGGCTCCCATTCAGACTGGCCAGTCTAATGGCGACCTCATTGACTTGACCGACAGCCCTGAGGTCCACCAAAAGCTCCAGAAAGTCCCAAAGCAAGTAGCAGGCCACTTGCACGATTTCTCCCTCTGGTCAGGCCACGCTGCACAGAAGCAAATCCCGGCCGCAGGGCGTGCTCTGCTGCCCTCTGCTGGCGACATCCAAATCTGCAGAGTCACCAGGCCCGTCTCCCTCTGGCCTCTCCTGCTACACCCGCCACCGTCTTGGCGCTTCTCCTCTGCTTCGCACTTCCCCATCCTTAGCATCCTGAGTGGGAATGAGGAGGAAGAGGGAGGCCGCACCTTTTCAAAAGGAACGCATATTCTGGAGCGGGCAGGGTCTTTTAAAGATCAGTATGTATGCCCTACAAAAACAAAAGTATCTTGTCTTCCGCCCACTTCACTCGGGATGAGTATCAGCTGGAACACGTGCCACATACACAGATTACCAGACCTCCTGCCTGGAAACGCTGGGCCAGAGGTTAGAGTTGGAAGCGCAAGAATCTGTTCTGAACAAGCACCCAGGGTGACTCCTGTTGCCCGGGAGAGTTGAGAAATGTGGCTCTGCTTCTCAAACTTGAAGAACCTCACTGACCACCCAGGACCTTGTTACAGGCAGACTCTGATCCAGAAGGTCTGGGCTGGAGCCTGAGACCCCACACTTGTAACAGGCTCCCCGGTGATGCTGGTGCTGCTGGCCCATGGCCACCCTTCGAGGACACTCAGGGTCCGCCCGCCCCCCCGCCCCCCAACCCTCCACCCTGTGTGCCCTTACTAGCACCTGTTCTGTTTAGAATCACTACATTTCTGCTGCTACCTACCACTCCCACTGAGGCATCTCCAAAAAGAAAATTCAAATTGTTATTTCTTTTGTCTGGAAAAGCAAGGATGCCCCCTTTTGACAGCTCAAAATATTTTCTGTAAAATGCTGAGAGGAACAGTAGGTAATTTTCTTCCAAAACAAGTTTGTTTGTTTTTTAATTACTATTGGTTAGAAAGAATTTCCTCCCCTAATAGACTACTAATCCCTGTGTATTGAAGCAATATAGGGATCCTGGCCATTTAAGCTGAAGATAGGATGGGGTGCCCCAGGGCCACTCTCTGAGACTGTGTCCCCCAGAATGGACCACACAGGGGAGCTTGGGACATGAGTGGCTGCCTCCAAGGACTGTCCATGGTCTCCAATCTTTAAACTCAGTGTCTGCCTTTTTTCACTTAAACCTTCCCTCCCTGGCACCCAGCAGGCATTTTTGATGCTGTCAGACCTGACACTCGTCCTGCTCAGGCTGTTACTTTCCCTGGCTGTTCCCAGATACTCTCTGAAATTGGAGGGTGGGGAGTGCCTCTGTTGTACTGGCTTTGGTTAAACTGTGTGTTTAAACGTTCACTTTGAATTTTGGATTTACCCAAAGTTATGCTTTAATTTCCCAAGACGCCATGAGGCTGCACCATAAGCTGTGCAATTTCCAGACAATGAAACTGTGTTTGTTAATAGAAGTCCTTTGGGAGGAGGACCTTAAATGACCAAACATGGCATATCCATTCGGAGGTAAAAATTATCTGTTCCTGGTTCATTTCCACATACTTTTTAGGTTGATCGTTTGGTGGGGGTATGGGGGGGGGGAATGTTTGTTTCAAGGCCAAGGAAATAATCTGTCTTTACGGTTAATACATTCCCATCCTCACCCCTGCATTTTCAAAAGACTCCTTCCATAGTTAGCGCCCGTTAAAGTCAAATCTCCTTAGAGGAGGAAGTCACTGAAGGCCTAATTACACATCCAATGCTGGAAAATGTATTAAGTCTGCATTTATATCGTCGGCTCTCCTTCCCCATCACACAACAGAAGATTTATCCTCTCATCGAGTGCGTGAGCATTGCTCTCGCAGGCCTGTGGTTCCATGTAACATGTATTAGTATATCATTCACTATTAGCACCCACCTTGACAATCTAGAAGTTATGCCTCTCTCAATGTTATATATAGTCTTTCTTCTGAGCTAGAAACACACCAAACCAAAAATAATCACCAAATCCCACATCCTGGCTGTCACTTACCCAGACAGAGTGACACTGCAACCCCCCAGGGCCCCACAGATCTCCTGTGAGCTGTGTGCGCTCCTGCCATGGGCTGCACCCACTCAACTATCAAATGCACTTCACTGGCAGGAAGCCCATTTAAGCCTTTATCCGGTGGCATGTTTGGGTTTTCTCCTGGGCAGGTCGCTTCTGCCTGTGGAAGTCGGTGAGCGCTCAGTGATCAGTCACTGTCCAGGGATCAACCTCAGGTCATCGTGAACGCGGCCCCACAAAGTGTGCCGCACACATGCACGCACGTTCGGCTACGTTAATTTCCAAACGCCTAGACCTCGGAACGCTCGTGCGGTTTAATCGGAAGCAAAGGCCGCTGCCCGCCCTCTCAAACGCCAAGGTCAGAAAGTAACTAAAGAACAACGGCAACCTTTAATTGGGCTGCTGCCGAGGCCTCGGGTGCGTGGGTGTCACCTCGCTCTCCGGATGTCAGCGGGGAGACGCGGTTTGATAGATAACTTAGCCCTCAACTCTTGGGAACTGCGACTTCAATGCCTGGATCACCTACCGATCCACATTGCTAGCGGGTGCCCAATAAACGCGGCTGACAGACTGTCCGGCCGAGGCAGCCGCACCGGGGACAATTGGCTGGGTGGCCCTACGGAAGTCATCATGTCACACTGAGCCTCGGCAACTTACCTGGGCATGAGCCAGCTCCCTGGACTCCCTGCCCGGTGCCACTCGAGACTGTGCCGGGATAAACCGAGTCGTCACAATTCAGTGCCCTAGACCTGGCGTGTGGAGACGGGGCTGAACAGTGAGGCCTTGAGGTATCCTGCCTGTCAGAGCTGCTATCAGAAAGGGTCCCGACTCTAACTTCCCTGGCTCTTCACGAGAGTCTTGTGTTTGCAAAAGGGAGAGTGAGAGGTGGAACCCCCAGGAGAGTCTTCCTGCAGCTCAGAGAACAGGAAGAAACCTTCTGATGCGTGGCGCTGGTCAACACTGCCCCTCAGAGCCTCGGGATCAGCTCGTGGTCCAGTTAGGAGGGAGATGCCCCAGAGCCGGATTCCCAACGTCGCTGAGGTCCTTCTCAAGCTCAGGGCCCAGGCCTCCCTGGAGTGACAGTCATGACCCCTGCCAGGGAGCCCCACAGTCTCACCCAAGTGAATAGCATTGATTTTTTTTGTTTTGGACAGATTCCATAATTTATAAATTCCCCCCAACACCCTGGTCTCTGTCTATCACAGTAGTTCTCAAACTATTTGATCTCAGAACCCTTTTACACTCTTAAAAATTATTAAGGACCCCAAAGAGCTTGAATGTATGTGGGTTATATCTATCAAGATTTACCATATTACACGCATTCCATTACCCACCAGAGTGACATCATCACACATCAGGTAGCCTCTGGAAAAGGCCACTGTACACTCGTGAGAGTGTGAGTAATAAAGGCAAATAACATCTTAATATTTTTGTGCACATAGTTTTGACTTCCCAGACCTCCTATAAGTGTCTCAGAAACCCCCAGAGGTCCATGGATCACACTTAGGCAATCGCTGGCCTAGCAAATGGCTATTACCGTGTCTGATACCAGGTTTACTCATCTACTCATTTGTTTACTTGGTCTCCCCCACCTGCACGTAAGCCCCATGAAAGCAACCACTTAGTCTTCTTCACCGCTGTAATCACAGTTTCTGGGACAATGTCCGGGATATAATGTGTGCACAATAAACTTTTGTTAAAACAATGAACACATGAGGTAATGCAGCAAGACAGAGCCTCCCAAGATGAGTGCTAGGAATGCTAAACTAACCCGGTAAAGCAGGTTGCATAGCATCTAGAACAGTGGTTCTCAACCTTCCCAACGCCGCGACCCTTTAACACAGATCCTCATGTTGTGGTGACCCCCAATTTCATTGTTACAAATTGAACATAATGAAAGCATAGTGATTCATCACAAAAACAATATGTAATTATATATGTGTTTTCCGATGGTCTTAGGCGAACCCTGTGAAAGGGTCGTTCGATCCCCAAAGGGGTCGCGACCCACAGGTTGAGAACCGCCGATCTAGACCATGGCCTGCACTCAGTTCTCTTACTCGCCCTCATGGCTGAGAGAGTGGTAGGTTGAACCCTCCAGGATCCCGACAGTCTTCGTAGGCTGGGTTATGATGAAGGACCTGGGGCAGCTCAGGTCCCACAGCCCGCCCTCAAGGCCAGATCCTGGCGAAATCCTGGCTATTCCTCAGGCACAAGATAATGATCGCTAAACAAGAGTATGGTAGAACTGCCTCCTTCCTGCAGCGGTTCTCCCTGACTGAACTCAAGTCCTTCTTTGTCCAAGTCCTTCAGTGCTGGCCAGAGTCAACCACTAGTGAATCTCCACGCCACTGTGACACTGAAAAGAGGATTACTACAGCCAGACGAAGTCACTGAGCTCTGATCTTAAACACATTTTTCTGAATGTCAGTTTTATGAGATACTTCCTCATTGGCAGGCATATCCTTCCCACCCCACAACATTCTTCCCTCCAGAATGTCCCTCTGCATTGCCTAGGTCTACAGTACAGGCAGGTCACTCTGCCTCTGCTCAATCAACATCATACAATGTTTTTTTTTAAAAAAAAATTTTTAATAGAGGAAGGATGTATACTCTTACCACAGTGCTCCATTACTTAGCAGATGTGAGTTTCACTCTATAAACTCGGACGTAAGAAATGCCACACTGATTTTTCTAGCCACTCTCCTTCTGACTGGGGGGATGTTTGACACCAGGTGTTATAGCCACTCCCTCCCCCATGATACGCCCAACAGTGGTCATCACTGTCTCCAGGGTCATGGGGGCCCTAGGAAGTAGGTGGCTTCCTAAGGGGATGGAGAGTGGTGGGGGAGAGGGTTTATCTTAGATGGGATACCCAGAGAAGCCCAGTGTGGCCAGAGCAGAGTGAGTGCAGGTCAAGAAGCAGGGGGGGCCAGTTCATGCTAGCCTCGTAGGCTTTGATAAGGTGGGGACTTCATTCAAAGTGTGGTAAACACCACTGGATGGTTGTGAGTAGAGGGTTTCATCGCTGACGTGCTCTTTACACTGAGCACTCGCTGCTGTGTGGAAAATAGACTGTAGGTGTCAGAGCAAAGCAAGAATTATGGCAGAAAGGCCAGAAGATCGGAGGGTATGACAGAGGTCCAAATGAGAGGTGGAGGTGGCTTAGATCAGCAGGAGGAAGTGATGAGAGGTTGTTCAATTGAGATATAGTTTGAAGGTGGAATTGCTATAACTTGTGGTTAGATTGATTCTATGATTCAATGATGATTTCTGGGTATTCAACCTGAGCAAAATCTAGGCTAATAAACGGAGATGGAAAAGATGGCAGTAGGAGCAGAGATTAGAGGGATAAAATGAAGTCCTATATTGAAAAGATCCAATTTGAGGTGCCTATTGGACTTCCAGTTGGAAATGTCAGGCAGACAAATGGACTTGTGCAGCTATAGAGCTCCAGGGTGTGGCAGAGATTGGAGCTGAAGACATATGTGTGGAAGATCATGGTGGATAGATCTCCTTGCTAGGAGGTCACACTCAACCAGTGTGATCCTGTCTCCTTTTCTTATTTTTTTTTTTAAATAGGCTACGAATTTCTAGGGAAAGGGAAATGATCGTTGGGACAACAGAGGCAGCTAAATCATCTCTCAACACGCTCTCTTTTGTCCCCATCTTTGGCCCTAATCATCAGTGCCAGGAGCACAGGAAACGCCCCAGTCTATACGGTATTTCAAAGATACACCTTTCAGGAGAGAAGAGAAACGGAGCCATCGCTGGAGGAGACTGTGGGCTCAAGGAGGTATTGTCTTAACTGGGAAATGTTGCCAGAGAAAGAGACTCACTGCAGGAGCAAGACCTTGAGGAGGCAACAGATGAGGGACCAGTGCATAAGTGGAGCCTGTGGCGGGGAGAGGCATTCATCACAACAACCAGGAAGCAGCTCCTGCACAGCCTCCCCAGGCAGGTATGTTTGAAGAGTTTGAGAGCATTCTCTGCTGATTGTTTTTACTGATTCAGTGAAAAAAGGAGCCAGGCCAACCGCTAAGGGTGAATAGGAGAGAACTGATATTGACAGTGAGATGACAGAGGAAAAGGTAGAAGATAGTCATTTCAGAAGAGGCTGACTTGACTATGGCAATGTGCAGGGCAGCTGGTCAAGGCTGCGGGCTCCCGAGATTCAAGGCTGCGTTGGCTCAATTGCGGGCTTTTCTTCAGCTGCGTCCAGCTGCTCGGGGGCAGCAGGGAGTGGGGGGAGTGATGGGTTGAATCAGAGCTGAGGTTTTGCGAGGGAAATATGGAGGGAGAGTGAATATTATGCACGAGTGTCATCTGGGGGATGAACCACGGGCTCCAGGCTGAGTAAGGTGGGAACTACAGCCACAGGAGGGCTGCAGGGAAGGAGAGCCAGGTGAGGCTGGTGAGGCAGAAGCCCCAGGGAGGATGAAGGCCGCCGGGCCTCCTACAGACTGGGCATCGGGGGGCTTTCCCTAGATCCCCTCCACGCCGTGGCACGCGTGTTCCCGCCGTTCTTGCTGGGATTCCGTAGCACTGCTCCGCTTCCCCCCTCTCTGTGAGGTCAAACTGCAGTTAGGTAAGTGGTCTCTGCCACCTCAATCCCTCTGAGGCTGAGATTCCTAAGTTCCCGCCCTGCCTCATTTTCACTAGGGAGAGAGAAACTATTTCCTTTTACTCATCATTTTTCTCCCCTGCTCTTGGTTACCTTCCTGCCTTACAGCCACCTCTCTCCCCGGGGGCCACCTGAGGCCCAGTGGAAACTTTTTCTCTCCAAACAACCCCCTGACTCCTCTTCCAATGGTGCTTCCTGCACCACAGTTGTGTCCTAGTTTTCCTGTTGACTACTTTTCTGTGCATCCAATTAGAATAATGAGTGGGTGCCAGACAAAGATGACAGGGCAAGGGCTGCCATGCTCTTCACAGGAAGTAACTGGCAATAGAATGGAAGTCACTCAGTCCGTAAAGGCACAAGCAGCCAGAGGGAGAGCCTCGTGCTGTGTGCATCTCTGATGATAGCATCGTTATTTGGGAGCTTTTCTTGCTCAGGATGGTGGCTAACGCAGGGCAATAGCTGCCTCTGGCCATGTAATGAGAAGCCCCAAATTCATAAGGAAGAATGGATTCCTAATCTGTCAAAAGAAGGGAAGGGAATTGTTTCTGCACGAATTCAAGATCTCCTCTGGCTCCAAATGTTTTCAATTTTCTTTAAAGTAATTATTATATTTTCTGTAATAGCAACACTTTCATTTGAGCAAAGACCATTCATTGGATCTCAAATTCTCTTCTTTTTAAACGATAGTACCCCTAAATTTGTTTATAAATTTCTTTTTTTCAAATATGTTTTTATTGATTTCAGAGGGAGGAAGGGAGAGGGAGAGAGAGATAGAAACATCAATGATAAGAATCATTGATTGACTGCCTCGGGCATGCCCCCTACTGGAGATCAAGCCCACAACCGGGGCATGTGCCCTGACCTGGAATCGAACCGTGACCTCCTGGTTCATGTACTACTCCTAATTTTTAGCTGGACACATGGCCATCAAAATGAAAACCGTATTTCCCAAACTCCCTTGCAGTGAGGTGTGGCCATATGTCTAAATTCTGAGCACAATGGGAAGTGACTTCTGGTCACACTCTTAACGGTAAGGGATGTGCCATTGCTTCACCCTTCCCATTGCTTCCATTCTACTGCTCGGAATAGCAAAGCAACATGCAGAGGAGCCAAGGTGCCTGGGGGGTCCCACGGAGCAGAGCCATTATGCCCTGGACCACCTTCCCAAGGGAGAAATTAACTTCCCTCTTGTTCAACCCACTGTTACTTGGGGGCTCTGTTACATGCCTCTGAAATGATATCCTACCAGCCTCATCCTCTTCTTTCTGTAGCCATGTATGTGTCAAACACATACAAAAAGCCCAATTCATGCTTTGATCTTCCCATCCTTCACTCCATTCTTGAATCCATCATTGATAAAAATTGTCACTTTGGTGATTTTCTCCTCAATATTGGAAAATTTTAAATTATATCTAAGATAGGGATGAGTCTTCTTTCTGAACGTCTTGTGTCTACAAATGCAATGGCTAGATCCTACTCCCAAACTTCTGGGGGTAAATGAAAGTCTTTAGGTAAGTCAAATAGCAAATATTGGAGTAATTGAACAATAATCTTTGAATAGTAATCTTTAAACAGTTGTGTTTAAAGAGCACAACTGAGCATTCTAATAGAAATGACTTCCTTTTCAAGATGCTATCTTGTCCCTTCCCCATTCGTATTGTTATTGCTAAACCTCCCAATTTTAATTATCATTTAATTATCTTTATCTACAGTTGAGTGCCCCCCCCCCTTCTGTTGGAAAGCCTATTATACAGAAACCAAACTGTGGGTAATTACCTATCAAAAGCAGATTTATCTAAATTCCCACTGAAACTAGGTGAGACAGTTCCTTTAAGTCATAAAATCACTGAAAATTAGATCCAGGAAGAAAGGACAGCATTGAATTTGAATTTATAGAACCAACAACATTATAGTTACCCTAGGGAATCAATTCTTATCCATATTGACTGCTGTGGGAGCATGGAATCTCAATTCTAGATTCATCGTCTAGGACGGTTGTATATTGTGGCAGATACTAAGGGTGGATTCACTCACTCCTTTTCTTGCCTTTCTCTACTACAGGAGCTGGGGGACGGGGGGGGGGGGGGGGGAATAAAACTTCGTGTTCTCAGCTCCTTCTCATCCCTTCGCAGTAAGGAGACGCCATCAGTTTTGGCCAATGAAATCTCCTGTTTAAAAACATCAATTACCAGTATTTCCACTCTTAAATACTGTAGATACCAAAAAAAAGTTGAAAACAGGGACTCAGATACTTGCACATTCATAGCAGCATTATTCACAATGGCCAAGGGTCGGAAAAAACATAAGTATCCATCAACAAATGAGTATATCAACAAAATGAAATATTAGTCAGCCATAAAAGGAATGAACTCTGATGCATGCTACAATAGGGATGAACCTTGGAAATGTTCTGCTAAGTGAAATAAGCCACAAAGGACGATATTGTATGAGGCACCTAGAATAGGCAAATGCATCGAGACAGAAATTACCAGGGGCTGGGGGTAAGGGGGAGTGAGGACCTGCTGTCTAATGGGTACAGAGTTTATATTGGGGATAATGAGCAAGTTCTGGAAACGGATAGTGGTGGTGGTTGCACAACATTGTGTACTTAATGCCACTGAATTATACATTTAAAAATGGCTAAAGTGTTAAATTTTATGTGATATATATATATATGTATATATATGTGTATATGTGTGTGTGTGTGTATATATATATATATATATGTATATATATATATATATATATATAATTTTACCACAATAAAAATATGAATGAAAAATGTATGCCTAATTTTTACTTAACAAATTACAAGTCTGGCTCTCTCAATTCTGCATTTTGCTTAAAGATTCAATATGCTACTGATTTTAAATAGAACTCTAATTCCATTCTGTATTGTTATTGCTAAACCTCCCAATTTCAATCATCATTTAATTATCTTTGCCTACAGTGGAGTGCCGCCCCCTTCTGTTAGAAAGCCACTCAAGGTGACTTTAAGGCAGCTCATTTTTACCCTGAGGCTACCTAGAGATAGAACCAATCATAAACAAAGACAGAGGGTGTGGCTCCCTAAATTCTGTTTTGTTTCTCCACCTTGAAGACTTGGAGGACAGAGGGAATATAAAAAGCAGGAAAGATGTACAACTTGACACTTGGTGATGACGAAGAAAGGAGTCCCTCCTGGAGGTATAACATGCCCATGGCAGATGAGCAAGAAGAGGAGATATATATATATATATATTAATCCTCACCCAAGGATATGTTCTTATTGATTTTAGAGATAGGAAGGGGAAGGGGGAGAGAGATCGAAACGTCGATGTGAGAGAGAAACATCGATTTGTTACCTCCCTTACATGCCCCACCAGGGGATTGAACCTGCAACCTAGGTATGTGCCCTGACCTGGAATCAAACCCACAGGTGTACAGGATGATGCTTTAACTAACTGAGCCACCTGGCCAGGGCAGAAGAGAGATTCTCTACAGAAGTTTCAGGTGCTCCTCCATTTGAGGGTGTATTACCACAAGATTTTATCCACCCATTTGGAAAGCTTTCCATCAGTGAGGGGAAAGTGAGCCAGAAGACGGAGCGGCCGTCATGGCCTGAACCTCTATACTCAGAGGCTCTCTCCTCATCTTCTCTGGGTTCTGGGTCCCTGCTTGACACATGGTTCTTACTTTGCTAATAATAATAACAAGCTAACAGCCTTAGCTGGTCTGGCTCAGTGGATAGAGCGTCAGCCTGCGGACTGAAGGGTCCAGGGTTCGATTCTGGTCCAGGGCACATGCCTGGCTAGTGGGCTCGATCCCCAGTAGGGAGCGTGCAGGAGGCAGCCAATCAATGATTCTCATCATTGATGTTTCTCTCTCTCTCCCCCCTCCCTCCCTCTCTGAAATCAATAAAAAATATATATATATTTAAAAATAAGCTAACAGTTGTTAAGTGCTTGCTTTGCCAGGCACTGCTAGGAGCATTTTACCCATATTACCTCATTTAAATCTTACAAGATCCCTGTCAGGTACATCCATATTATTATTTCCACTTTACAGGTGAGAAAATTGGGGCAAAGAAAGGTTTGGATAATCTGTCCAAGGTCATACAGATAACAAGCGGCAGAGTCAAGACTGGAACCCAGACCCTCTGGCCCCAGATTCCTTGTACTTAACCACAACTTATGCTGCTTCTTAGATCCCACAGATAACTGTTCCCCTGGGTAGTATCTTAGTCCCTATCTGTGTTTTAACGTCAAAATATTTCTAACTAGCACCCTCTCTGCCATCATTATGGGTTGTTTACAAAGGAACAAAACTAATGTATGCCTCTGTGTATGATTATACAAGTCAAATAACTTTCTATTTCATAATTTTTCTTTTCAATCCTCACCCTCAGGATATTTTTCCATTTTAGAGAGAGTGGAAGAGAGCGGGAAGGACAGAGAGAAGCATCAATGTGAGAGTAGCACAACAATTAGTTGCCTCCCGCATGGAACCTGGGGGCCCGGGCCAGAGAGGAGCCTGCAACCGAGCTACCTGCCCTTGACCTGAATCGAACCCAGGACCCTTTGGTTCACAGGCCAACACTCTATTCACTGAGCCAAACTGGCTAGGGCTCTATTTCACAATTATATTAATTAGGGTAATATCAGCAACTATTGTGGGTACAACTCCAAAGTCTTATTTGCCTAACCCAATGGCAATCTAATTCTTGCTAAAGTAAAGTGTGAAATAGGTGTTCCCACTCTCCGAAAATCATGGCCTCTAAGGTCACCATGCTCTTCTGGGTAAAGAGGGAAAAGAGAACGAGCAGGAGGCTCATCTGTTAGAGGTTATTATGGGCCAGGCCTGGGAGTGGCACACATTACGTGGGCCAGTGGCTAAAACTCAGTCTCACGACCACACCTAACCTCAAAGGAGGCTGGGAAATGTCAACCAGCTGTGAGCCCCGGGAAAGAAGGAAATGAGTTTTGAGTGAACACGTGGCAGTCTCTTCCCACCCAATAATGCATTTCCAAGGGAAGGTTTTCCCCAATCCTCCGCTAGGCTACATCGATCCTTACCTACCCTTACGCCTTTCTTAACCTTACAGATTTAAAAACCACGAGTAATCCAGGGCACTTTGAAGCTTTCCCTGATTGCTCCCATAGAGAGGTATCAGCTCAGGTCTGATAACACAATCAAACACGTATCTATTCCCCAGTTGTCAACACTTTTGTGAAGCTTGTATTTTAACACTGTTGTAGACAAACATTATCTTCCAACAAATAAGATCACAATCTAAACCAGCAGGAAATGGAGTTATGATTTTAGCCCCTTCTCTGTTTAATTTATACTTTAACTAGTGGCCCAGTGCACAGATTCATGCACATTGAAAGGAAAATTAGAAGAAATATTTTAATATTGCTATTTGCCCTTTCTCTGTAATGGAAGTGTCAGAGCCACCGCTGGTCGCCGTCTGCGGGGCGATCAGCCGGGCAATCAGGCCCCTGCTCTCAACCACCTTGGCCTGGCGCCACCCGCTCACCTGCTCCACCATCCCCCAGTGGTCCCAGGGCCCACCAGGGCCAGCAGCGCCTCCACTGCCGCCTACTGACAGCACTGCATCGCTGACACCTGCCATGTTCTGTGCTGTCCCTGGTGGTCAGTGCACATCATAGCAAGCGGTCGAACTCCTGGTCTCCCGGTCGAACTCCTGGTTAACCGTCCACCCAAGGGGACAATTTGCACATTAGGCTTTTATTATATAGGATAGTCTGACTTTTAGGTTAACCAAATACATGTTTATATGTCATACCAGATAAAAAGGGGATGGCAGTGGGTCTCTCTATCAAAACGAGGAATGACCCCAAAAAGCATTTAGTCTGCATGTCTACTGTCAGACAAAAAATATATTTATTCCCTGCACATTAGCAATATAGGATGACTTTTAAAGAAAAATCCCATTCCTTAAAAATCTAGCATGATATATCCATAAATTTAGTTGGTACTTACTATAAATACACCTCTTACAACTATGCCAAAAATCTATGTTTAAATTAGGACCAACAGGCAGTTGGTCAGAATTGAAGAGACTAACTGCCATGTTCAGAAAACATGATTATGGGTGACTTATTTTCTCTTGCCAAAATTTCCTCTGATGCTTTTATGTTATATTATCAATTATTTTTTAAAATTTATTGCTACCGCCCCCCCCCAAAAAAAAGAAAAACAAAGGAAAAGAAGAATCCTTTCCTGTCCTTAATACAACAGTAACCAGTCTTCATTCTCCAATGAGAAACAGTTACCATTTCTATCTAGTTTGGCAGAGTGAGTAGTTCTAAAGTGAAGTGAAGGACTTTAAAAAATTATAGTTCCCTGATAAGGACGGAGGGAAATTAATTTTTTAGAGATGGACAAAAGCACACTTTGCTAGAGGAAACACACACACTGGTCAGTCTTTTCCCAGCACTGAGGATGCCCAAAGCCTGCTACCCTGACCGGCACGTTCATTATTAAGCAGCTGAGAGGTGAAGGTACTCTTTGGCTTAGGGAATATTTTATTGGTAGAAGCTCCAAAGAGATCCTTTCTTTAAATATTCACTGTGCTCAGCATTCTCTGTCACCTCAGGGAACTACTGAGAACTCCAAGAACGTCTGCTTGGCATCCTTAGGCAAAGGTTAGCCATTCCGGGGGTTGGTGGATGTGATGTGTTTTCTTATGGGCAACAGAATTCTGTCCCTGAAAATCGCTTTTTTTCCTGCAAGGTCTTTCAAACTGCCTGAGCATCCTTGAGAATCTTAAGCTCATCAGTGAGTTTCAAAAAGTGTCACTTGAATCCAAGCCCATGCTTTCCTAGGTTTATTAAAAACATCTGTTTTTAGGGCCATATTAGGTGCTGGCCCTACTTAGATGTAACTTCACATCCAAGAAGACGGAGGGGCATTGAAGTTCCCCCAAGAGGCCGAGTCAGGCACTCAGGACTCTGTCCCTCATTTATTCTGATATTTTGAGCTGAGATGGATGCAGAAAAGTATTCTAGCTCTCCATATCCTGTGCTCATAATCCAGGATTTATTTCCAACAAACCCTTTACATAGATGGAAGTTACCCACGAGCAGAAGATGACACTTAGGATGAATAACTAGGTTTTGGGTATGAAAAACATTATGCAGAAGAAAAAATAGGAATTCACACTTGCTGACGGGTCAGGAAAATGTCCCTACTTCTTGTTGGCAGACAATTCTCCATGAGTCCCCTGTGTTTCTGCTCCACTCGTGTTGGCTTTTATTCCAGATTATCTGTTCCAGTGCACAGTCTTAGAAGATAGAGATAGTGTCTCCCTCAAGGGCAGAGTGAAGATTTGGTTGCCATGCAGGATAATAAAAATAGTGTTTCTCTCCAGGGCAACGTTTGAACAGGTTTGCAGCAACCCCCTTGTAAGACTGGGGTTTCCCAAGCTCATGGTCCCTCACCTGCGATGTTTGGCATCCCCTGTGGGGCTCGGGCAGCAAGGCAAATGGTGAAAGCATGGAGATCATGCTGCCTACTGTGCCACAGGTTATGAAGTCCTGTGTTTCTGACCCTGGAGCCTCATGTCTTCTTCCAACAGCCAGGAAACTGGTAGGCTATCTTGTTAGTTTAAAAGTAGGGTAAAACGCCGAAACCGGTTTGGCTCAGTGGATAGAGCGTCGGCCTGCGGACTGAAGGGTCCCAGGTTCGATTCCGGTCAAGGGCATGTACCTGGGTTGTGGGCACATCCCCAGTAGGAGATGTGCTGGAGGCAGCTGATCGATGTTTCTCTCTCATCGATGTTTCTAACTCTCTATCTCTCTCCCTTCCTCTCTGTAAAAAATCAATAAAATATATTTTAAAAAAAAGTAGGGTAAAACATGAAAGCCTTCACCATTCTTGACTCTTCTTCTTAAAAAAAAAAAAATATATATATATATATATATATATATATATATTTTTTTTTTTTTTAAATTTTTAGAGAGGGAGGATGCGGGGGAGGGGGGTAGAGAGAAACATTGATTGTTGCCTCCTGCATGCCCTTTACTGGGGATTGAGCCCACAACCCAGGCAAGTGCCCTGATGGGGAATTGAACCAGCAGCCTCTTGGTGCCTGGGATGACTCTCAACCAACTGAGCCACACCAGCCAGGCCATTCTTGACTCTGCTAACAAGAGGTAGCCCACTGTCAGGATGAGGACTCTCCCTAACCAAAGTGGAAGGGTACTTTAATTTATAGGCAAAATAAATAGGTATGTATGGTAGCTAAGTATTAATGTGTGCCTTCCACTCATATGTACTTATCTCTGATAACTTGCTATAATAAAACATTCCCTACACTCACCAAATTAACATCAACTCCACACAGACATATGAACAGTGTTCCCTGGATGTCTTTAACAAATGTAATGCCACTATAAATACCAGCACTGTGGACTGGCTACACAATTACTTTCGAAAGGAGATTTTCCCTAAGGGAGCTGGTCTTATTCTCATCAAATAGATCAAAGTTTCTCCAAGAAAAGATGGTACTTCAAGGAATGAACCCATAATTCCAGAGATGCAAGAATGGTTCAACATCTGCAAGTCATCGGGGTGATCTACCATGTTAACAAAATGAAGGATAAAATCATATGATCATCTCAACAGATGCAGAAATAGCATTTGACAAAATTGAACAACCATTTATGATTTTTTTTAAAACTCCACAAAGCACAAAGTGGGTACAGAGGGAATGCATCTCAACATAATAAAGGCCATATATGGCAAGTCCACAGCTAACATCATACTCAAAGCTGAAAGCCTTTCCTCTAAGATCAGGACTAAGACAAGGGTGCTCATTCTTGCCACTTATTCAACATACTATTGGAAGACCGAGTCAAGGCAATTAGGGAAGAAAAAGACATAAAAGGCATCCAAATTGGAAAGAAAGAAGTAAAAATGTTACTAATTGCAGATGTCATGATATTATACAGGGGTGGGCAAAAGTGGGTTTATAGTTGTGATATATAAAACACAGTTTATTCTTTTATTATTATTTATTAATCACTGTATTATTTTCCAGATGAACAATTGTAAACCTAGTTTTACCCACCCCTATATATAGAAAACCCTAGAGCAATGGTTCTCAACCTGTGGGTCGCGACCCCTTTGGCAGTCAAACGACCCTTTCACAGGGGTCGCCTAAGACCATCTTGCATATCAGATATTTACATTACAATTCATAACAGTAGCAACATTACAGTTATGAAGTAGCAATGAAAATAATTTTATAGTTACGTCACAACATGAGGAACTGTATTTAAAGGGCCAGAAGGTTGAGAACCACTGCTAGAGAATCCATCAAAATTTTTAGAACTAATAAACAAATTCAATAAAGTTGCAGGGTACAAAATCAATACAGAAAAATCTGTTGTATTTCTACACACTAATAATGAGAAATTTTAAAAATCCATTTATAATTTCATTAAAAGTAATAAAATACCTAGGAATAAATTTAACTAAGGTGAAACACTTGTATATTGAAAACTAGAAGACATTAATGAAATAAATTAAAGAATACACAAATAAATGAAAAGATGTTTTATGCTCATGGATTGAAAGAATCAATATTGTTAAAATATTCATACTACCCCAAAGCAATCTACACATTCAATGTAATCTCCATCAAAATTCCAATGGCATTGTTCAAAGAAATAGAACAAATGATCCTAAAATTTATATTAGACCACACACACACACACACACAACCCTTGAACAACTAAAGCAATCTTGAGAAAGAAGAACAAAGCTAGAAGCATTATGCTCCTTGATTTCAAACTATATTACAAAGCTTAATGATAATCAAAACAGTATGGTATTGGCATTAAAACAGACACATTGATCAATGGAACAGAATAGAAAGCCCAGCAATAAACCTATATATATGATCAATTAATTTACAACAAAGGAGCCAAGAATATACAATGGGGAAAAGACAGTCTATTTAATACTAGTAAGTGGTGCTGGAAAAACTGGACAGCCACATGCAAATGAATGAAACTCAACTACTGTCTCACACCATGCACAAAAAAATAAGTCAAAAAGGATTAAGACTTGAACATAGGACCTGAAGTCATAAAACTCCTAGAAAGAAAAAAAAAAAACATGGGCAGTAAGCTTCTTGTTATAGGTCTTAGTGATTTTTTTTAATCACCAAAAGCACAGGCAACAAAAGAAAATATAAATAAGTGGGACTACCTCAAACTAAAAACCTTCTACACAGCAAAGGAAACCATCAACAAAATGAAAAGGTAACTTACTGAATCAGAAAATATTTGCAAATCATGTATCTGATCAGGGGCTAATATTTAAATATATAAAGAACTCATACAACTTAATAACAAACAATCCAATTTAAAAATGGGAAGATCTGAATAGACATTTTCCAAAGAAGACACACACATGGCCAACAGGCACATGAAAAATGCTTAACATCATTAATCATCAGAGAAATGCAAATCAAAACGACAATGAAATATCTCATACCTGTTAAAATGGCTATTTATTTAAAAAAAATAATAAGTGTTGGTGAGAGTGTGAAGGAAAGGGAACCTTTTGTGCACTGTTAGTGGAAATGTAAATTGGTGCAGCCACTATGGAAAACGGTATGATGGTTTCTCAAAAAATTAAAAAATAGCCCAGCTGATGTGGCTCAGTGGTTGAGCATCGACCAGTGAACCAAGGGGTCACTGGTTTGATTCCCAGTCAAGGCATATGCCTGGGTTGCAGGCTCCATCCCCAGTAAGGGGTGAGCAGGAGGCAGCCGATAGATGATTCCCTCTCTCATCAATGTTTCTATCTCTCTCTTCCTCTCCCTTCCTCTCATTCTAAACACAATAAAAACACATTTTAAAAAATTAAAAATAGAAATACAATATGAACCAGCAAGTCCACTTCTGGGTATGTATCCAAAGAAAATGAAAAGATATATGCACCCCCATGTTTATTGCGGCATTATTTACAATAGCCAAGATATGGAAACAACCTAAGTGACCATTGATGGATTCACGGGTAAAGAAATTTTAGACAAAATAAAATATTATTCAGCCATGAAAAAATAATGAAATCTTGCCATTTACAGCAACATAGATAGACTTCGAGGGCATTTATGCTAAGTGAATTAAGTCAAACAGAAGACAAATATCATATGATCTCTCTTATATGTAGAATCCAAAAACAAACAAACAGAAAAACAACCAACTCCACAGATACAGAGAACAGATTGGCGTTTGCCAGGGTGGTGTGTGGGAGGAGTGGTCAAGGGGGTCAAAAGGTAAAAAGGAAAAATAAAATTAAAAAACAACAGAAAATTCTTAAACCGAGAGCAATCAAAACAGATGTCACCAAATCTATCCATAAAAAGTTCTTAATGCGATTTTTAAAAAGAGAAGATGAAAGCTGAGATGTTGAAAAATTCCTACTAAATCAAGTAACACTCAACTGAGAAAAAATGAAGTACCTAAAAGCCATATGCAAATATCTGAGTTATAAAATAGACCATTAATACCATGCCAGCCATATCTAAGGACACTGTGTAATTTTTTAAAAAAATCAATTACTGTCCATGTAAAGTGTTAATGTTTTCCTAGGAATGAAAGAATTAAGAAAACAAAACATGGTAGAGTCCAGCCATCTCCAAAAGTAACTGAATTTTTATACTGATTCATAAATTTGTTAGGTAACTTTGACCTACACAGAATACCTAGAATGTATTTAATCTTTTACTTCAATAACAATCCAAGAAGAGTTTAGGAGAGAAATTTTTTTCCAGAATCTATGCCTTGATTTTTAGGCTAATACAACCCAAGATTACTCTAAAAAACGTATGATTACATTAAATCAGATATTTGTAAGCATTGTTCTCACTTAATCCTAAGTATATTATGTATCTGCTGTAAACTAGGACAAAAAGCAAGTTTAGCAACGTCTAGTTTATTCTTTACTCTCTTGCTTTTTGCTACAATGAGGGAGCCTTATAAGTACAGCTGTACACTATTTCTCATCAGTATTATCATTTGTTACCAGTGAGAGATTCTTTAATGTCCAATGAGTTTTGGAAGAGGAGGGGCCAATATATTTTAAAGATAACTTTTTAAATGGCCATTGAATTCAATCCAGTTGAAATTTCTTAACTATTTCTTTTCTTTCCTTTTTCAGAAATATCCCCTAAGGAATCAAACCCATTCATATAAAAGTTCAAATTCCAATTACACTGCCATACTGAAATACATTTTTAACCTATAACATTTGCAAAGATAAACAGATTTGAAAAGACATTATATTACCAGAGTACATTAAAATAGGCACCATCATATGCTGTTTAATTGAAGAGCAATTTGATACAAGTCTACACAGAGCAATTGGGCAATATATCAGAATTTTAAAAGCAAAAACCCTTTGGCTTCTAGGAACTTATCATACGTGCACATATGCAACAAAACATGTGCGCAAGGTTATTCACTGATGCATCATTTGAAATAGCAAAGAATTGGAGCAACCCCAAAACAATGCAATATTGTACCACCATTAAAAAGGAATGTCAGAAGGTCAATGTGGGAAAAAAGGAGACATATGTACTACTATTTGTAATATTTTAAATAAAATTATTTTTTTAAAAAATAAGGAATGGCAGGCCCACCGGGCGTTGCTCAGTGGTTGAACATGGACCTATGAACCAGGAGGTCACGGTTTGATTCCTGGTCAGGCCAGATAGATGCCCGGGTTGTGGCTCCATACCTAGTGTGGGGCATGCAGGAGGCAGCCAATCAATGATTCTCTCTCTTCATTGATGTTTCTCTCTCTCATTCCCTCCCCCTTCCTCTCTGAAATCAATAAAAAAAATATTTTTTAAAAGGAATGGCACAAATCTATCTATAATAATAAAAGTGTAATATGCTAATTAGACTGGACGTCCTTCCGAACCAAGCCGGCTGCGAGGGAAGCCCGATCCCGGGTGCCAGAGGGAAGCTGGTGCTGGCAGCCAGAGGAGGGAAGGCCTGCTCTTGCACGAATTTCATGCATCGGGCCTCTAGTATATAATAATAAGGTAGGACCTCTAGCAAGGTGCAAAGGAGTATACATAGTATGGTAACATTTGTGTAAGAATTTTAAAATGGTATCTGTGTAAGGAATGGGGAGAAGTAGGCTTAGAGTTGTGAGTATGTGAAACACTGAGTTTATTCTTGTATTATTACTTAGTCATTAATTATTATATTATTTATTATTAATCTACTTTTACCCACCCCTGTATAGTTCCTTTGTACAGCTATCCCCCCTTTCCTGTGAGGAATACATTCCAAGACTCCCAATGGATGACTGAAACGTTAGATAGTATCAAACCCTATGCATACAGTGGGGCCTTGACTTACGAGTGTCCCAACTAACGAGGTTTTCAAGATACGAGCCGTCTCTCGGCCGATTTTTTGCTTTGAGTTGCGAGCTAAAATTCCGGTTACGAGCCAGCTTCAGATACCCCACCGCTAGTTGGCGCAGCGAACGTCACAGTGAACGCCACAACGTCAGCCCAGCATCACGTGTCTCACTCGTTCACTTTAAGATTTGACATACGAGTAATTTGAATTACGAGCTCCGTCACGGAACGAATTAAACTCGTAAGTCAAGGCCCCACTGTATATGTTTTTTCTGTATGTATACATTTTTATATGTTTCCATATCTTCCATCCACAAATGTAATGTCTTTTCCATCTTAACCAAGCACTTATCACACACTGTGGCCATAACTTTTGCAATTTGAAGTGCAACAAAAAAAACTAGCACAAATTTCCCTTTCCTTCTTCGCAATTTCATAGATACAAGATTCATTCTTACCGTAGATTTTGACCTCGGCGTATGATTTTTTCTCTCTTCTTAGCGTCAAGAACTTTCACCTTTTCACTTAAAGGAAGCACTTTATGACTTCTCTTTGGAATATCCGAATTCTAGCATCACTAATCTTGCACAATGGGGGCACTGTTAAGTAAAATGAGGGTTACCGGGACACAAACACACGATACAGTGGATCTGATAACCCAGGCGGCAACTAAGTGACTACGTCGTCAACAGCGTGGAGACAGATTCACGTCCAGGGCGAGACTGCGTGAGATTTCATCACGGCACTCAGAATGGCGTGCAATTTAAAACTTACGCATTTTTTGCTTCAGGAATTTTCCATTTAATATTTTGGGACCACGTTGACCGCAGGTAACTGAGACCTCAGAAAGGGAAACCATGGATTAGGGAGGCCCACTACAGTGCCTTCACTTGACCGGCCTGAACTACATTTCCCAGAATTCCTTTCCCTGTACGTTCCAGTTTGGGTGAGCCTCCAGACGCAGGGGTCCTCAAACTACGGCCCGCCAAAAACATTCATCCGGCCCACCGGGTGTTTTTGCCCGGGCTGCCTGTTGCTTAGCAGCCGACTAGTTTTTTTTAAAACTATAGTCCGGCCCTCCAACGGTCTGAGGGACAGTGAACTGGCCCCCTGTTTAAAAAGTTTGAGGACCCCTGCTCCAGAGACTTTTTTTGCACGCGATTTGGAAGGCAGAAGTCATGCAGCAGCCATTTGCGTTGAATGCTTACAAAGTGGAAACAGGCACACACATCGGTGCACACACATCCGTGCACACACATCGGTGCACACACATTAGTGCTCACCTGTTGGCCAGTCTCTGGCTTAGCGCAGCAGCCCGTCCTGCCACTGCTTCACTATCCCCTGTCCTCTCTGCCGCTTCACCAACTCTGGGCCCAGGTGAGTGTTGGTTTAGTTCTGTGAAGGGTACCGGCTTCTGCAGGACACCACACCAACTCAGAGGCAGTGAGAACTGATGGATGTTCCCATTTATCCTGGTAGATTCCAGCTCATGCTCATGGGTTCCAGCTTGCTCCCTCCTCTTTTATATCCGTCTTCCCTCAGCTATCTGTGCTGCAGATTTTAAGCTCTAGCACCAGACAGACAGACAACAGCCAAACAAGGGCTGTTTAGCCATCTTCTGCAATTGCATAAGATTAAACCCCTACAACAAATCTGTGAGTGTACACCTATATGCACACAGTGTATATATTTACTCACACTCATGTGTAATATCTAAGGCAAATAAGAAACTGGGCATTCAACTACTGTTGAATCTAGAGAAGAATATAAGTAGGTTAACTAGGAACGGGGAAGGAATGTATAACATTTGTGCTTTTGAGTGTTGTACCATGACTCTATTACCTCTTTAAAGAATAAACATTTGATACGTTTAAAAATTCTTTAAATTATCATCCTTGTATCTGCCTGTAGAGATACAGAAATACTGTATTTACCCTTTGTTTCTATTTCTTTAAATAGGTAAGGTTTGCTTTCTATATTTATAAAGGTTTGCATGTCACAGGATACGTACTTAAAGTTAGAAGGAAAGGGGAACTTACGAGTATATGGTTTCTCTCTAGCGTCAGCCTGGGCAGAAGTGCGCAAAGCTAGTAGATTGGTTCTCATGTGCCCTTTGTCTCTTGCTATTTCTAACTTCCTCTGTCAAATGTTCCCATTTGTGGGGCCACCTAAGACGTATGGTACTTTAACTAAAAGTCCCTTAGAATGCCCTGAGAATTAGTCCGTCTTAAGACCTATATGTAATCAGCATAGATAATCAGTTGTGTGACCAGCATGAAGCACATTCTATCAAAAGAAGCTCAAGTCTGAAGGAGACTTATGTAATACTTTAAACAATAGAGAATTTAAATAAAAAACATAAAGTTAAAAAAAAAAAAAAGAAGCTCATGTCTGAGCAGTCTGTTCAGTCCCCCTCTGTTCAACCATCCTGCTGTAGTCACAGTTCCTGGAGGGATTGTTTTACTCAGGACGTTGGAAAGAATAGAGAGAACAGTTTAATGAATCAGAATAAGACTTGTGATCATGATAATTGCTAATAACTATGTAACGCTTTATAATTTTCAAAGTGTTTCTATATACATTGCTCATTTCTCAATCATATAATAATAGAACATATTTACTATATATCAAGGATTGTACAAAAATCTTGGCATACTCTGATGAATCCTAAGGTTATCGTCATTAACTAGAGTTTACAAATGAAGACATGAAGGCTTAAAGATATTGAAACTTACCCAATACACCCAGGTAAGTGTTACAATGGAGATTTAGACCCAGACCCACCTGACTGCAGAGCCCATGCCCTTCGCTGGGTGCAGTACTGTCTCTCGCCTTCGCCCTGTGAGGAAGGTAGGCCGAATTGTTATCTCCATTTTACAAAAACTAAGGACCTGAAGGGAATGTGATTTGCCAAGGTCACAGAATGGAAATCAAAATAAGAATGCATGATTCCATATGTCACACTCTGGTTTACTTGACTGCAACTGATTATAATAGGTCTATGGAGTGGAGCAAAAGTAGGTTTACAATTGTTCATCCTATATAATAAAGAGGTAATATGCAAATTAACCCTCTCTCCATCACGCCGTCACAAGATGGCTGCCTGGGAGGCAGAGGTTTTGACGCTGACTGGCATAGAAACCAACCAATTAGAACCAAATCTGGGTTAATTGCAAGGAGCCAATGGCTGCCTAGGAGGCAGAGCTTTTGATGCTGACTGGCATAGAAACTGACCAATCAGAATCTAATCTGGGTGAACTACGAAGGCAGAACCTAAGGTGGGGGTTGAGGAGAGGTTTTAAGGACAACAGCTGTTTGGTGTAAGGTGTAAGAAAGTGGTTCAATTTTTTAATGACCGGTTTGGCAGTATAGTGCATATGGCTGGCTATCATTCCAGATATAGGGATTATGTATTTTTGTCTGCCAAGAGCATTTCCTTCTGCTGAAAAAGGCTTTCTCCCCCCACCCCCATTTAAGCAATCCTATCCTATATAATCTATCTATACTAATAAAAGGGTAATATGCTAATTAGACCGGGTCAACCGACCATCTTCCCGACGTCTGACTTCCTTCCGGACAAAGCCATTGTGGTGGGGGCTGAGGCAGAGGCAGTTAGGGGTGATCAGGCCAGCAGGGGAGGGCAGTTGGGAGCAAGATCTGGCCGGCAGGGGAGGGCAGTTGGGGGCGAGATCAGGCCGACAGGGGAGGGCAGTTAGGAGCCATCAGGCAGGCAAAGGCAGTTAGGGGAGATCAGGCCGGCAGGGGAGAGCAGTTAGGGGCAATCAGGCAAGCAGGCAGGTGAGTGGTTAGGAGCTAGCGGTCCCAGATTGTGAGAGGGATCGGGCCTAAACAGGCAGTCGGACATCTCTCAAGGGGTCCCCAATTGGAGAGGGTGCAGGCTGGGCTGAGGAAACCACCCCCCCCCATGCACAAATTTCATGCACTGGGACACTAATATTAAAATAATAAAGAATAAGTTCTGTGTTTCACATACTCACAACTGTAAAACTACTTTTGCCCCACCATGTACATGAATGCATTCTTGTTTTACCATGTCTTCCTTACAGATTAGTAAATTCTTCTAACTATGAATAGCTGCAAATAGCTGTTGTGATCCTGAATAAGTCAATTTTTATTTTTTAGTGCTGGGCACATGTTGTTTGTTTCTAGGGCATCTCATAGGGCCTTAAGGTTGGCACAGAAGTTCTTGGACTCCTGCAGTGTCCTTGAATTTAATTATTGTGACACTTCTGTACTCATACTGCTTCTTCTATAGACTTTTCTCCCCTTCTCCTTACCTCCAGAATTTATTATCTCTGCAAAGGCTTGCTTTCTTAAAAAAGGGAAATAATCCCTGATGGATACACAAAAATGCAGGATGGAACGAGGTGCACTGGAAGGGTAAGTATGTGGCTAAGTGTATATGAAGATTAGCTGCATCAAACAATATCTTATGTGGTTTGAAATATATAGAGGCAATAGCCCATGAGGCAGGAGGGGGAACTAAAAGGAATTTAAGTATTTTAATTAAAATAAATGTGGTCATATGCATTTCAAGGAATATCAGAAAATAAATTATTATCAGAAATAAATTATTGAACACATCTTTATGATAAATTAATGAAAGTAGTCAAGATCAAAACTATGTAGATCTAATATAATTATTTTTTAATAAATTATTTAAAACATAAGTAAATCTCTATGCTGTTATTCATTTCTTAATTTATAAAAGTGGAATAAAAGATGTAGCTAAAATAACAGCTTTCTAAAGCAAGGAGTGAGATAGTCTTTCAGTGAAGATGTGCATGTATATGTACTGTAATGCTGGCTTTTGGAAATAATGTGTTTTTAAAATTATATATAAAATTCAAAAATAATTCCATATATATTATGATGAGACACTGTGTATTTAGTAGCGGAAGAAAACTCATTGAGCAATCGAGGCAATTTAGGTTGATGACACTGATTCTGGCCATTGCAGTGTATCCTGGGATTATCAAATTTTTAGTTATACTGAATAACCCCTGAAAATAAAGCTTTATGGGAATTCCTTTAGATTATCTTGTGTCATTCAATAAACTTGCTGAAACTATTATACAAAATTATTTTATAAACATTCCAATTACAGTTATTCCTTATTTTATTTCACTATATAAAATGCTTAAATAAGTTCTACTTCCTGTTATCAAAAGAATAATATGCTAACTGCTGGGGCATTTTAATTTTAATAGTATACACAGTGCTTTCCAGTCCTTGCATTTCCTAGGAGGGTGTATCCCTTTCCATCTTGGGATGAATATTTAGAATAGCTGGAAAGTTGGAGATAAATAGCATTTTTAGCATTCATTTCCTTTCTCGGCATTCTCTGCTTTATTCTCACAGTCAGTCTCTCTCTCTCTCTCTCTCTCTCTCTCTCTCTCTCCCTCCCTCTCCCTCTCCCTCTCCCTCTCCCTCTCCCTCTCCCTCTCCCTCTCCCTCTCCCTCTCCCTCTCCCTCTCCCTCTCTCATCAATGTATTCTTTGACAGTTATCACAGGATAGAAGGGTTAAATTAAGGAAAAGTTTATTAAAGAAGAAGTATGCCTTTTTTTCTTTTTGAAGAGTGGACAAAGAGCAGTTAGGAAAGAGGTGGGAAAGCAGCACTCAGGAGTCATGGGGGAAAGTACACATGCGAGTTGAAGATTCTCTTAACTGTCAGTGCCCCAGTGCCCTGGCAAAATCTTCATATAATCACAAGGGCATGCATACCTTAGTTTGAAGACCACAGCTCCAGGGTATATATTAAGAGAGGGATTACAGAGTCAGAAACTGTGCACATTTTCAACTTCACTGGATATTGACAATGGCTTCTAAAGCAGTGGAATCTGTTCATATTCCCACAGCAGTAGTACTTCCACATATATTTTGATTTTTCATTGGCATTGTATTTTTTGTTTGCTTGCTTGTCTTTCCCTGATTATTAAAATGGTTGAATATCTTTTCATATGTTTATTGGCCATTTATGTTTCCTCTTACGTTAATCTGCCCTTTTTTATTAAGCTATTTGCCTTTTTCTTATTTATAAGTTATATTGGCACATTCTGGATACTTGAGCTTTGTCACTTATATGCATTGCAGATAGCTTCTCGCAGTTCATAGACAGATTACTTAAACCTTTGGATATCTCACTTTTCTTATACAAAAAGAAAGGAAGGAAGGAAGGAAGGAAATAATAATATTACCTTCCTAAAAGCATGTTAAGTCACTCAATCCTCAGAACAACTCCATGAGGTTGGTATAAGTAAGCCCATTTTTATAATGAGAAAACTTTTCTAGGTTATATCAAATTGTTTACCATAAAGGTTGTACCAATTTTATATATGTCCTTTTTGCTTCACTTGAAATGATCAGACTTTTACATTTTGCCAGTATGGTAAGTGTGAAATAAAACCTCTTTGTGTTTTACTTTGCATTTCCCTGGTAATGAATGACGTTGAATATCTTTTCATATGCATATTCTCTATTCTTGGTTCCCCTGGTCTAAAATGCCTGCAGGTGTATTTTACCTATCTTTAAATGGGCTATTTGGCTCATTCCCATTGATTCATAAATTGCCTTTATATATTCTGGATACATGTGAGTAGTAGTTTCTCCTACTTGGTTTTTACTCTTTTTGTTCTCTTTGTACTGATACTTGATAGAAACAAGTTTCTAATCTATATATATAAACAGGGAATAAGAGTCTCTGTGGCAAGTTTTATTCTCCTTTTGTGTTGAGTGATAGTTTAACTGAGTATGAATTTCTAGATTGATGGTTATTTTGCCTCAGTACTTTTGTAATATTACTCCTTTGTCTTCTGACATCTATTATTTCTTACGAGAAACCATTTGTTCATTATATTGTAATTCTTTTGTAGATAATGTCTTTTAATATTTTCTACTTTATTGTTTTCTCATTATCTATTATGCAATGTGCCTACTGTGTGGATTTATTCACATATATACTGCTTGGTATTTGGAATGCGGTTTCATTTAAGAAATGAAATGAATGCAATTTCATGTACATCTTTCTATAGTTTTAGAATTTTTGAAAATTATTATCTCATCAGATATTGCTCGTTCATAATTTCTTCCTTTCTTTTCTTCTGGAACTCTTATTAGATATGCCTAAAGCCTCCAAAATGTACCCTTCACATCTTTAACTGATTGTTTATATTTTTCTTTACATTGGGTCCTGGGTGAATTCCTCACCACTATTTCCCAATTTATTAATGCTCAAATTCTTTCTCATATAGATTTTGTCCAGCTATTGACTTCTCTTTATGTTTTTATTTATGCTCATTTTTAAAATGAATATTGTTTCTTAATTTATCCTTTTGAGTAGATGATGTTTAAGTTGAGAAAGTAAAAGCCACATAAAGTGGCAGGTGTAGAGCATTCTAGGCAGAAAGAATGCTTTGGGAACTTGACATAGTAATTTTCCCCTGAAAATCTGTCTGCTCCTTAGCCAGCATTTATTTTCAACTTATAAGCACAACTGATTACAACCCAATATGGTGACTGAATCTGGAGGCTTCTGGTACCTAAGTTTAGGATGTGAACAATATGATGCACAGAACTTTAGAGTGGCTGACTGAGATAGTCCGAGCTATGCTTATCCTAATGTTTTAGAGCAGTGGTTCTCAACCTTGGCTGCACATTAGAATCACCTGGGAATCTTTTTAAAATCCTGATTTCTGGGCCTCATCCTCCAGAAATTTTGTTTCTTTGTTACTAATGTTGTGGCCCCAGCCCATAACAAAGAAACAGAATTTCTGGAGGATGAGGCCCAGAAATCAGGATTTTAAAAAGATTCCCAGGTGATTCTAATGTGCAGCCAAGGTTGAGAACTACTGTTTTAGAATATGATTTAACTTTCAAGAAAAAGAAAATGTAACCCTGGTTAAATTTAAAGATCCCCAGTTAACTATTGCTTTCACTCCCTACAGGGGGGGAAAGTATTTGGGGTGGTGGTGGTAGTAGACAACCTTGATGTTCTTTTCCTCATGCCCCATCACCTTTGATGATACAGGCGATCCATTTATGCTTCTTCTCTCCCTCTTCCCCTCCTCCTTCTAGCCAAGTGCCATTCTTACAGCTGCCTGTTTTGAACCAGGGTCTAGTCTTGTATTTTCTGTCTGG
Organism: Myotis daubentonii; assembly: GCF_963259705.1. Lineage (NCBI taxonomy): Eukaryota > Metazoa > Chordata > Mammalia > Chiroptera > Vespertilionidae > Myotis > Myotis daubentonii. The sequence goes on along the minus strand of NC_081851.1, from coordinate 45,448,979 downwards.
AAAACTAACATGTTCCCATATCTTGCATTACCTAATGAATTGAGCTTTACCATGATCCTGTTACACTGTTATTGATGCACAGGTAGGTAAGGAAGGCTCTCTCCTTGGTACAACCACACAGTGTGTCCAACATAGCATAGCACAGTGGGCTCACCATAGAGTCACACTGAACAGTTTCCTTTTATAAACTTAGCAGTGTTGCTTTTGTGTAGCTTTCATTGTCCTCATTTCTTTTTTTAAAAATATTTTTTATTGATTTTTTTACAGAGAGGAAGGTAGAAGGATAGAGTTAGAAATATCGACGAGAGAGAAACATCGATCAGCTGCCTCCTGCACACCCCATACTGGGGATGTGTCCACAACCAAGGTACATGCCCTTGACTGGAATCGAATCTGGGACCCTTTAGTCCTCAGGCTGACGCTCTATCCACTGAGCCAAACCGGTTAGGGCACGTCCTCATTTCTCACCGTGCTTCTTCCAAAGTAAGAAATATTTAGATCGAAAAAGGCTGACTACTCTACATTGGGCTTTAAATTTGAAACTTGCTTCTGAAATTTTTTGACAAAGTATAAGTCATCGTAAGTTTTTCACATTGCAGAAGAACTATCATATTTTTGGCTTGGCTAATTCTAGTAAGTCTTCTTTTTTTGGATGAGGCAGATCAAATATGGAAGTCAGGCTCATGAAAAGAGAAAGCTCTGTCCAGTTTCTCCCCAGGAGGAAGCCAGTCCTTGAATGTGATGTTCACTTCCTTAGAGAATAATATCCCACGTAAGTGAAAATGTTTTTCAACAAAGAACCTGCTGTTCTAATTCAATATCCTGTTCCAATTCCCTCTAAATGCCCATACAGAAAGAATGTTTAGTGCCAAGGAAATCCATGGTCTGATGAGCCAACAGATCAAATCAGTTATTATGAAATCAAATTCTCATTTAAAAATATCTCTCCCATTTGTTTTGAAGAAAAGTATAGGTATGGGATAATTTCACTAAAATCCGTTTTTAAAGTAAATGTTTAGATAGAATGAATGTTATCATCGCTGAACTCTTGATGGCTTTTGAGGTTGCCCGTGGCCTACAAGGGCTGGCCCCTGCCATCTCCTTCAACTACAACTCATGCCTTATGTTACTTGCTAATTTTGTTCCAGTTGTGCCAGTCTTCTGTTAGCAACTAGAGCAGGCCAAAGTCTTTCCCATCACTCAGCCTTTTCACTTGTTGTCCCAGCCCAGAATATTCCTCTGCCTTATCTTAACTTTCACGTCTTCAAAAATGTCTTCCCTGACCACTCTGTCACAACATCTGTTATTTCCTGCATAGCACTAATCGGAGGCTGCAACTTTCTTATTTGCTGTTTTCCCACACTAGAAGGTAAGCCCCATGCTGGCAGGAATCTAATTTGTCTTATGCTCCACCCTCCAGACCTTATGTGCCTGGCACAGAAGTCTGGTACCCAATGGCATCTTCCTAATGCAGCCAACTCAGATTTACAAATATCATCAATGCGATTCAAACAATAAATGCCTATAGGCCTATATGGAGTTCATGTAGAACTATTTAAACACTCCAAGTCGCAAACCCTAGCTTTAGGGATATGAGATTTTTAATTCCTTTTTGCTAATTCTGCATAATGGCCACTAGAGGGAGACCTAGCCAAATACTAGACTCTCAAAATGCTAAGATTTTTTTTTTTTCTGTTAGAATTTTAGAAGCCCTGAAGCCTCAGTTTCCCTGAAAAAATGCCATCCAACTTCTTTTTAAACAAATCAAAAAAAATTGTAGTGGAGAATCACTACCCCATGGGACAGACTATTCTACAGCTGGGCACCACTCTTATTGAGAAAGTCATCTTTCTTGTGATCTATCTGTATCTGCCCCTCCTTGCCCTCCTCCTTGACTACATTATTAAGAAACTGATGCTGTCTCAGGCCCCAGTCTGAACCTCATTATCTAGAATGTTATTTGGAAACTTACAGCCAGCCAATCCCAGCATGCTTCACACCCTCTCCTCCTTGGCCATCACTCCAGGTGGAAAGTCCCTGTGTTTTCTCTCCTTTGACCCACTGCTCCCTCCCTCAAGCTTTACACCAGTGGTTCTCAGCCTTGGCTGCACATTAGAATCACCTGGGAATCTTTTTAAAATCCTGATTTCTGGGCCTCATCCTCCAGAAATTCTGTTTCTTTGTTACTGATGTTGTGGCCTCACCCCGTAACAAAGAAACAGAATTTCCAGAGGATGGGGCCCAGAAATCAGGATTTTAAAAAGATTCCCAGGTGATTCTAATGTGCAGCCAAGGTTGAGAACCACTGCTTTACACTAATAGTACAGTTTGATTGCCCTGCCTGGAGTCCTGCTAGGACACCGCAGTTTGACCCAACACCAGTACATATAGCAACAGAGTGAAAAAGCAAAATGTCCCAGTATTGTTATGAAAATAGTTTTGACTTCATAGATCTCCTAAAGGCCCTTGGGAATCCCCAGGGATCTGCAGACGACACATTTTGAGAACTGCTGAACTAGACTATAAAGCAAGTCTCAACAAATTGAAAGGAATAGGTACCAATAATACAGACCACAATTGCTGCCCCATAATGTAGTTAAATTGAGACTCAATTACAAAAAATATAAATGCCCCCTTACATTTGGAAATTTTAGAACATTTTAAACAATGCATTGGTCAAAGGAGAAATTATAACAGAAATGAAAAGACATACTTAGAAGTGGAATAATAACAAAAATGCAGCATGCCAAAACTTCTGAGGTGCAGCAAAAGTGATACTTAAGGGAAATTTGTAGTCTTAAATGCTTATATCAGAAAAAAAGAAAGACTAAAAATTAATGGCTTAAATACTAAAGTTAACAAGTTGGAAATAGCAAGAGAATGAGCCCAAAGAGCATAGAAAGAAGATAATAATATGGGTAAAAAATAAAGAAATGGGGGGGGGGAGTATATGAAGAATCAATAAACCAAGAAGTTTATTTTTTTTTTTTAAGATACAAACATGCCTTTAAAATATCTTTTGTAGTAAATTGGCAGTAGCAAGCAAACTGCTTTCCTGGGTTCTGTGAGCTGCTCTAGCAAATGCTTGAACCTGAAGAAGGGGATGTGGGAACCTCCAATTTGTAGCCACGTTGGACAAAAGTTGTGGATGTCCCCAGGAACTAACTACTGTGATAGGCATCTGAAGGGACAGGGGCGGGGGGGAGGGGGAGGGTGACAGTATTGACAGTATTGTGGATCTGAGTCCTTAACCTGTGATGTCAGTGCTGACTCCGGTTACTTTCAGAATTGAATTGAATTGTAGGACATCCAGCTGGTGTCAGAGAATTGGTCGGTGTGGAGAAGAAACCCACGTACCTGCTATATGTGGGACTGAAGGAAAACTGTGTTTTCCCTAGACAGTCCCTTATTAAAACCTCTTCCAGCATCTTCATTTAACAGTGCCTTCTATTTCTTAGCACTCGGCCTGATAAATACATGTGTTTTTTTACCTTTGAACCTAACCTCTGGGTAAAGTATAATTCCTTACACCAAGGGCCTGGGTCAGTGAGGAATCGTAAGTTCAAACCTCAGTCTGAAAATTCTCAAGTGCACAGAAAGTACAACTTTTTCTACAACCCAACTTAATTTCGACATTAGCCCTACTCCTCCAGGGTGGCAGAGACGTCAGCTGAACAGATCAGGGTCACCCCTGACAGTTACAGCACCATTAATAAGTAAGAATAGGACACACTAGACATTTGGGGGCCAAGAGGGGGCCAGCCTAACAGCCTCCGAGGAGGAACAAAGGGCTGCCAGGGAACCAACTGCCTGGAGAGCGTGATGTGTGAGATGAAACAAAAACGATGAACGGAGGTAGCCGAGCAAAGAAAGAAAGAAAACCGCACGCATGGCACAGGGTCCAGAGGCCAGAAATAGCGGGCCGCCTAGGAGACTGCAAGCCGTTCAATGTTGTTGGAGTACGAGGCTCAAGACAGGGAGAGGGGACAGATAAAACAGGAACCGGACCTTGAAGGGCTCCATTACATCGGGTGAAGGAGCTTGAACTTTATCTTGTAGGTCAGTGGTCCCCAACAGGGTGTGTGCACCTCCGGGTGATAGGATATGCACGAGAACCCTCCCTAGAATACAGGAAGAACAAGTTCCAGGGGTGGGCAAACTTTTTGACTCGAGGGCCACAATGGGTTCTTAAACTGGACCGGAGGGCCGGAACAAAAGCATGGATGGAGTGTTTGTGTGAACTAATATAAATTCAAAGTAAACATCATTACATAAAAGGGTACGGTCTTTTTTTTTTTTTAGTTTTATTCATTTCAAAGGCCCGCGGGCCGTAGTTTGCCCGCCGGCTGATTAGACCTTTAATCCTGTACTGTAATCATTTTGTTTCTGTGTACGGTTTATAACGTGTATAATATATGAGTGTGACAGGACAGATAAAATAAACAAAAAATATGCATACCCTGAAGTTTCAGTTCAACCTCGAAATTCAACCAGACTCTGACCGAGTGGCCACTTTCGTGCCATTTCTGACATCCTGCACCTCTGTAATCAGTGATCTTGTCAAAGTATAGATCACCATCCTATCCAGTCAGTGTAACAGCAACAATTCTATAAACAAGGCAAGTGATTTGGTTTATCATTAGTATTAGGATATGTTTTCTAAAACGAGTGAGCATTCTCTTCCCATAAGCGGCCCGAGGTGACCTCTGAAAATGGTTTGCTACTCACCTGACCCACTAAACCCCACAAAACCATGCAAATCAAGAGGTTCAGCATAAAATAAATGCTAGTAAAAGTTAAAAAAATATAAAACAAAATGAGTGAGCATTCTAGAATCTAGATGTAATTTTGAGTAAATTTTACTTATGTGTTTTATTAGTGGAAATTCTACCTGTTGGACAAATATGTATACATGTATATTCATTATTGAGAGAGTAGAGTGCTACAAAATTGATGGTGACTGTGAAGCTAACAATTTTATATATAAAATCAGTTTAAAATTTTTCAATTGTGAAACAAATAGGAAAATAGACTGGCACATAATATGAAGATTTAGAAAGAGTGCAGAAGCTGGGTAAACTTTTGAAGAATTGTATGTTCTTTTTGAGCCAACATATTTATAAAATTTATTGATTATTATAATGCAGAATAAAAGGCATTCTATTATATAATAATGATAATATTTGCAGAAGTATTTGGTGTACTAGCCTGTATTCAGAACACAAGATAACCAATAAGAACTGTGTTAAATTTTTAATTATTTAAATTTGGCCATGAGACTTCCAGAAAAGAATACTTACTTGCGTATTCTTCACATCTTGGAAGCATGAAATCACAGCATAGTGTCAACATTGCCATTTCAAAATGCCACGCCTGTGTCAAGTACCATAACATCCATGTAAGGCTTCATATCTTACTTGCAATATGCATTAAATATGTCATTAATTTCATGTGAATGAGGATTGCATAGAGTAAAGATTTCTTTTTACTATTACACCTTAATCTATTAAGGTTACCCAGACAAATCCTTTATTCTTTAGTCTAAATTCTAAAAGTTGCCTGTGGTCAAATGGTTTGGTACCAGAACAAGAACCAGAAATCCGAGTCTCATTCCTGGCTCTAATGTTACACCGAGCACTTAATTTCTTCAACGCTTGCTCTTTCATTTACAAAGTAGGACTAATCGTTCTAGTCTGCAAAGTGCTTTCCTCAGGAGAGAATCATAATTTGAGTGCAATTAACTGCTTCTAATTTTTTTTTGAACATAAAATTCCACTTGATGTTCACCTAATAGTAGAGACACAATGTCTCAAACTAACTGTTTCATAAAAGTGATTTTTTTTTAAAGCCATCAGTTCATTTTGAGGTAGCTTTATGGAATGGAGATTAAATTGGAACGAAGGCAGATAAAAATAATAGTCTTTAACATTAACCATCATAACAGCTTGACATTATCTCAATAGGAGGGTTGTGCAGCATGAGGAGGGTGGGGGAAAAGGTAAAGCAACAAAAAGTCAATTCTTACGTAACTTGCCACAGTTTCAATAACTATTGGTATCTACTCCTCCTGTAAGTTTCTTCAGAAAGCAACAGACAGAAATATATACATAGTCCCAGCATGAAATTAATGAACTCATGACAAGAATACCACGGGACACCATAAGGGATTCTACATTGGGGTGTTGGTGGCAGACTTTAATGTCGAAGACCAGGCCTGGGAACATGCCTTAATTTGAACAGGCTAACAGGCAGACAGAGCATTTGGGTCGACGCTGGTTCCAAACAAGATGCTTTGGTTTGCTCATTGTCGAGCCCCTTCCCCCACCTCTTCAGAGTGTTTTTCAGGTTGTTCTTTGGAAGACCAGGGAAACCGAGGGAGAAAAAATAGTACATGTAATCATCACCTCTCCTCACAGAGAAACAGTGGCTTCTATAGTACAGTAATTTTTAATGTTATTCCCCTTCTATTTTAACGTGAGTCTGTAGTTTAAACAGACTCGTAAAATGATGATAGTCATAAAATCTTGAACTATGCCTGTAGTATCAGAAATGGAAGAAGCTAGCGTTCAGAACACACCTGAGTAAAATTCTACAGGCCCTGTGCAGGGTTTGAGGGGCCCTGGGTCATAGAGTCATTTTATTTTTTAAAAATGTATTTAAGTATAATATACAGGAAGGTGCACAAGTCCTAAATGTACAGATGGATAAATAATGATAATAATAATAATAAGTCATAGAGAACCAAGATGGCAGCATAGGTTAACGCCGGAGTTTGCTGCTTTGAACAACTACTTCAAAAGTGAAACCAAAAAACGGAAGGGACATCACCCAGAACCACAGGAACGCTGGCTGAGTGGAAGTCCTACAACTAAGAGGAAAGAGAAACGCACACGGACACTCAGAGGAGGCGCAGTGCTGAAGTCAAATTCTGAGGTGCGGAGTGCGCGGAGCGGGCTGGCGGCGGAGGGCGCGGTTGGCGTTTTCAATCGGGAGGGAGTCGCAGACTCTGAGCTCCAGATCCGGGCGAGTCTTTAGGGACCCAGACTCAAACGGGAGAAGCGGGACTGTCTGGCTTCGGTCAGAGCGAGTGCAGCTTTCTCTCCGAGCTTTGCAGCGGGTGCTGGGACTCAGAGAGGCAGAGCCCCTGGGGACAGGACTGAGAGCCGCCATAACTGCTCTCTCCGGCCCACCCTGTTGATCCTGTGCGACCCGCCCCGCCCAAGCCCTGCACAGAGGCATTTGCTGGATAGCCTCAGGCAAAGGCTAGATTAGCACCTCCCTAGAGGACAGAAGTTCTCTCACTGCTGACACAGCTGATTCTCATAGCCACTTGGCCTGGAGGTCAAACCCTCCCTGGAATTAGCTACAACAATCAAGATTTAACTATAAGACTGTGAACAAAGACCAATAGGGGGTGCACCAAGGAAGCATAACAAAATGCGGAGACAAAGAAACAGGACAAAATTGTCAAAGGAAGATATAGAGTTCAGAACCACACTTTTAAGGTCTCTCAAGAACTGTTTAGAAGCTGCCGATAAACTTAATGAGATCTACACGAAAACTAATAAGACCCTCGATCTTATATTGGGGAACCAACTAGAAATTAAGCATACACGGACTGAAATAACGAATATTATACAGACGCCCGACAGCAGACCAGAGGAGCGCAAGAATCAAGTCAATGATTTGAAATGCGAGGAAGCAAAAAACATCCAACCGGAAAAGCAAAATGTAAAAAGAATCCAAAAATGCGAGGATAGTGTAAGGAGCCTCTGGGACAGCTTCAAGCGCACCAACATCAGAATTATAGGGGTGCCAGAAGATGAGAGAGAGCAAGATATTGAAAACCTATTTGAAGAAATAATGACAGAAAACTTCCCCCACCTGGTGAAAGAAATGGACTTAGAGGTCCAAGAAGCACGGAGAACCCCAAACAAAAGGAATCCAAAGAGGACCACACCAAGACACATCATAATTAAAATGCCAAGAGCAAAAGATAAAGAAAGAATCTTAAAAACAGCAAGAGAAAGAAACTCAGTTACCTACAAGGGAATACCCATACGACTGTCAGCTGATTTCTCAACAGAAACTTTGCAGGCCAGAAGGGAGTGGCAAGAAATATTCAAAGTGATGAATACCAAGAACCTACAACCAAGATTACTTTATCCAGCAAAGCTATCATTCAGAATTGAAGGTCAGATAAAGAGCTTCACAGATAAGGAAAAGCTAAAGGAGTTCATCACCACCAAACCAGGATTATATGAAATGCTGAAAGGTATCCTTTAAGAAGAGGAAGAGGAAGAAAAAGGTAAAGATACAAATTATGAACAACAAATGTGCATCTATCAACAAGCGAATCTAAGAATCAAGTGAATAAATAATCTGATGAACAGAATGAACTGTTGATTATAATAGAATCAGGGACATAGAAAGGGAATGGACTGACTATTCTTGGGGGGGAAAGGGGTGTGGGAGATGTGGGAAGAGACTGGTCAAAAATCGTGCACCTATGGATGAGGACAGTGGGTGGGGAGTGAGGGCGGAGGGTGGGTCGGGAACTGGGAGGAGGGGAGTTATGGGGGGGAAAAAAAAGAGGAACAAATGTAATAATCTGAACAATAAAGATTTAATTAAAAAAATAAATAAATAAAAAATAAAAAGAAAAAAAAAATAATAATAATAAGTGACCACATCTATCTAGTCAACAATCAAGTCAAGAAATAGTAATCCATGAAAAACTAATTCAGGGTAAAAATAGGTCAGAATAATGGTTAAGGTTGGGAGTTCTCGTGGGGGAGGGGGCGGGGGAACACGTCTGCTGGGATGTTCAAAATCTTGATCTTAATGATGGTTATCAGGAGCATTTACATATTTAAATCCTGTGCATTTAAGATTCATGCATTTTCTCTTCTTACATCATAATTCAACAACATTTCTCAAAGGATTGGTTTTGCCTGTTTTTGAACTATATGTAAATGGAATCATATCACATGTGTTCTTTTGTACCTTGCTCAACATTATGCGGTTGAATATAGTTGCAGTTCATTCATTTTTATTGCCAAAAGTGTTCAATTAGATGAATATGCCACAGTTTATTTATCTCGTCTACTTTGGGGTTATATCCAGGTTGGGGCTAATATAAACAATATTTCTGTTCATATCCTTTGGTATATATTGAATACATTTCTGCAGGGCATATATTTGGGAGTGAAGCTGCTAGATCTTAAGATGTGTGTATGTTCAATTAGATAAAATGCTAAACAGCTTTTTCCAATGTAGTCGTACCTGTTTATATCTCCACCACCAATGTAGTGAGAATTCTCACTAGATCCACATCCTCAGCCATATAAGTATTGTCAATCTTGGTAATTTAGTCATTCTGGTAGGAGTGTACAGTGAATTGTATTGCTTTGGAGGGGGAGGGGGAAGCCCAGTGGGCTGGAGAAATAGGTATCACATGTCACCTAGGCCAGAGGTCCCAGAGAAACACCATTATACACTAGGGACAGCTGGACAGACCCCTGAATGCATCTTCATGCCAATGTGCCAAGATGAAATTCTTTCCTTAATGCTCCCAGCACCTCGGTGAGGAGCTGGTAGCACAGTGATAAAGGGGGAAGGAATTCACAGTGGAAAGATGCATCTAAAACCTTGTCAGAGCATGCTCCAGTGGACATAGGGAATGTTAAAGGATGTTAAGCCAAGAAGCGTTATGATCAGGTTTGCACCTTAGAAAAATCATCACTGTGTTAAACAATGCTATCCTTGTCCCTTTACTGTGGCACTGTGTATACAAGAGTTCCATTACAATGTATAAACCTGGGGGGCATGTCTTTGAAGGGTCTTTTTGAGAGAGAATCCAGGCCTACGTTTTTTTTGTACACACTGGGAAGCACAAACTAAAGAAAATGTGCACCGGAATGGAATTTGCTTTCCTCAGTTCAGAAGACAGAATTAGCAATTGTAGCAGCGACGACCTCATCTTCTAATGAATTTACTCCAAATTCTGGATTAATCTTCACCACCCTATCTAAAAGTAAAAATTCCTGAGCTATGAAAAATGGGCACAGCAACATTCTTTTTTAATATATACGTATTTTTTATTTCTTTCAGAGAGGAAGGGAGAGGGAGAGAGAGATAGAAACATCAATGATGAGAGAGAATCAGCTGCCTCCTGCACACCACCTACTAGGGCATATGTCCGGAATCGAACCCAGGACCCTTCAGTATGTTCTGTCCACTGAACCAAACAAACTAGGGCCACAGCAACATTCTTTTGTAAAATACTTTGGAAATGTCTCTGATTTATCAACAATGTCAGGGATGCATCCAGCAACAACATCCTATAAGCCATTACAACGGTGCTGCTTTCACAATAGCCGTTCGTGGAATTCAGAGCAGTAGCAACAGTTCCTGGTAGGACTGTCTTTGCCCGAACCATAACCGATACTGGACAAGGAAACTGTATACCTGCTTGATTCAGGAAATCAAAGTAATAAAACTGCCAGCAACAGTGCGGCCAAGTGATTAGAAGAAGGCTGGTTGGAAATTTAAACACCCTTTTTACTCATTAATCTCCAGCTGCTAAAGACAAACAGAAAGCAAAATTAACGTGATTGTAAACGAAGCACTTGTGTCCTGTGGCTACCGTGTTGGCCTGCTGAGAGGGAATGAGTTGATCAAAGCCAGTGAGTCCACGGAGAACTGTGGGATTAGTGCTGCTTCGGGGAGCACACAGCCAGGATCCATTACCCAGCCTGTTTCAGGAACAGGTGAACGCCGTAATTAATCTTGGCTTCAATTTGGAGGGAAGCAGGGACCCTACCTGCCCTGTCCACTGAGTTTATGTGTTAATCCCCCGAGCTCTGAAGAAAAGTTTTAAATTGGCATAAAGACTTTTTCTGCTCTTCCAAATGTGTAGAGAAGAAATAGTTGGGAGGGGTTGCTGAGTTCCCTAACTTCAGGCTGTGAAGATGCCTCCCAGGAAAGCGGTTGATTGCCACCTTGCTTGGTTTGATGCATCTCAGCACACAGAGCAAATGAGCCTAGCAGGGTTTTTAATGCAAGAAAATAGTCAGAGCCCTGGCTGGTTTGGCTCAGTGGGTAGAGCGTCGGCCTGTGGATTGAAGGGTCCGGGGTTTGGTTCCAATCAAGGGCAAATGCCTGGGTTGTAGGCTTGATCCCACGAGAGCCTTACCCACAAACATAAACCATAAAAATCCAGGTATTTGGAATTGGAGTTGCTCTTGGGGACAAACTCATTTAATCAATGGGCTCTTGACTTGCTTAAAGCATGTCCAGGGCTTTACATATTATTCTAGAAAATGAATAGGCACTTCATTTGCATTTGCATTTCTTTAATGACTAATTACGTTGAGCATCTTTTCATGTGTTTATTGGCTATGTGTGTCTTCTTTGGAGAAATGTTTAAGTCCAATGTCCATTTTTAAATTGGTTTGGGTTTTTTTTTGTGTTTTGGTTGTTGACCACAGATTTTTTTAATTGTCTTTATAGTTTTGCCTTTTTCAGGATGGTTCAGAGTTGGAATCATATAGTATGTAGTCTTTTCAGTTTGACTTCTTTCACTTAGCAAGATATACTTCCTCCATGTCTTAAATGGATTGCTAGCTCATTTCTTCTTAATGCTGAATAATATTCCATTGTATAGATTTACTATGGTTTGATAATTCATTCACCTATTGAAAGATATATTGGTTGCTTCTAAAGTCTAGCAATTATTAAAAACGCTGTTATAAACATTTAAGTGCAGGGTTTTTTGTGTGCACATACATTTTCAGTAAATTTGGGTAATAGGAAAGAACACAATTGCTGGATCCATATGGTAAGAGTACTTTAGTTTTGTAAGAAACTGCCAAACTGTTTTCAAAGGAGTAGTACCTACCATTTTGCATTCCCACCAGCAGTGAATGAGAGTTCTTGTTGCTCCACATCCTTACCAGCATTTGGTGGTGTCAGTGTTCCAGATTTTGGCCATTTTAATAAGTGTGTAGTGGTAGCTCATAGTTGCTTTAATTTTCAATTCTCTAATGATATATGATGTTGAACATCTTCTGATATGCTTACTTGCTATTTGTACATATTTGGTGAGGTGTTCAGGTCTCTTGTGCATTTTTAAATTGGGTTGTTCATTTTCTTATTATCAAGTTTTAAGAGTTTTTTTTTTGTATATTTGGGGTACCAGTCCTTTATTAAATAGGTGTTTTGCAAAGATTCTCTCTCACTATGGATTGTTTTTACATTTTCTCTTAACAGTGTCTTTTGGAGAGCAGAAGATTTTAACTTAATAAAGTCCAACTTAACAATTTTTTTCATGGATTGTGCTTTTGGTTATGTATCTAGAAAGTCATCACTAAACCCAATATAGATTTTCTCATAATCTCATTCTTGAAAGAAAAAAATGTATGTATAGCTGTATTTTTCATCTTTTCATTAATCTATACTTTCTAATTTCCTTACATTGCAATTTAATTTTTTGTTAGGTAATAAAATAACCTGGGTTGGCAACATAGTGGCTTTTTTTAGTTTTATATATAACACTCTGTGACCCAGAAAACAGCTTTACTTCTCTGAATTCCATTTTCTCTATCAGTGAACATTAGAGCAGAGAGTCAGCGTTGCCTTTCTGTCATAAACATCTAGAATGCTCATGCTTTTAAAAAATTATTTTAATGGGCCTAATTGGGGCAGAGGAGTATGTGGGTATGTATAAACTTTCTTAGAAGTTTCTTTTCTTTTCCTTTTTTTTAAAAATCCTCACCTGAGGATATGTTTTGCATTGATTTTACAGAGAGAGGAAAGGAGAGGGAGAGAGAGAGTAACATCAATGTGAGAGAGAAGCATTCGATGGGTTGCCTCATGCATGTGCCCCAACCAGGGATGAAACCCACAGTCTGCGTAGATGCCCTGACTGAGAATCAAGCCCACAAACCTTTGGTATATGGGATGATGCTCTAACTACTGAATACCAGCCAGTGCTCATATAGAAGTTTCTTAAAGTGAGAGATGGACCTATAGTCCCTAGACTGCCCAGATGCCTCACAAGCACAGCTGTACTCCATGGTTAGGTGGGAAAGCAAGTTCTCAACATGCTGTGAGAGGAACAGGCATAGGCACACCACAGCAAGAGGGACAATGCAGCCCTGCTCGTGTGGCTCTGTGGTTGAGCATCGATCATTCCATGCACCGAGAGGTTGTTGGTTCAATTCCCAGTCAGGGCAAATGCTCAGATTGTAGGCTGGGTCCCTGACAGGTGGCGTACAGGAGGCAGCCAATTGATGTTTCTCTCTCATCAATGTTTCTCTCTCTCTCTTTCTCTCTCTCTTTTCCTTTTCTGAAGTAAATAAAAATATATTTCTTTAAAAAGAGAGATAATGCAAAGTGATACACAACCCTTCACTGTAGACCTTCCTCATAATCAATTACTATTTCCAAGATCACAGTATTTTCCTCAGAAACCTTCAGTGGTATGTTTTTCAAACTTTTTAACTGTGACCCATAGTAAGAAATATAGTTTACGATGTGACCCTATACACACAAAGTTATAAACACATGTAACTTGAACCCAAAGTTTTGTAAAACAATCCCACTTTTACTAGAGATTTTCTATCCTATTTTACTAAAATGACCCTGACCCTCTAAAATGATTTCATGACTTGCTAATGGATCTGGACCTGCAATTTGAAAAACACAGCCTTAGGATCATTTTACATTTTTGATTTGAGAACCACACTTTTGTCCTTTTCTTTGTATTTTATTTTTAAAATTTCCTTCAATTACAGTTGACATCCAATATTATTTTATATTAGTTCATGTGTACCGCATAGTGGTTAGACACATATAATTTACAAATCCCCCCCCAATAAGTCTAGTACCCACCTGACACCATACATGGTTATTACAATATTATTGACTGTATTCTCTATGCTGTGGTTTACATCCCCGTGACTGTTTTGTAACTACTAATTTGTACTTCTTAATCCCTTCATCTTTTTCACCCAGTCCTCCTCCCATGTGGCAATCATCAGTCTGTTTTCTGTATCTATAAGTCTGTTTCTGTTTTCTTAGTTCATTAATTTTGTTCTTTAGAGTCCAAGTATAAGTGAAATCATAGGATATTTGTCTTACTCTATCTGACTTATTTCACTTACCATAATACCTTCTAGGTCCATCCATGTTGTTGCAAATGGTATACCCTTTTGTCTTTTGATTTAAAAACGGTTACCTATAAAAGACAAGGACAATATTGTGGGTTATAAGGTAAGTTTACCTCTCGGCTGGAGTGATGTAAGAACAGAATTCTCAAGCTTATCTTAAAAGTGTGTGTGTGATTGAAAGATCTAGCAGAGATGGATAGCTGTTAATATACCAGCTTTTTTTTCTTCATTTCAATTTGCATGAAATATCTTTTTCCATCCCTTTACTATTAGTCTGTGTGTATCTTTCTTTCTGAGGTGGATCTCTTGTAGACAGTATATATAATATGGGTCTTGTTTTCTTTTCTTTTTTTTTTTATTGCTTAAAGTATTACAAAGGGTATTACATATGTGTCCATTTTTTCCCCCCACCCTAGACAGTCCCCTAGCCTCCCCTATCCCCCGGTGTCTTATGTCCATTGGTTATGCTTATATGCATGCATACAAGTCCTTTGGTTGATCTCTTACCCCCCTACCTCCTGCACCCCCACACTCCCCGGCCTTCCCACTGCAGTTTGACAATCTGTTTGAGGCAGCTCTGCCTCTGTATCTATTATTGTTCAAAAGTTTATAATGGTCTCTATTATCCATGAATGAGTGAGATCATGTGGTATTTTTCCTTCATTGACTGGCTTATTTCACTTAGCATAATGCTCTCCAGTTCCATCCATGCCGTTGCAAATGGTAAGAGTTCCTTCCTTTTTAGAGCAGCATAGTATTCCATTGTGTAGATGTACCACAGTTTTCTAATCCATTCATCTACTGATGGGCACTTAGGCTGTTTCCAGATCTTAGCTATGGTGAATTGTGCTGCTATGAACATAGGGGTGCATATATCCTTTCTGATTGGTGTTTCTGGTTTCTTGGGATATATTCCTAGAAGTGGGATCACAGGGTCAAATGGGAGTTCCATTTTCAGTTTTTTGAGGAAACTCCATACTGTCTTCCATAGTGGCTGCACCAGTCTGCATTCCCACCAGCAGTGCACAAGTGTTCCTTTTTCTCCACATCCTCTCCAGCACTTGTCGTTTGTTGATTTGTTGATGATAGCCAATCTGACAGGTGTGAGATGGTACCTCATTGTTGTTTTGATTTGCATCTCTCAGATGATTAGTGACTTTGAGCATGTTTTCATATGTCTCTTGGCTTTCTGAATGTCCTCTTTTGAAAGGTGTCTATTTAGGTCCTTTGCCCATTTTTTGATTGGATTGTTTATCTTCCTTTTGTTAAGTTGTATGAGTTCCCTATAAATTTTGGAGATTAGGCCCTTATCAGATATGTCATTGGCAAATATGTTTTCCCACACAGTGGGTTTTCTCATTGTTTTGTTGATGGTTTCTTTTGCTGTGCAGAAGCTTTTTATTTTGATGTAGTCCCATTTGTTCATTTTCTCTTTCGTTTCAAGTGCCCTAGGAGTTGTATCAGTGAAGAAATTGCTTCGGCATATGTCTGAGATTTTGTTGCCTTTGGATTCTTCTAGAATTTTTATGGGGTCTTGTTTTCTTATCCATTCAGCTACCCTATGTCTTTTGATAGGAGCATTTAAGCCATTTATATTTCAAGTGATCATTGAGCCGTGGCCAGGGTGGCTCAGTAGGTCAACTCATCACCAAAAGGTCACCAGTTCAATTCCGGG
Source organism: Myotis daubentonii (assembly GCF_963259705.1). Classification (NCBI taxonomy): domain Eukaryota; kingdom Metazoa; phylum Chordata; class Mammalia; order Chiroptera; family Vespertilionidae; genus Myotis; species Myotis daubentonii. The sequence continues at coordinate 45,433,130 of NC_081851.1, read as the reverse complement.
TCAGAGCACTTGCCCAGGTTACGGGTTCAATACCCAGTCGGGGTGCATACAGGAGCCAACTGCTTGGTGTTTCTCTCTCTCCCCTCTCTCTCCCTCTCTCCATCTCCCTTTTTCTCTTTCTGAAATCAGTTTTAAAGGCATATTAAAAAATAAAGTGATTATTGATAGGTATGTATTTATTGCCATTTTATTCTTTTAACTATGTTCTTCTGTGTTTTTCTTTTCCTTCTACTTCTTAAAGCAGGCCCTTTAACATTTCTTATAATACTGGTTTAATGGCAACAAACTCACTTAGCTTTTTCTTGTCTGGGGAACTCTATATTCCTCCTTCAATTTTAAATGATAGCCTTGCTGGGTAAAGTAGTCTTGGTTTTAGGTCGTTGCTTTTCATCACTTTGAATATTTCATGCCAATCCCTTCTGGCCTGAAATGTTTCTGTTGAGAAATCAGCTGACAGTCTTATGGGAGCTCCCTTGTAAGTAACTAACTGCTTTTCTCTTGTCATTTTTAAGATCCTTCTTTGTCTTTAACCTTTGCCATTTTAATCATGATGTGTCTTAGTGTGGACCATCAGTAGATGAGTGGTTAAAATTCTGTGGTACATTTATACAATGGAATACTACTCAGCTGTTAAAAAATAAGGAAATCTTACCTTTTGTGACAGCACAGATGGACCTGAAGAGAATTATGCTAAGTGAAATAAGCCAGTCAGAGAAAGACAAATACTGTACGTGGAGTCTAATGAACAAAATAAACCAACAAACAAAGTGGAGACAGACTTGTGGATATGGAGAACAGACTGACAGCTGTCAGAGGAGAGGAGTTTGGGGGATGAGTGAGAAGAGACAATAGTATGGTGATTGCCACAGGGAATGGGGTGGGGAACGTAGAAGGGAGAGAGGGCAAAGTGGTGATGGAAAGAGACTTGACTTGGGGTGGTAAAGACACAATACAATATACAGAAGATGTATTATAGAATTGTATTCCTAAAACCTATATAATTTTATTAACCAATGTCACCCCCATAAATTCAATTAAAAAAAAGATCCCAAGCAAAAAAAAAAAGAATATAAAATTCTGTTTAGATTGTTGGTTCTTTCTTCTTGTAAATTAGTCTTATATTGGAAACTACATTAAATATCTTGAGAGCAGGAAAGCAACTCCACTGAAATGCCTTTGTACACTTGACACTACCCAGCTTAGGGATGAATACAGATTGGGGGTTCACAATACCAGTTGGGTGGAGGACTGAATACTGGGGAAAGGACCAATTAGCCTCTTCATATATTTTGAGCTCAAGGATTTTTAGCTGTGAGACCAAGTCACATAGGGCAAGACTCTCTCAAGGAAATTCAGAAATCCTAGAGCAGGGTGGGCAAACTTTTTGTGTGTGCCAAAACCAGCAAAATCTCTGACTCAAAATTCTTCTGCATGCCAACATGTTACGCCTACTTGATATCTCTTAAGGTGTACATATGTGAAGAACCTTGAAGAAATAATAAAATTCATTCAAGCGACAAAAACACAGTATATGATGATGAAAAATACATTTATTTTTTAATGTATACATGTACACTGATAGTCCGACAGAAAACTTTATGACTCCGTTTGACTTTATGACTCTCTGCTGGTAGTCATCTCCACAAGCAGATAAAGTTCTATAACATGGTAACAAACAAACAAAAAACCAGCTCTAGAAAATTAACTGTTAAAAGTACTCCATACATGAGTCTCATTAGAGTATCTCCATGGAAGACTGTTTGCAATCTCTTTCCATTCATCTGAAAGCTTAAGGCCACACAGACTGAGGGGCACTCCTTCCTGCTTCCCACAGTGGCATTTAGAGAAACTACCATCTTAGCCATACTGAGGAGTTTTCAGAGATACTTTCCCTGCCATGTTGGCCATGGTCCCCTTTATGCACCTCTGATTTCCCATCACACATTGCTTATATCAAAGCTCTCCATTTCCAAGCCATCACCAGATTCTACCCACCCTAAGTTTGTGTATGCTTCTTACATACATTTCAGTATAGATGGGGGTGAAGATCCTTCTGTACCTCTTTCTCAAGAGGTGTCCTGTGTCCCTAGACACTCAGTTTTCTGGGAATAGGTGACCAGAAAACTGTCATGACGGAGAGATTAAAGTCATCAGGCTGATGTAGAGTGTGGAAAGTGAAGACAAAGTGGGCACATAGACACTGCCTATGCATGGGTACCTTTAGTCTCTGACTCTGTAACCTTTACAGACAACCAGACACACTCATTGACAGACTGAATCACCACACAAGCTTTCCTAAGACATAAAAGTCTTTGACACTACACCTGTCTGGTGAAACAGAAAGGCTTTGTGATGCAGTCGGGTGACATGGTTCTATCCTCTGTGAGGTGGAAATGACAAGGCATGGCATTGGGGGTCATTAGGTACTAATGACCTAGAGATAGGGAAGGGTCATCTCCTCGTACTTAGGAGTTTTAGACCATGTTGAATCCTACTTTTTTCCTATGGGATTTGATGTATCCCTTATGTACCTATGGCTCCATCTTTATTATTGTCCTAATGATCTGGCAAGTGAAAAGGAGTTACCATGGATTAAGGTTAGAACCTAGAAGGAGCTGCTGTCAGGTAGGGAAATACTGACTATGATCAAACTAATTATGCCTCAGATAAGAAGCTTTTAAGACCTCAGAATCTCTCCTTTTACCCTCCCCACCCATTATTATACCACACATTTATTTACTTTAATGTGGTACTTTTCTTCTCAGAGACTAGAATAACTCCTTACCAGACTATCCCGGCAATGTATTCTAATGGAAAAATCAAGAACCTTTCTATCAACCTTGAATGGAGACCTAGATTAAATGAAATCTATATCCCTAGATCTTAGAAAACTCCCCAGTATGAAGGATTCTTTCCATTCGTGGTCCATTAAGGTACTTGTTGGCTATTAGATCTATACACCCTTTAATTTGTTCCACTCTTCTTTTTTTCATACTAACACATAAAGGCAATATTAGATGAAAGTCTATGTGTTTTTACAGAAATCCTGGTGAAGCCCCCAGCTTGTTTGCATACATAATTTTTTAAAAAACAATTCTTTATTGTTGAAAGTATTACATATGTCCTCTTTTTTCCCCCATTGACCCCCTCCAGCCTTCTCTCCCTTCCTCCTCTCCCCCAAGCCTTCAGCACCCTATTATCTGTGTCCAAGGGTTATGCATAAATACATACAAGGTCTTTGGTTGATTACCTCCCACCCATGCACGCTTCCCCGCCTTCCCTTTGAGATTCCACACACTGTTTCATGCTTTGAGTATGGAAGAGTCTTGAAATGAATCAGAAGCAAGCAGAGAAGGGAAATGTTGGGGTGAAAAGGATGGAGATGGAAATGAAAGTAAATAAAAATATAGAGATATAAATAGGAAGTGATTAGTAAACATATATTAGATTTGTCTCATTTTGGACATAATGAAAAGTGTCCCAGTTTCACACTTTAACTTTTTTGTCTTTAAGCGTCACCGAAAGCTCAGACAAAGGACTATAGATGCAGCAACAAAAGGTAAAGTCCTAGTCTCTTCTCTGCCTTCCCTCCACTGTGGGCAAGGTTCCCATGGATTTTGTCCTCCTTTGATCTCTGGTACCAGGGACATGTACTCTAACCACTAAAGGTGCCAATTCTCCAAGTCAACAAATTCTCCTAATAACTTTCTTGGGTGGGAAATCAGAGCCTGGGAATGTTCCAAAATCCTCAATTTTACCCCAAGGAATGAAGAATGAGAAAGTGGGGCAGAAGCGCCTAACTGAGTAATTTACTACTTTTATGAACCAATGGAAGTCCCTTCATCTCTCAGTCTTTTATTCATTAAACTAGAGGCCCGGTGCATGAAAATTCATGCACTGGAGAGGGGGTCCCTCAGCCCAGCCTGTCCCCTCTCACAGTATGGGAGCCCTCAGGGGCAGGAGGTGACCTGGCAATCAGGGCAAGACGATGCCCCATCATACCTCTGCTGCTGCCACTGCCAGCAGCACAAGCCTTGGCCGGCCCTGGTTACCTGCTCCTTGGGCTGGCCCTGGGCGGCTGGGCAGGTGCCATCGGAGGCTTGCCATGTGCCTGCTGCTCCGGCAGGGCTGAGGGGACTGGGTGCCGCCATCTTGTGGCTGTGGGTGCTGCCATCTTTGAGGGTGTGGCAGTCAATTAGCATATTCCCTCCTTATTGGCTGTGGGTGCTGCCATCTTTGAGGGCAGGGCAGTAAATTAGCATATTCCCTCCTGATTGGCTCTGGGCGCCACCATCTTTGCGATGGTGTGAGGGTCAATTAGCATATTCACTCTTTATTAGATAGGATAGGCACTTGAAGATCCTGCCTCACAGTGTGATTGTGAAGCTCCAATGAGATTAGATCTTGGACAACCCATCGTAATTGGTTAAGTTGTATGCAGACGTGCCTTAGTGAATTGACTGTTGGGATTTCCAACCTTCTCTTATTCAAAGGCCTTCATTTGAATGCCCTATAGGATGCCCCATCAATCCTTTCCCATTCCATGTAACACTGTCTCCTGGTTTGTTTTTCCTTTAATTTTTGTCTCCTGGTTTCTCAGCTAGAAAACATTCCTTCAAAGAAGAAGAGAAGCCATGGGAGCTGCTCTCTGTCATGAAAAGGTGATTACTTGCTCTTTGTAGTCTTCCAACTGCAGCCTGAACTGTGATATTTCTCTACTTGGCCTGGGACAGGGATGAAAAAAGGGATGTTGACTGGGAGGGAGTCAGATACAGTGGAGGCTGGAGCACTGGTTGAGAGGGTTGCCAGGACAAGGAAGGTTCAGACATCTCAGGAGAGAAGAGTCTCCTACTTCTGCTCTGGGCTAAGCTCACAGTGCTTCTGGAATTCAGAATTCGACTTGTACTTAATTTATAAAAAGCTCTGCATGGGCTGGCACTCAGCTACAAAGCAGTTACTCAGTCAAGAGAATGGATAAATAAGTGCATACATAAGTCATCACTCTCATATTCTTACAGCTACACCCTTTCAAGGGCAGACCCCTGGACCCTGATGACATTACCTCCTCTGGTTCTGTCTTCAGGGAGCCCAGTTCCTGAGACAGCCCCCATCCAGGAGCCAATTATCTCGTAGTCTTCTGAAAATCTCTAGAGAAAGGGATTGGCTAGATATAGCAACTCATCAGAGTCCCTAGAATACAGAGTTTCCACAAGTAACTTATTTTCCAGAGTTTGGAAATATTGAATACCAGCCTGTGGCCTTTTTAACCCAAATGGGACTGAATCCAGGTTCTACTTGGTGATGTTCCAGATGATGCCCCATCAGCTAAGCGTTGGCTCCCCCATCTGCCATATTTCCTTCTCCTGGTCAACTTCCCCATCTGGGTCAGCCGAGAACTCACCCCACCTCCCAGTTGTTCACGGCCCTGTGTTCTCTTGAATGGTCTGAGACCTTGCCTTAAGGCCCCAGACCCTCAGTTCAGCACACTATAACCTTCCAAATGGCATTATCCTATGAAGAAAAGTTTAGGAGTAAACGCTAGAGTCAGGGAGAGGCCCCAGGGTGTACAGGACTAGGAAGGACAGGACCAATCTTTGGGTCACAACTTCCAAAGAGGAAGATGTCACTCCATCATTAACAGTAACCATGTTTTCTCTTCCAGCCACAGCTGGCTTCCTCAGGAGGGAAGTGTGCGGCGCCTCCTCTGTGCCGATGCCTACTGCCAAATCTGCAATGCCGTGGTGCTGGAGATCCAGCGGTTGCTTGTGGGTGAGAACAGCCCGGTCTCTGCCACTTCACCAGGACCATTAGAGGGCTCCCCTTGCCTAGAGATTCTGTCCAAGTCCAGCGTGTCTTTTGAGCAGAGTCTGGAGCATCATTCCATGCACCCGAAAGAGCTTTCATTTCTTTCTGCAGCCCCTTCAGTGTCACAATGTATGGACCAGAAATCCTTAACCTGGTCAGCTGCACAGTCAGTCAGTTCAGATAGCATCAAAGATTGTGAGGCTGAACAGTTCCAGCTAGAGCAGGCATTTCAAGTGCAAGAAACTCCAGTGGATTCAGAGACGATAGTTTCTTCAAGGTTTGAGGAGCCTAGGAATACAGTGAACCAGCAGAACCTATTGAAGAGCAATCTCAACCTTGTGTATGGGAACGAAGGTCAGCCACCCTTGCATCCCCAGGTCCCTATGCTGATCCTGAACCAAGAAATCACTACCCTGACACATTCTGTGGCCTTGCCTATGGCCACCCTCCTCCCTACCCACCTGCCATTCTCCAGTCCTGACGTCCTGTGGCTTCTTGAGGCACATGTAAAAAAATGGATGCATTTCCAGAGGTGGGGTCTGCCGAGACGTGTAGAGAAGTCTCTGAGGCAGTTTATGCCAAACCTACCATTGTTTTACCAACTTGTAAACAACCAACCCGTTTCTGTCATCCAAAATGATATTGCTAAATTCTCGGTAGAGAAATTTGCGACCATTTCTTATCAGACCTGGGGTTCATATATGGCTGGCCAGGCTACCCAGGCATTCTGGGTTTCTGAATGGTCCATTATAAACCCAGTACAAAGACACCACTACCAGCAAAGCCCAAACCATGTGGTGCCTCTAGCCTTCCCGTCTCCACCTGGTAGAGACCTAAGTAGCCTCTACCTATTTCCCAGACAACAGGCTAATGACTCAGTGGGCCACTTACAGCAGAAATACACCCAACTGTTCTGTGGCTTTCCTTCCCTGCACAGTGAGTCTCTGGCTGACACCTCCTTGGGCTCTCAAGATCACTCCACACATGGGAGCATGTCCAAGCTTTCCTTGGAGGATCCTTTTCTCTTCAAGGAGCTGTCCTTCCTCCCTCTGTTGCCTAGAACTCCACCCCAGTCAGCCCCACCCTCTTCCTCATCTTCCCCAACTTGGGTCATGCCAGCTGATCATCAACCAACTCAGACCCATGTCCCGTTTCTGACTCTGGCTGAGTGTGAAGCCTTAGAGTGGCACCTGCTGCAGAGGCGGCTCCAGCGTCAGTGGGGTTTGCCAGCTGTTCTGCAAAGAGCTCAGCACACCCAGAACCCTGTGCAATATAAGTCTTGTGGCACAGCCCAGTCTCCTCGGACTGTGAAAACTTCCTGGCCAGGAAAGCCTATTTCTGTTCTTACAAGGGAGCATGCCCGGAGGCTGCTGGACTTCCACCTCCAGAGGCAGCTGATTCACCATCGCTGGGGCCTGCCCCAGGTGATCCAGCAGTCCTTCCAGTTGCTCCTGGCCCCCACTCACCAGCAGACTCCATCCTGGAGCAGCACAGCCCTAGCCAATGTGAGTGTTGCCCAACACTCAGCCCTAGAGGCTACTGGGGCTGATGACCCTTTCTCACCCTTTAAGGACCCAGTGTCAGTCCTCATGCCACACTTATTTGACCAGGTCAAGGCAATACTGCAGAGCCACATCAACTCCAAATGTGGGCAGATTCATGAGGGTAAGGTCCCTGCCCATGTGTATAGGTCTTGTGAGTGCCTAATTCCTGGGGACCTCAAAGTGGCTCCCTTCACTTGCATCCCAGAAAGCAAGCTCTTGGAACTACAGGCAGCAACCCACCCTGACCTACAACAGAAAGTTAGGCCCTGGCTGCCAACAGTCCTTGATCAGCAGCAACAGACCACCCCAGATGCTGTCACTGAGCCTCGAAAGCTAACTCAAGCCCTGTCCAAGGAAGTCCTTGAGAAACTGGAGATGATTTTACGGCACAAGTATCTGGCCTTCTTATCAGGGCTGAATCCTCTTTATTACGTGGCTCCCTCCAAGGCCACGGCCCCAGCGATCACTACTCATGCTGCCACCACAGAGGTGGTGCCCGAGGCTGTCAAAATCTTAAGAGAACCTCTGACTCAGATGATCTCACTTGAAGAGCAGTGTCTAGGTCGTGAGCCATTTTTTCACAATACCAAAGAGACTTATGAAGAAATCGCAGGTGATTTTCAGTCTGAAGTGCAAGTGGAAGGAATGATTGAGATGGAGCCTCTAGAAAGGCAGACAGGGTCTGCTCGGCCCTACTTACTCAAGAAGCCCATCTTGGCCAAACTAAATTTCCATCTGAGAAGGAAGGTCTTAGAGATACAATGGGGAATCCCCACAAAGGCAAGGGATTCCAGGGAACAAACTGGAGCAACCCCAGAGAACACATCCACGCAGGAGTCTCTTGGGAGTCTAAACAACCAAGGGAAAACATGCCTCCAGGAACTGCCCATCCCACCAGACATTCCCTATGCCCCACATCCAGAGTGGCTCTCCCTTAAGGAACAGTTGTCCACTGAGTTAAAGGCAGTGCAGCAGAACCAGAAGCAACCTAGTTCCAGAGCAGCACCCCATGGTTCTGCCCATGGGCCCTGCAAGATGACTCAACCCTGTAGAGACATGACAGAGGGCCCAGTGCCTTGTGTTCAGCTGGAGGCCAGTGTGAACCACCCCAGCCTGGAGGAGTCCCAGATCCCTGAGTCCCAAAGCCCTGGCAAGAGCAAGTACTCAGCCCCAGTCCCCATGCTGACTGAAAAGAAAGAGGACCCAAGGAAACCCAAATCGTCAGGAAGACGTAGAGAAGGAGGTTCAGGGTTTGTGCTCTTCTCAACAAGAGAGAAATGCCAACCTGCTGGAGCCCAGAGGCTAGAAAGGATGTTTCGGAACAGGACACCCCAAAGCCCCTGGCTACGGAGACATGGCTTTCACCTTGATGCTCTCTGTCAACACAGTTCCCAGCATCGCCCTCAGCTTAAGCCCCCAGTCCTCCTTCCAGGCATCCCTGGAGGGAAGGAATCTAAGAAGAATGACCTGCAAGACAGTCGAACCAGGCTCAATGTCAGCCTCAAGGGAGCAAGGATTCCTAAGAATGCCCAGCCTGTCGGGCCCCAGGCATCACAGGCCCAGCCTGTCCAGGCCCAACTCATTCAGCATAAGCCATTACAGGGCCCAACTTTGCAAGGTCAGGTATTGCAGGGGCAGGTGATGCCAGCCCATACTCACAAGAGGCCCAGCCTTCCAGAATCAGACTTGAGATATAAGATGAAATCCTTTCTGCAATATATCAACCTCAAGGCAAAAGGCAAAGAGCACAAGGAATCCATGTTTTTGACAGCTGTGAACGTGGCCAACACCAGAAAAGAAAATGTAGCAAAGAGGCTGGCTCCAGCCAAAAGTCCCACGGAGCAAACTAAGATAGAGAAGAAGATAAGAGGGGACCCCCAAAGCCCCATCTCCCCCGCACTGAGAGACAAATGGGTCTGGTCTCCTTGGAAGGCTCCCATCGCCCAAACAGTAAGCTCAGGCACCGCTCCTGCTCCCATCAGCTCCAGTCTTCCTCAGGCTTAGGCCAACCCCGCCACTGCCCTGGCACTCTCCTCAAGCCCTTGTTCCACCCAACCAGGACCCTACCCCAATTCTCAACTCTCTCCTCAGAGGGAAATGTTGGCCTGCTCAGGAAGACCCAGCACAATCAAAGGACTTTGTAGGCTCCCCCATGTCTGCATCCCTTAAATGGATAGTTACTGTCTTTTTCATTAATGTACAGTGGGGCAGCACTCCACCCAAAGTACAGTCTGTATCTCTAAGCAAAGAATTGCCTGTCTGTTCCTTCCCTCCACTGTGGCGTGTTAAGGGAAAGCATGAGGGAAGCTAAAATGTCCTTCCTATCTAGGGAAAGAGCTTTAACCCACACTTATGTGGGGTCAGCATTCTACACAACTCCTCCCAGCCCCTCCCTGGACAGTGGATAAAGGGACTTGGGTAGAAAAGGAAGACCCTCATTTAAGGTGCATTGAAGGTAAAGGTCAGACTTGAAATCCAGCATGGCTTCCCATGGTTTCCTTGAGCCCAGAGGAGCAATGTGGACATGAGGATAGTACTGACAAGAAGGAGTGGCCAGGAATCCCACAGGCAAAATCCACTGATGACTTCTATACATGGCCATCTCTGGAGAGAAGCTTTTTAGAGAAGTGTCACAGTGATCCAACCTGGAGGAGGTGCTTTGTGTTTATCAGAAGCATGTAGCTAATGTGATGGAATGTCCAAAGCTAATGATAAAATCTCCCCGTTTCTGCTCCCCTCTTGGTTATTGGTTAGATCTTTCTGGAGAACTCAGCTGGGAGGCTGCTGTAGCTGTCTTGCCTATATCCCACCTCCACTGCCTGTTATCTGCATGGAGTGAGTCCTGCAATGAAGATCCCAGTAGGATATGGGAGAGGGGCTTGTTTCCCACCCCCAAGGACAGGCAGGGGGAAGGCAGGGAGGGGAGCATATATAGACAAACAGGGGTCTGAGTATTTGGGATAGAAACTGACATGCTCTGACCAGGCCATGTAACAGAACAAAGCCAATTTGATTTGTACTCACAAGAACCTAGAGCCAGGAAGCCAACCAAGACCCAAGTGCTTTGCGGTGAATTAATTAAATCTGAGCTTCAATCTGCTTGCCAATGGTGTTATAAAGGGAAGTGAGTTTTGGGAAAGAACCACAAACCGAAGGGCTTTTCTAACTGTCTGGGCTTGTCAAGTTACCACCAGCAGCTTGTACTTGGCCCTACTGCTGTCTCATTTGTACATCACCTACACCTGGGATTCTGCTCCACTTTCTTCTTTTCCTCCTTGGGGGAAAAATCATAGGAGATAGATAGATAGATAGATAGATAGATAGATAGATAGATAGATAATTGATAGATAGATAGATAGACTTTAATGTACTTCATGTATATTACATGGTGCTGAACTTAGCTATATCCCCTTCCCAGGATGTACCTAATGCAGGGGTGGGCAACCCCTGGCATGTGTGCCAAACATGGCACGTCAGTAACTCTTGCTGGCACGCGAAACCCTCTCTTATAATCTTCCATTTACAATGTTTTTCTTAATATCGACTTTTTTATTTTTCAGATAAATTCAGTGTGGGTGCATCTTAGATAAATAAATAATTTTACATAACAAGTTATCTTAAAGACCATAGACATGGATTGATGAGAGAGGGGAAGAGCAATTTCAATAGTGTCAAAAACGAACTATTGAGGACTTGGAATGCCATTCCAGAAAATTTTTTCTGTTTAAAAAACTTTGCAACAGCATTACTCTCCATGTTTTCATCCACATATGCTTGTGAATCTGTGAATCTTTGTTCTCAGTGATGAATTTTGTTAAGTCTCGTAATAGGAGTAGCCTGACGGATGAAAGGAGTAGCTTGTGCATATCTCTGAAGGTCACGAAATATAAAAAATTTTCTGGAATGGCATTCCAAGTCCTCAATAGTTCGTTTTCGACACTATTGAAATTGCTCTTCCCCTCTCTCGTCAATCTATGTCTATGGTCTTTAAGATAACTTGTTATGTAAAATTATTTATTTATCTAAGATGCACCCACACTGAATTTATCTGAAAAATAAAAAAGTCGATATTAAGAAAAAAATTGTAAATGGAAGATTATAAGAGAGGGTTTCGCATGCCAGCAAAAGTTACTGGCATGCCATGTTTGGCACGTGTGCCAGGGGTTGCCCACCCCTGTACTAGAGGCTCAGTGCACAAGATTCGTGCACTGGCGGGGGGGTCCCTCAGCCTGGCCTGTACCCTCTTGCAGTCTGGACCCCTTGGGGGATGTCTGCCTGCCAGCTTAGGCCTGATCCCCAACAGGCAGACATCCTCTCATAGTCCAGGGCTCTCACAGTCCGGGACCCCTCGCTTCTTAACACCTACCTGCAGTGGAGGCAGAGAGGCTCTTGTCACCGCCACTGTGCTCGCCAGCCATGAGCCCGGCTTCTGGCTGAGCAGCACTCCCGCTGTGGGAGCACACTGACCACCAGGGGGCAGCTCCTGCATTGAGCATCTGCCCCCTGGTGGTCAGTGCACATCATAGTGACCAGTCATTCCGCCATTCGGTCAATTTGCATATTAGGCTTTTATTATATAGGATTCTCTATACATTTCTGTATATTTATAATTTTCATAATTATAAAAAGTATTTTTAATACCTAGCATTTGTGAGGGTTTGAGGAAATGACCATTCCATACATATTGTTGGTTGGACTGAAATTTGGTATAAGCTTTAGAGAGGACAATTTAGAATATATAAATTTTGTTTTAAAATATACATATTCTTTGTCATAGTAATCCCATCGGTAAGAATGTATTCAATGAGTCATGACACAAGCATAGAGGATGTATCTACTAGTATGAGAAGTTTATTATAGCATTATTTACAATATAAACAAATCTGAGACAAGGAAAATGGTTGAATACATTTTGACAATATAGTATATATTATCTGTGACAAAGAATACCATGTTACTGTTAAAAAGAACAAAGTAGGTGCATATTTACTCTATTGGTTTGCTATGGCTGCCATAAGAAAGTATCACAGACTGGGTGGGTAGCTTCCAGTGGTCACCAACCTTTCGGACCTCACAGACCACTGGTTGGCAACTGCTGGAAACAACTGAAATTTATTTTCTCATGGTTCTGGAAGCTAGAATTCTGAGACAAGTACTTCATGCCATTCCCTTCTGGCCTGCAGAGTTTCTGATGAGAAATCTGGTGTCAGCCTTATGGGAGCTCCTTTTAGGTAACAGTTTTCTTTACTCTTGCTGCCTTTAAGATTCTCTTTTGGTCTTTAATTTTTGGCATTTTAATTATGATGTGTCTGGGTGTGGGCCTGTTTGGATTCTTCTTGCTTGGGGTTCTCTGTGCCTCTTGAACTTGTGTGACTTTTTCCTTTACCAGGTTAGGGAAGTTTTCTGCCATTATTTCTTCAAACAGATTCTCTATCTCTTTCTCCCTTTCTCCCTCTTCTGGAACAGGTGCTATTCTAATACTGTTACGTTTCACATTGTCCCACAGCTCCCTTTGAGCTGTCCTCCTGTTTTTAAATTGTTTTTTCTTTTTGGTTGTCTGGTTGAGTGATTTTTTCAGCCTTGTCTTCTAATTCACTGATTCGATCCTCAGCTTCCCCTAATCTTCTGTGTATTCCTTCCAATGTGTTTTTTATTTGTGCTATGTCATTCTTTATTTTCCACTGTTCTTTTTTCATAGTTACTATATCTTTTCTCATGCTGTTGAGCATCTTTACCATCATTACACTGAACTCTGCTTCATATAGATTTCTTTTTTTAAATATATTTTTATTAATTTCAGAGAGGAACAGAGAGGGAGAGAGAGATAGATACATCAATGATGAGAGAGAATCATTGACTGGCTGCCTCCTGCACACCCCTCACTGAAGATCGAGCCTACAACCTTAGCATGTGCCCTTGACTGGAATCGAACCCGGGACCCCCTAGTCCACAGGCCGACATTCTATCCATTAAGCCAAACTGACCAGGGCCATATAAATTTCTTATCTCTGCTTCCTTTATCTCTTCTTCTGGAAAATTCTCTTGTTCTTTCATTTGGGGTTTTTTTTGTCTTCTCATTTTGGCTGTCTGTTTAGGTTTGTATTAGGTAGGTCCTCTATGCCTCTCAATTTCTAGTGCAGGACAGTATCAAACAGTGTTTCTGACTAATTAGATCAGGCAAAGACTCAAAGCCTCCAGAGACTGATTCTGCCTACAGACTGATAGGATTCCAACTTGAATTGTCCCCAGGTATTCGTTCTCAGGTGTGGTGAGAGTGTTTTTCAACAGGGTGGGGCAGTTGCTTCTGCCTGGAGGCTAATTATTATTTTTAGTGTCTTAAGTGGCCTAAGGGCAAGATGTTTCAATAGGGTGGGTCAACTGTCTTCCCCCCAGGAAAGGCAAATATCTATGTGGAAAAGATCTCTTCTGCTATGTGAGGGAATGACTCAGCACAGGAAATGTGTGTGTGTGTGTGGGGGGGGGGGGGTGTCTGCCTTCTGATCTCCAACCCCTGAGTCCCTAAACCTGGCTTCAGCTCACACAGCTCCAGTCCACTCTGCCCTCCCTCTGCCAGAGCACAAGGTGGGTGGCTCCAGAGGGAATTTTGTGTATTGGCCCTTTAAGAGGGTGCCTGAATTTCCAGTCATCACTCCCTGGCAGACAGCAACTCTGCTGTTTTTCACAGTCAGATGTTATGTGGGTATCCTTCTGAGTTCTGGTGTGCTCTCTGCTTGGGGGACCAGCTTGGGGATTAGATCCTGGAGTTGTCAGTGGCAACCCCCCACAGTTGAGATATCTCTCTGGGACCTCAGTTGCTGTCTGTGGGTGCCCAACCAGTCCTTTTGCTCCTCTGGCCCTCCCACCAGTCTCTATGTAGTCTCCACTTTCAGTCCTCGGATATCAGGGCTCTCTCCAGCAAGTCTTTCATTGATTCTTCAGGAAGTTTTTCTGTATTTTAGTTGTAATTCCATGTTTCTAGGAGCATGTCTGTGCAGCATCCACTTACTCTGCCACCATTTTTAATGTCCCCAAATTTCCTCTTCTTATAAGGTCACCAGACTTATTGGAATAGGAAACACACTAATGACCTTTTTAAAACATTTATTTCTTTAAAGATCCTATCTCCAAATACAGGCACCTTTTGAGGTACTGGGTGTTACGACTTCAACATGTGAAATTCAGGGGGACACAATTCAGTCCATAACATTTGCTGCCATTGAAAGATGTCCATGATTTTTAGGCTAAAAAAAATCAAGGAGCAGAACAACATGTATGGTATGATCCCCTCTCCCCCCTTTTTAAATTACAAAAACAATAAAAACAAACACCCTGGCACATGTTTACATGCATTTTGGGGTATATTGAAAACATTCCAGAAAGATATCCAATTGTTAATAACGGTTCCCTGAGGAATAAAACTATGAAAGAAAGGGAGGGACAGATTTCTACTCTTTTTTTTTTTTTTTTTTTTACAAGCATGGGTTATTTTTGTAATTGGAAAATTTTAGCTTAAAAAAATATAGCTACAATGTTGACACCCTCCACCTCAAAAGTAAAATGTTATTCTTTGAAAATGTCCTTATTGAAATGGGGTTAGGGTCTGGCATTCAACCCCAGGTAGATTTACAAAGAGAAAAAAATTGGAAGAAAAATAACTAAACACAACACCTTAGCACCATCTTAAACATTGGGGAGGGAGAGACACAGGATGGCCAAGATTGTCTTTGTCTGCCAGCTCAGAAGAATGAGGGGCACAGGGTAAAAAAAAATTGTTAGAAAGTAAAGTAATATTTCTTGTGTGTCTGAATTTTGAGAATCATGCGGTTATACACACTCTTCTCCTTTAATTCTCTTGTAATCCTATTATTTTGATTTTACAGTTGAGTAAAGAGCTTTTAAAAATATATATATATTTTTTTATTTCAGAGAGGAAGGGGGAGAGGGAAAGAGAAACATCAATGATGAGATAGCATCATTGATCGGCTGCCTCCTGCACACCCCTACTGGGGATCGAGCCTGTAACCCGGGGGTGTGCCCTTGATGGGAATTGAACCTGGGACCCTTCAGTCCACAGGCCGATGCTCTGTCCACTGAGCCAAACCAGCCAGGGCAGAAAGAGCTTTTTAAGGTTAATTAAAAGGTCACATAACTAGTACTAGCAAAACTATAACTCACATTTGAGTCTCCCTCACCCTGAAGTATGTGCTAGCTACTACTCTCTGCTGCTTGGAATAGGTTTTGCCTCCTCCCTACCACCTGCATCCAATCTCTACCCCAAATCTTGCTAATTTAGGCAGCATCCCTTCCTCTAGGAAGGCACTATTGAGCACCCCTCCCCCCAAGTTTAAGTGGCCCTCTCTATGCCTCCCTAAGTTCCCTGACCCCATCTGTATCACAGACCATGTGGAGCCTAAGGAACTCTCTGTATGATTTTTCTCCTCTACCAGACTGTGAGCTCTTGAGGGCAGCAATTAAGTATCGCCCCTGCCGGATACATTGTAGTAGGTGCTTTAGTTCTGCAACAGAAGAATATTATTTATATTTGATTGTTTCCTCACTCAACTCTGAACTTCATGAAGTTAAACAACACGTCTGGTTTTATGCACCATGAAATCACTGGAGCCTAAAACATTGCTTGGCACAGGCTAGGCTTTCAATAAATATTTTTCAATAAGTGAATAATTCTATAAGTAGTCTCCTCTCTTTGTCTCTGAGTCACACCCCGAGAGGGAAAAAAATAGCAGCTTCTTGACATCCTTTTTCTTGTAATGATTTAGCATTTTACATGATTTCCACGCTTCAACATTTTAAAATTCGTCATCATTTTCCCGTTTTCATCCTCACACTCACATGGGACATGATCTCCACTATTAGAAAGAGTAAGGTTTTTCGTCTGCCTTACATTTATCCTATTGCAAACTGCGAGCGATTCCTCTCAACCTCCCTCATGAGGGGAGTGGGAGTGGGACTTGGAGCTGAACAATTAACCTGCAATTTACCAGCTTGCTTTTCCCTGGGATAATTGCAAAGTTACACGTTCCTGGGCGTGACCCTCTCACGACAGAATCTCAACAAGTGGATTGATGACGTATGACTACCACTAAAGATGTGGAATACTAGGAGAGTTAAAACAGTATGTGTTAGGCAAGGTTCTGATCTTTTAAAAAATATACGCTACAGGCTCTCATTAGAAGAACAAGAAAAATATGTTCCAAATTACTTTCCAGGCAATTTGCCTGGATTAACAGGCCCACAGACAAAGGGGAGGACCAAACGCTCTCTCCCACCGACGTCCGCAGCCTGAGCCCGCGCCCCTGTGGGCGGGGCCAACGGAGCCTCCCGCGCCCCCAAGGAGAAGGGGGCGGGGCCAGGGCCCGCGGAGCCTCCCGCGACCCCAGAAGGGGGCGGGGCAGGCTTCCAGGGGCGGGGCCTCGCGGGCGAGGGGCAGGCTGGGAAGCGCCGCCATGTTGGCGTCGTCCGCGCTGTATTGTCATAAATAGAGCCGGTTATGTAGTGTTTTCACTACTCGGTTGGCTGCCTCGGCCGTGGTGAGTGAGAGAGTGTGCGAGCTAGCGAGCGACAGGCGACCAGAGGAAAACGGACAAGAGGAGGGGAAGGAGCCAGAACGGGACTCCGGAGCGGGAGACACTCGCGGTGAGGGAGGCTCAGGAAGCGATGAAAGAAACGTCTGCGTAAGTAGGTGGGGGGGCGGCGGTTGGGGGCGAGGCGGCGAGGGGTGGGCTGAGGTGGTCGGCCCGGAACTCCGGGTGCTCTGCCGGGAGTTCACCCGGGGTCTCCTTCCCCGCCCGGGTCGGCAAGGGCACCTCCCCGACCCCCGGCGGCTCACCTGGCTGCCCCTGCACATCACACGGACTCGGGGACTCCGGGAGTCCCCCCACCTGCCCTCGGCCGTCGCGGCCCCGAGGACGCCCCGCGGCGAGGATGCGGTGGGAGCGAGGCGAGCGTGTCCGTGGGGGGACATCGTGGGTCCCTCTCCCGCCCCAGCGGTGCCTGGACCGGTCACTCCTTCCGTCTGCATTGGCGCAGATACCACCCCCGGCGCCCCCTCCTGCCTTCCCGCCCCGCAGTCTCCGGGTCTCGAGGGTGAAGGACCGACCCTGCTCGTTCCTCCTCAATCGCGGCTCAGGTCTGCTCGCCCTCCCCACCCACCCACCCACAGCACACAGCACACCTCCCGGTCTGTGACTCCCGCTCGCACTTGGGCAAGTCAGACGCGGATTCCGCGCTGGGCGGAGGATTTTGCTGTACCTTCTTACACGGTGTTTCATTAGGAAATAATGGGGAAATGCAGAGTCTCACATGAGCATCATTTGTGTAGACACCATCCATCTTTCCCAGAGCATAATATTATGTGTGCGCGCGCGTGTGCAGGGCATATTTTCATGTAAAGGAAATGGTTCCAGACACCTCTGAAGGATGCGCCTACCTCCTCCTGATTTGGTCCCACTCGCCTCTCTCCCCAGAGTTCCCCCGCGGCCCTGAATTGGGTGGTTTTTGCCTCATGTTTTTAATGCTGTTACTACAGACTGTGTATATGCATGCCCATAGCTGGCATTGTTTTTTATGCTTTATGTAACCTGCATCACATTGCTCATTCTGCAGCTTGCTTCTTTAGGGCAGCATAGTATCTTCGAACTTTGTCCCTGTGCATTTTAGATCCAGTTAATTCATATTGGCTAATGGATTGTATTCCATTGCAGGGATACACCTTAATTTCATTCTTTTCCTGTTAGTGACTATTTTAGGTTGTTTCTAGTTCGGATTTGTGTGTGTGTGTGTGTGTGTGTGTGTGTGTGTGTGTGTGTGTGTTGATCTTTTAGAGAGAGCGAGAGGGGATGGGGAAGGGAGACTTCAAATTGTTGTTTCACTTATTTATGCATTCATTGGTTACTTGTACTTACCCTGACCAGAGAAATAACCCGAAGCTGCGGACATGTTTCTAGTTTTTAATGTTACAGTGTAGCACTGAACATTCTTGGACCTGTCTTTTTGTACACTTGTACTGGAATTTCTCCAACATGTTTAGCCATAAGTGAACTTTATGGCTTATGAGGAATGTGGGATTCTTTTGCCTTCCCCCACCCTGTCTAGATGAGGGAGGTTCAGAATCGTAGATTTGGAATTTTAGTGCCAGTAGGAACTTAGAAGGTGGGACACAAGATCATAGGTAGTGTCAGGACCGAAGTAGTGATGGAAGGGAGAATGGAGTGGTGGAAAGATCTTGAATTTTAGAGTTCTGATTCTTCCTATCTTTTTAGATCTTGGGTACTTTGTAATGTGGCACTTATTAAATACCCACCTCTCAGGGTTAATGTTACAATTAATGGAATGATCATATTATAATTAGCCTGTCCCATTCATTTACCATACACATACACATGCCCAAACAATACCAAATGCCTCTCTCTCTCTCTCTTAGAGGTAAAAGAGCTAAATCTTTAAAAAAGAAGTTCCAACTTGAAATAACTAATGGAAATTTTATTTTTTCTGCAACAAGATAAATAACCAGAAAGAAAGTCACTAGTATTGATGTTTCTCTTTTGTTTGCATAATTTTAGAAGGTACTGTATATAGACTATTTTATCTTCCATTTGATTGTCTCTCCCTACCTAATGAAAATTTTAACCAAAGAGCATGTGATAAGTCAATGTTTTGACCAGTTAAAATTCAAAAACAATTAAACAATCATGTGTTTTTGTGTGTTAATCTTTACAAGGCTAATTTATTCATTTAAAAGACTGCTCTTTGAGCTCTCGCTGGTTTGGCTCAGTGGATAGAGAGCGGGCCTATGGACCAAAGCATTCTGGGTTCAATTTCAGTCAAGGGCATGTACCTTGGTTGCAGGCTCCTCCCTGGCCTGGGCCCTGCTCAGGGCTCATGCAAGAGTCAACCAATCGATGTGTTTCTCTCATATCGATGTTTCTGTCTTTCCCTCTCTTTTCCACTCTCTCTAAAAATCAATGGAAAAATATCCTTGGGTGAGGTTTAACCACACACACACACACACACACACGCACACGCGCGCACACACACACTCAGACTCCTCTTTGAGATTACATTCTTTTTTTTTTCTTTTTAACTCTTTATTGTTGAAAGTATTACATATGTCTCCTTTTTCCCCCTTTGCCCTCTCCAGCCTGTCCCCAACCCCCAGCCCTGGCCTTCACCCCCACCCCATTGTCTGTGACTATTGTTATGCTTATATGCATACAAGTTCTTATCCCCTCAACACTCCCCAGCCTTCCCTTTGAGGTGATTCTGTGTCTCTGGATCTGTTTTTGTTCATCAGTTTTGTTGTATTCTACAAATGAGTAAGATCATGTGATACTTATCTTTCTCTGACTGGCTTATTTCACTTAGCATAATGCTCTCCTGATCCATTCATGCTGTTGTAAATGGTAAGAGTTCCTTTTTTACATTAGCGTAGTATTCCATTGTGTAGAGGTACCACAGTTTTTTAATCCATTCATCTGTTGATGGGCATTTAGGCTGTTTACAAATCTTAGCTATTGAAAATTGTGCTGCTATGAACATTGGGGTGCATATGTTCTTTCTGATTGGTGTTTCTGATTTCTTGGGATGAGATTACATTCTTACTGTAGGTGTTAATGGTCCTTCATGAAAGGATACAGATAGGTGACAGGGTTAGTTGGTTATTTTGTATGTTGGTTTTTACTTTCCTTTTTTAGCATAATTACAAATTTTACTAACCCATGTTGGTCCCAAATTTTATTTTGAAATTATTAGTCTTTGTAAATCCAAAATCTCAGAAATTCTGTTGTGCTATATTCAAGACTGCAATTTCCTGATGTCTAGGATCTTTTCAAGAGGAACTTATATTCTATAACTGGTTGCCATTTAGTGTAAAGAATTTGATAATTATTCAGTGTGAAAATGGTCTGGGTACCAGTCTACATGAAGGTGTTCACAAAAAGTTAGGACTATGAACTCTGATTCAAGCAATGGATGTTAAGTTGGGTATATCAAAGACAAATCTATTTGTGATTTCTTTTTATAAGTCAGAATATTTCACAAGGACCTTCTAATGGAATGTTTTTATTTCTTTCCTGAGGGAGGGAAAAACATTGTTTTTACTTACTTTCTTTCAAGTGGTGGACTGCTTCAGAGATTGACTCTAGATGGCACTTGACTTAGGTCTGTAGGGTATAGTAGAGGTGGCCCTAGCCCAACTCTTATTCAGGCTCTTTGAATTTGAGCTGAATGGTATTGGCACAGTTGTCCTGATGCCAACACATGCTGCTTTTGACTTGAAAAGACATGCTAGCCATGAAAGCTGAAGATAGTATGAATAGCCTTTCATCAATACAAACACAAAATACCCTTTTTTCCTTTAAAAAAAAAAAAGTGCCCACACTGACTGTTAGTACTAATAAGTAAACTTTTAAGGTAGCTAAGTTAACAAGTGAATTGAGAGATTCAATGTATCAGTATGATATGCTTTAAATTTTTTCTGCTATTTAATTTTTCTTGAACAGAAACACCGTGCTGGACAGCCAGCGTAAACAAAAGCATTATGGAATCACTTCTCCAATTAGCTTGGCATGTCCTAAAGAAATTGATCACATTTACACACAGAAATTAATTGATGCCATGAAACCATTTGGAGTTTTTGAAGATGAGGAAGAATTGAACCACAGGTATGTCACATAAAAATGCAAAGTATTTTACAGTATATTATTTAATCATTAATTCTACAAACATATATCAGGTACCTATTATGTCCCTGCCTAAACGTCTTTTTAAAAAGTTCAAATGAAGAGAAACCTTGGCGTTCCTGGAATTTATATTTTAGGTGATTGTTAGGGAAGGAGACTAACATTTAGCCAAATAAGTAAAATAAATACATGTTACATGTGATGAATACTGCTGGGAAAGAGTAGTGATGCTGACAAAAATAAAGCTGGGAGTGGAGGTTGTCAGTGAAGTCTTCATTGACATTTCAGGAAAAAACTGAAGATGAGGGAGCTATGTGAATAGTTGAGGGAAAGCATTCTAGACAGAAGGCTTGAGGTGGGAGTGTACCTGCTTTAAGGAATATATAGCAAGGTAGCCTGGTGTCTAAAGCGCATGAGTTAAGTAGGGGAATGTGGGCTTAAGAAAGTGAGGTAGAAAGGAGTTTGGAGGGGAAGGTCACTTAGGACATTGTAAGCTGTTATAAGTTTTGGCTTTGCCCTGGCTAGAGTTCTCAGTGGTTAGAGCATCAGGCCCTGCACCAAAAGGTCTCAGATTTGATTCCCAGTCAATGGCACGGACCTGGGTTCAGGTTCCATCCCTGGGGCACATGCAGGAAGCAACCAATCAATGTGTCTCACATCCATGTTCCTCCCCCTCCCCTTCCCCCTTCTCCTTCCTTCTTCCTTCCTCTTCCCCTCTCCCACTCCCTCATGTGAGGATTAACAAAAAACAAAACAAAAGTTTTGGCTTTTACTTTGAGTAAAATGGGAAGCTATTAGGGTTTTGACCAGAAGGTTGATGTGATTTACTCATATTTTAACACACTCCGGTTGCTATATTGAGAATAGTCTGAAGAGAGATCAAGTCTGAACTGGAGAAATTAGTTGGAAGGCTAATATAATCAGGGAAGAAATGATGGTGGCTGGCAGTGGTGATGATAAGTAGTAGAATTTTGGATATGTTTTAAAGGTAGGGTTGTCTGATGACTATGGAATGTGTGAGAGAGAAAAGATGAGAGAGGATCAAGAATGATGCCAAGGTTTTTGGTCTCAGCACCTCGTGAAGGATGAAATTTCATTACCTGGGGAAGGCTGAGGGAGAAGCAAGTTTGGACAGATCCAGGAATCCAGTTTTTCATGTTATCTTTAAGATACTTAAACTCTACTTTCCTTCTTTCTTTTTTTTATTATTATTTTTTTTAATCCTCACCTGAGAATATTTTTCCATTGATTTTTAGAGAGGGAAAGAGAAATATCGATGTGAGAGAAACACATCAATTGGTTGCCTCCTGCATGTGCCCCGACCAGGGTCTGGGCCAGGGAGGAGCCTGCAACCAACATACATACCCTTGATGGAAATCAAACCCGGGACACTTCAGTCTGCAGGCTGGCACTCTATCCACTGAGCAAAACCATCCAGGCTCTTTTTTCTTCTTTTAATGTGGATTTGGATATGCCATTGTTTGCAAATTTATTTTAATATCAGATTGCATTTATTAAGAATATTATTTCATAAAAAGCAGCCAATGATTAATTTACCCATTTTAATTATCCAAAAACCTATGACTTTCAATGAGAAAAGGCTAATCTCTGTTATTATATTGAATTGATTTTTATTCCAGTGTAGGGCCAAAAAAGTTGATAACTCATTTGGCCTTTGCAGCCTTCTTGAAGGTAATTTTGACTTTATTAGGCTTCTTAAATTTTGAAAATAACTCAAGACCGAAATACTATTATTACATATATCATCTCTTTGGAACTCTTAGGGACCTAAGAATGCCAAAGAGATGTGATAGCATCCTATCTAATAAAGAGGAAATATGCAAATTAACCATCACACCATCACAAAGATGGCAGCATCCAGTCCCCTCAGCACCGCCGGAGTCCCCCAGCCCTTTCAGCACCACCAGGGGGTGGGGGAGGTGGCGGCAGGCACATGGTGCGGCTGGACCTGCCCTCAGCCCCCCAGCCGCCCAAGGCCAGCCCAAGGCACAGGCAAGCCTTGGATGGTGCTGCCCGAGACTCAGGTAACCAGGGCTGGCCAAGACTTGCGCTGCCGGCAGTGGCAGCAGCAGAGGTGTGATGGGGGCATCACCTTCCCCTGATTGCTGGGTCGCCTCCCACCCCTGAGGGCTCCTGGACTATGAGAGGGTGCAGGCCGGGCTGAGGGACCCCCCTCCAGTGCATGAATTTTCATGCACCGGGCCTCTAGTGTGTGTATAATATGCCTTTACCCTAACACCAACACAAAGGTACTGCCTATATACTTAGTTGCTTTTTAAGATATTGTTTGTTTGTTCATTTGTTTTTTAATCTAATGCATGCTATTTTTTTTTTATTATAGGCTGGTTGTTCTTGGTAAATTAAACAATTTAGTAAAAGAGTGGATTTCCGATGTTAGTGAGAGTAAGGTAAGACTTTAAAACTGCATTGAATTCATAGTTTCATTACATCCTGTTCTTTGGTCCTGGTAATAAGATATAGGAGTTGAGAATAAGCTGAAATACATTAAAACTGGCTCTTTGGTATACTTGGTAATGAATTGGTCTGGACAGTGGAGTCTAAAAAAAATGAGGATTTACGTCAGAGGTAGCCAATTAGCTAAAACTTCACATGAATATCTTGCATGACTCACAGTAATGGACCACAATTTAAATATCAAGATACTTTACTTAAAAAGCCAGATTTTGGACTTGTGAAATATCAGCTCTGGCAATACTGGGCCTGCCTTTGTGGCAGGCAGGAAGAGGCTTGAATGGAATTGGACTTCTGCTCTGCAGGAATGCCTCTCAGCTTCCCCACTTCCTGCCCTTTCTGAAGCAGCACCTGTCATTTATCAGTCAGTTTCTATGTGTCTTATGGGTACTTTCCTCAGTTTCATACCTGCATGACCCCTGAGACAGGAGTTTGCAAACCCTAATTTATAATTATACAACTTTTCCTCCTGTGGTGGTTTAACTATTTTTCTTCTAAAATTAATTATATATATTTTTGCTTTCTTAAGTATTTTTAATATAATTGTATTTTCATTTGTCTGAGAATCATCATCATGAATATTATATTACTGCCTGTACTAAAATGAGGTGGGGATGTTCAACTGGTGATACTTTTTGTCCCTTGACTAAGTGGCCCAAACTGTTGTATATTAAGGTTTTTGTTTGTTTTTTATAGTTCTTCCATCTTTCCCTTAACAGCAATCAGCTGAAAGTTAATGTCTCAGAGCAGTCAATGTGTCTCTGCAAACTCACTTTCTATTTAATCTGCATGGATTTAGAAATTACATAAACATCTGTTAGACTTCTTTTTTTTACGACTTTTATTATTTCTTTCTGTACCTATGATACATATTTAAAATTGAGTTCTTTTAAACAAAATTATGAATAAGGTTATAAGGGACTCTGCTAAGTTTGTAGTCATTGGGTTTAAATAAATGGTCTTCATGCTGTTTACTTTTGCTGCCAAATGGCTATTGGCTCATTTCTGAGCTCTCATTAGGGTTATCAATAGTTGAAATTTTCAGATAAGTTGTATTTTGAGCAAGTTAAATGCTAGTCATGAGTAATAAAAAAATTCATATTTATTTCTCTGCTACTAGGTGATAAACTCCTTAAGAAAAAGGCCTGTCTTGTTCACCTGCACCACCCAGGACAGGGCTCAGGCATTAAATAAATGTTAGGGAAACCTGTTGTCCCTCTCTAATCAGTCCATAATTTCAATGGGTGTGCAAACCAAATACCCAACTTGCTAGAATTATTTTAAAATCAGAGTAACCAGCTTCATAACTTCTTGTGTATGATCTTTATGTCAACTATTGTGGTTGTGCAGAAGTCTTTGCTTCCATCCCCATTCAAGGGTGCATTTTTTAGCACAAAGAGATTAATTTGTTGAGATGACCTAATTTTCTCACTTTATAGTTTCTTTGCACTTAGAAAAATCCAGTAGAATTTAAAATTTTCAATGTCAAATTTTTTTTTTAATTAATAAAATTGCTTTTTATTCCATTTTAATCAATTAGCTCTTTAATCTGCAAAAACCCTGTGGCTGGTTTTCACTCAAAATCTAGGCATAAAACCATTGTTAAAATTTTGAGACTGCCACAACTTGGCTTTTTTCTAAAGCAAAGTAAATAAAATATCTACTTATTTGAAAATTTAAATTGGTTTTAACATCTTCTGTTGCATGGTTAAGGTGATTGGTCATTTTATGTATCAATTATAATTCCCTTCATTTATGCATGCTTTAGTTTGGAAAATATCTGAAGGATTTGAGTTAGATCAAAGATTATTTGAATAGTCTATACACAATTGGGATATTTAAACAGCCTAGAACTCCAAATCAGATCATTTTAGTTAATAGGTTTGTGGCAAAAATATTTTACTCAGAGATTTTGTGTGTTACTTTCTAATATATCATGCAAGAATCATGTTTTTCAAATTAGGAAGGTCTTAAGAGGAGGGTAAAATAAAAGGTCCTTGCTTCTCTGTCCTTTGATTTACATTAGTCATCAATAAATTTACTAACTTCATTCTAGCTATAAAGTTATTTATGATACTCTTGAAACATTAATATTTATTAAGCAGAGGAAATAACAATATCCTATTATACAGATATTTTTATTCAAGTTAATCAGATATTATTCTTTGGAATTTGCACTGGGCATTGTGGGGAAATAAGAGTTGTAGGAGACACCATTCTCATCTTCCAAGAAATTTAAATATAGTTGAAGAGGTGGGACTTACAGAAAAAGAACGATCACTAAATATAGTATAAAAGGGGTTAAAGATAATAGTAGAAGAGCAGTGAGGGGGGAGCGGAAGATAATTAGGAAAGGCTTCATGAAAAAGGTGGAACTTGAAGTGAACTTTGAAAAATAGATGGTATTGAGATACTCAGAAAGAGATGGGCAAACATTCAAGGCAGGGAAAATGGCAAATGCAATGGGAAGGAGACTGGATTGTGTGACATGTTGGCAGTTGGAGCTTCAGAAGGGAAGATCAGGAGACGAGGCAGGAAAGATTCATAGGAGCATATTGTGAACTTCCTTAGGATCCAAGGATCCTTACCTCAGTGGTCAGGGAAGAGTGTATTGGGAAGTTTTGAGTAGAAGAGTTATAATAGAGTAATTTAAGAATATCAGTAAATTTTGTACATAGTGGAATAAGGGAAAATAAAGACTAAGGGCAAAAGGATAGCTTTATGCTACTGTTAAATATCCTAGAATTAAGGGGGTGGTAGTTGAATAGAAAGTAGGTGACATGAGGGATATAAACTAAGAATTGTAAGCCAAAAAGAAGAATGAGTATAGGTATGGGCAGAAAGGTTGCTGAGCTAGGATCAAGAAATTAAGCGTATCTGTCACAAAAAACAAAGGGCAGATGGAATTAGTCAGAGTATCCTTATATAATAAAAGGCTAATATGCAAATTGGCCTGTGGGAGTTCAACCAACCGGGAGTTGGACCACTCACTATGACGTGTGTTGACCACAAGGGGGTGGCGTGGAACGAAGGAAGGCCCCAATTGGCCCTAATCACCTGCCAGGCCTAGGGACCCTACCCATGCATGCATTTCATGTACCAGGCCTCTAGTGATAATATAGAGAGCTGAAAGCATTAATTAGTTTGGTAAAATTCCTTGTGGCTATTGAGAGTGATGGAGCCAAAGGTATGCAATTGGAGGGGACAAGTAGGGTCAAGTGATAAAAAGTGTTTTTCTTATATAGAGATGTGTGTATGTGTAGTGGGCATGGATTTGTTTTGTCTTCTTCTTTCAAGCTGCAACCAAAAGAGCTCCGAAGTATTTTTACAAACCTCAGCTTACCAAAGTTGACAAATACAGTATGTATCTGTAGCAGTTAGGTGATTTTTATGCTAAACAATTTGAATAATTGAATGCCTTTTGTTTAATTTTATTTTAGAATCTCCCACCTTCTGTTGTGGCTACTGTTGGTGGTAAAATTTTCACTTTTGGCTCCTATAGGCTTGGAGTACATACCAAAGGTAACTGCTTTTCTGTGTTCTACTGATAAAAATGTTCACTAACAAACTTTTATTTGTTCATAATTTAAAAATACAGAATAAAAAATTCCCATTATCTCACTACTCAGAACTAATTATTATTAGCATTTTTCTATAGCAGGGGTCCTCAAACTTTTTAAATAGGAGGTCAGTTCACTGTCCCTCAGACCAGGGCCGGACTGTAGTTTAAAAAAAAAAACTATGAACAAATTCCTATGCACACTGCACATATCTTATTTTGAAGTAAAAAAACAAAACGGGAACAAATACAATATTTGTATTTGCATGTGGCCCGTGGGCCGTAGTTTGAGGACCCCTGTTCTATAGTCATTACATATTTTCTTTTACATGTTTGTGTGTACTTAACAAAAATATGATACATAGTATGCTCTTCTTGATAAGAAATACTTTGATTTGTAGGAGCTGACATTGATGCACTTTGTGTAGCTCCAAGACATGTGGAGAGATCTGATTTTTTTCAGTCTTTTTTTGAAAAATTGAAGCATCAAGAGGGCATTAGAAATTTAAGAGTAAGTATCCTCTGCTATTTAGTATCTTGAACTTGTTAATAAATAGCTGTAAAAGCTAGGGTTTACAATTGTTGAAATATTTCTTAAGAAGTTGCTCTATCTTGTTAAAATAATGGATAATGATTAATAACATGGGCTTTATCGTTTTACACATCTGGATTTGAATCTAGAAATCTACCAAATATTAGCTCTTAGATTTTGGTCAAGTTACCCATTCTCTCTGAGCCTTCGTTTTCCTCCCTTATAAAATGGAGATGGCATATAATAACATTTTTATAAAGTTTTTCTGAGGATCCATGAGATAATTTACATATATAAAGTTTAATTAGTAGTAACCCTTTCTATGTGTACTAGAGGCCTGGTGCATGGATTCATGCACT
The DNA here is from genome assembly GCF_963259705.1 of Myotis daubentonii. NCBI lineage: Eukaryota > Metazoa > Chordata > Mammalia > Chiroptera > Vespertilionidae > Myotis > Myotis daubentonii. Next base: position 45,405,141 of record NC_081851.1, on the reverse strand, counting down.
GGTGGGGGCATGGCCTGTGGTGATCCGCCCGCTGTGGGAGCACCGCTCATCCTGGTCAGCCGAGTGGTGCTCCCACTGTGGGAGTGCACTGATGACCAGGGGGCATCTCCTGCGTTGAGCATCTGTCCACTGGTGGTGAGTGCACGTCATGGCAACTGGTTAACGGTTGTTCTGGTAGTTCCACCGTTCAGTCACTGGGCTTTTATATATGTAGATATGTAGCCATTCATTCAGCAAATTAGTTTCAGCACTAATGATTTATCAGACACTGGCCTTAGTCCTACAGACAGTAGTGAACAAGACATTGTTTATGGGAAGGAGGGATTAGGGGAACTAACCAAGTGAATAGTTTTAATACAATCTGAAATGCTAGGGTAAGATGAAGTTCAAAGGATCTGCATTATTTGGTTGTGTGGGAATAGAGAAGAAGGTTAAAAATTTATATTCGGATTAAGGAAGACTCAGACTTTTCTACTAAATCTAAACTATATTGACTTTATTATTTTTTGATAGGTTAATCATAAGTTCTGATTGTATTTTAATTTCTAACACAAGTGCTCTTTGTAAATAATCAGTTTTCAATTTGATCAACAATAATTAGTACTTAGATGATAGCAATTCTGCCTGCCAGTTTGTGATGAATATTTTTAGGAGATTAAGTTAGATAACAACTGTCATAGACATTTTGTGCATCTTAAATAGCACAGTCACAAAGTAGAAGTACTAACCTAGAATGTGAGTCCAAGAACATTTTCACTTTTTCTGTTGAGTTTAATACAAATTGGGAGCAAAGGAATTCACATTATTGGCAATTAGGAAGGATTTAGAAAGGATTACAGCTTATATATATGGAGCAGAGGTATTCATATTATCAGCAAATAGGGAAGATGTAGAAAGGATTATGCCATATATATATATATATATATATATATATATATATATATATATATATATATATATAAATTTTTCTTTTTTGTAGGCTGTAGAAGATGCCTTTGTACCTGTTATAAAATTTGAATTTGATGGAATTGAGGTAAGTGTTTTTAATATTTTTCTGACTGTACAGTTGAATTATTTAACCCATAAGGGCTTTTTGAGTTATTTTCTTTTTTTTTAAATAAGATTTAAGAATCTATTTTAACTAATCAAATAGTCTTTATATAGACCCTCACATTCCTCTTTCCTATATCTGTTAATTTCTCACCATGGAAAATGAACCAACTTTCATCCCTACCCTAGTCTCATTTCCATAATCTAACATAATTATATTATCTTAATTGCTTTGCGGTTTATTTGCTTAGGCCTTATTCTTAAGACTAATTCAAACCCTCCTGTCATAGTTGTCTAAATCTCCTTTAAATAGATTTCTCGGTATTCTGCCATCATTCTGGGAAAATATCTCAGAATCTTCTCACCTGTTCCAATTCACTCTGATTATTCTCTATGGCTGATATATACAGCTGACATCCTAACATCTTTTTTTTTTTTTTTTTTAACTATCATCCTGGGATTTCCTCTTGCCTCTCTCTAGAGTTTTCTTTCTTGACTCTCATTTTAGTGGCACTTATCCACTAGCTTCCTGAGAAAGAGCACATGGTTTTGAGATCTTACATGTTTAAAATATCTCTTTCTCACACCAAAATGGTAGTTTGGCTAAGTAATGGTTCTCAGAATTTTGAAGGCCTTGCTTCATTGTCTTATAGCTTCCATGCCGTGTTGAAAAGTGTGATGCCATTTTAATTTCCTCATCCTTTGTATGTGATCTATTTTGTCTCTTTGGACACTTATATGATTCCCCCCCCCCCCCCCCCCCAGTCTTCACAGTTGTAAAATTCATGGTGATATGAATACATGCTCAGTATTCAGTAGTCCTCTTTCAACTTAGAAACTCCTGCCCTTCAGTTCTTGGAAATTGTATTGACTTCCATGGGGTTTCCTGCCTTTGCTTCCTCTCTCCTTTCTGGAGCTCCTAATATTTGTATGTTGGACCTCCAGGATTGCCGCCCCGCCCCCCCCTTTTTTTCCTCCAAATTTTTTCCTTCCACTTAATGGCCACATCTTCATATTTTTGTTTTGCTTTTTGTGATTTTTCTCTTCCAAACTTTCTATTGTTTTCCATTTCTGTCACATACTTAATTTCTAAGAATTTTTATATTCTCTTAAATATTCCTCTTTGTTATGTATGTATTTACAGCCTCTTGTCCTTATTTCCTGGTTATAAATATTTTTAATCTTTGCTGTTTGAGATCTGCCGAGTCTGTTATCACTTACCCGTCTACTTTCCAGCTTTCATAATTTTTTCTGTTGTCTCATATTTTCCTTTGTCCTAATGCGTTATGTGTTTAAAAACAAAATAAAACTAAACAAAACGAAATTTTGCTGGTATTTTAGAGGGGTTTCAAGAGGGAGTGAGTGTAAATGTGTGTTGGATCTGCCATCTTTATCTAGAAATTCACTTATTTCTGATATTGCCTATATAGGCCTTTTGAAGTTTTAAAAAACTTCCAAAACTAATAATTACAACATTTTACATTTTTGAGGTGGGGAAGGGGGAGAATGAACTAGAAGGAGAAAAAGTAATATTTTTCTCTTTTTTTTGCATCTTTCCAAAGATTGACCTAGTTTTTGCAAGACTGGCAATACAAACCATATCAGATAATTTAGATCTAAGAGACGACTCTCGACTGAGAAGCCTTGATATAAGGTGTATTCGCAGCCTAAATGGTAAGCTTCTAAAAAGAAATCTTAGCCATCTGCCTGAAAACAATTTGACATATAGAGATCTTTTTGCAAAACTAGTAATGGACTTTTAAAGGGATTGGACTAAATCGTTTTTAAAATGATGTAATTTTCTCTATGCACATTTCTCTGACCACATTTAAACATCTTTAAAAGAAATTTGTTTGAATGTTGTTTATGTTTGTAATAGTGGTTCTCAAACATATTGGTCTCAGGACTCGTTTACACTCTAAAAATATATTGAGGACCCCAAAGATCTTCCGTTTATGTGGGTCATATCTAGTACTGACCATCTAATATGGTCAATATTTACCATATCAGAGATAAAAACCGAGAAAATTTTAAAGGGTGTGTTAGTTCATTTTAAAATAACAGTAAACATTTTTGTGTGAACAATGGCTTTGTTTTGCATTTTTGCAAATCTTTTTAATATTTGACTTAGTAGAAGATAGCTAGATTTTCATATCTGCTTTTATAGTCAATCTCTTACAATATTTTGTTTTGATTGAAGCATAGGAAGAGAAACTGGCCTCTTAAAGATATGTAATTGGAATAGGGAGGTGTATTTTAATAATCTTTTCAGATAATTGTAGATATTCTTTGATACTACACTAAAACTTGACCAATAATAGTTTTTCTTTCTTTTCCTTAGTTTTATTGAGGTCTAATTACATACCATAAAATTCATTCTTTTTAGGTATACAATTTAGTAGTACACAGTATATTCAGAGTTGTGTACAACAGTTGAATTCTTGAACATTTTCATCATCCTCAAAAGATCCCTCATACCTATTTGCAATCATTCCCTATTCCAAGTCCCCAGTCCTAGGCAACCACTAATATATACTTTCTATTTCTATAGATTTGCCTTTCCTGGACATTTCATATAAATGGGATCATTAGTTTTATGTGTCTGGCTTCTTTCACTTGTAATGTTTGTGAAGTACATCTATGTTTGTAGTATATATCTGTAGTTTCCTCCTTTTATTGCTGAGTAAAAGTGATCTTTTTAAAAAGGTTAGTTAGAATATCTAATCTAAAACCCTATCAGTTAACTTTTTGAACTGTTACATTAAAAATCCATTGGTCTATCTTGTTCTTTAATTGGATTTTTTATCCATGCTTGATTTTGTACGATGATGACTTCATCATTTGGAAAATTTTGGTTCACAAAATTATTTGGCTTTTCTAAATGTTAACTCACATTTTGTTATAAAATCAAAATTACATTTATTAATATCTCCAATATCATCAGAAAAGTCTAAGTATTAGAAAGCTGTCAAGCTCACAGTAACACATACTAGTTATCCAAAATTCTAATTTTTACTTGGAAACTCAAATGTTATTATTGGCAACAAATTTTTGTCATTTGTTTTCCTTGATATAAGGTTCACTTTGTTTTGTTTTTAGAAAGTATCTGCTAAATACTCACTCATGAATAGCCATAGTTTCTGTCAATCATTATTTCAAGTAAAGTTGGTATTCCTTAAAAGAAAATGGGTAGCTCAGCTTGCCTCGAACATGTTCAAATATCCGCACGGGTTCCTTAGTTCTCTTCTAACTGCAAATGTGTGGCAGTAAACATGTCTGCTTAGTACAGTGTTGCTACAGCTTTAATTTACTGCTAAGGTACCAGCAGTTTTACCCACCACTTCTTTCAGTGCAAATGTTAACACAGTGAAACAGGCAAAGAAAGCCTTAATGCAATTATAAAAATAGGTTTGATCTAACAGATTAGATTCCCAGGGGTCCTTAGACCATACTTTGAGAACTACTGGTTCATAGTATCTTTTGTGTAACAATCATTGTGTTTTGCTGTCCTTCTAGAGCAGGGGTGGGCAAACTTTCTGACTCGAGGGCCACAATGGGTTCTTAAACTGGACCGGAGGGCTGGAACAAAAGCATGGATGGAGTGTTTGTGTGAACTAATACATGTTAACACTGCTGCTGGTGAAGAAGCGGAGGGGAGAGCAAGAGAACCCTCCGCTCTTTCGGCTCCGTGGGCCAGATAGAACAGCCGAACGGGCGGATCCGGCCTGCGGGCCGTAGTTTGCCCACGGCTGTTCTAGAGTGCAACAGTAAATCACAGTGTTTGTGAATAAGGTTTGCATTAAAGCAATAACACTCTTATAACTTGGGAGCATTTAATTAACAGTCAAGTCAAATGTGGAAGAATGCTAAAAAGATAGACCTATCCCTTATTTTAATATTGGATTGCTTTACCCATGTGCTTTGAATTCTTTAAATTAATTTAATTCTTTAAATGAAAGTCTTTGAATTAACTGGGTTTTGTTGCATAATGAAATATGAATGCTTTATCTTTTTCAGGATGTAGAGTTACTGATGAAATTTTGCATTTAGTGCCAAATAAAGAAACTTTTAGACTCACCCTAAGAGCAGTCAAATTATGGGCAAAACGTAAGTATCCCAACTCTTTTATTGAATGTTTGCATTATAAAATTATAATTTTCTTTTTTATTGTTGACAGTGTTACAGATGTCTCCTATTTTCTCCTTTTTGCTTCCTTCTACCCAACCTCTGCCCCACTCTAGGCCTTCCCCATACTGTTGTCTATGCCCATGGGTTAAGCATATATGCATATATGTTCTTTGGTTAATCTCTTCCTGTCCCCTCCCACTCCCCAACCTCTACTGAGATCTGTTATTCTGTTCCATGCATCCATACCTATGGATCTATTTTGTTTGTCAGTTTATTTTGTTCATTAGATTCCATATATAAGTGAGATGATGTGATATTTGTCTTTCTCTTACTGGCTTATTTCGCTTACATAATAGTCTCCAAGTCCATCTATGCTGTCTCAAAGGGTAAGAGATCCTTCTTTTTTACAGCCACATATTCCATTGTGTAAATTACCACACTTTTTTATTCACTCATCTACTGATGGGTGTTTGGGCTGTTTCCAGATCTTAGCTATTATAAATAATGCTGATATGAACATAGGGGTGCATATGTTTTTTCTGATTGGTGTTTCCTGATTCTTAGGATATATTTTCAGAAGTGGGATCGCTGGGTCAAATGGCAGTTCCATTTTTAATTTTTTGAGGAACCTCTGTACTGTTTTCCACAGTGACTGCACCAGTCTGCATCCCCACGAGCAGTGTACTAGAGTTCCCTTTTTTCTACATCCTTGCCAGCACTTAGTGTTTGTTGTTTTATTGATGCAGCCATTCTGGCAAAATTATCATTTTTAGTTGCTAATGATAGAAGCATACATGAAAACTCTTGAGCCTGTTGATACCTTTTGAGGTCCAATAAGTTTTGGAGAAGCTATTTCTTTTTCAGGTGCAATAGTTATGGTGCTATAATGTGTAATTATACTTCTTTCTCCCATGGGTGAAAACTGAAAAGCCCCTGACTTTCCATCTTGGGTTTCAGCCAGGCAGTCAGAATGAGTTAGGACTTGAAGAGTATACTCTTCACTGATCTTTGAGCTCTCTTTGGGCAGGAGTGTCTTACTTATCTTTACTCCCCATCACCAACAAAGTTTATAGTAAGTGTTCAGTAAATTTATTAAATGAAAAGCCTACAGTGATAGTTTTAACTTGTTTTTGTTTTACGCTATAACACCCTTCTAATAAAACCTGGAACTGCACTAGTTTAAATGTATAGGATATGGTTAGTAAAAGGCCCAGTCCTGAGCTGGCATAGCACATTTGTACTATTTGTAACTACATTTAACTGCTACACTTCTGGCACCAGGTTTTATATAGTCTGAAACAGTGCTCTCCAATAAAAACTTTCTGTGATGATGGAAATGTTTCCTATTGTGCTGTCCAATACAGTAACCATGTAGCTACCAAGTCCTTGAAACATGCAAGTGAGAAACTAAATTTTAAATTTTATTTAATTTAAAATTAAATAGCACCTAAGAGAAGTAAAAAGGTATGTCCACACAAAAACTGATACACAAGAGTTCATAGCAGCTTTATTCATAATAGTAAAAAGTAGAAACAACCGCATTATATAAACTGATGAACAGGTAAACAAAAAGTGCTATTCCTATAATGTGGAGTATTATTTGGCAATAGAAAAGGAATGAGGTATTTATTGATATATGTTACAACATATATGAACATTGAAACCATTATGTTGAATGAAAGAAGCCAGTCATAAAAGACCTCATATTGTACAATTCCACTTATATGAAATGTCCAGAACAGCAAATCTATAGAGACAAAGTAGATTATAGGGTGCCTAAATTATGGAGGATTTGGGGGGGGGGGGGGACAGGAAATGTGATGTTAAAGGTTTCTTTTGAGGGTGATGAAAATGTTCCAGAATTGATTATAGTTGATGATTGCACAACTCGGTGAAGAATATATTAAAAGCCATTGAATTTTATACTTTAAATGGATGAATCCTAAGGTATGTAAATGATGTCTCAATAAAATCTGTTACACCCGCCCCCCCTCAAAAAAAAATAGCCAAATGTAACTAGTAGCTACCATAATATTAGTGCACATCTAAAAAGACCTTAAGCAAGTAGAATGTGTCTTTTGGCTCAGTTACCTTGTATAGTCAGGATAAAGTAATTTACACTGAGAGGATATCACAAGTAATTTGTCTTCCCTTACAGATTAAATGCCATGTTTTGTTAATTCTTAGATGCTTATCTTTCACATTTAATATATCTGAAATTGATATATAAACATTTGTATTTTTTCTCTTGTTTGCTTAATGGGATATAAAATCATGCTATATTATATTATTGAAAAAGGATCTTAAGTTTGCTGAAATATGGTAATGCTTTTTTATAGATTGCTATAAGAAACAATCATACGAGAATTGAGTAATATCAGTGATGTGCTGTGCTTTATGGAAAATTCTAAAGTTATGCAAATTATGCAGAATAATTATGCAAAATACTAAACTTAGTCCCCAGCTTTACACTTGATTTTAAAATGCCAATGAATATGATTACTAATGAAATGTTTATTCTTCCCTACTTATAGAACTCTACAGATATCTTGCCTTTTTTTCATTTCTTTCTCAACCGTAAATATTGAAATGTGGGAGATTCCAATGTCATATCAGTGGAGTCTAGTTGGGCAGTCAGAACGGAGATAGGGAATAAGGGTTTCTGTATTGGAGGGCAAAGTAGGGGGCTATGGTAAGCAGGTTATGGTTTACCAATAAGACTAGGCCTAGCATGAAGGTCTCTTGTTGATTTTAATGTGGGGTTTTTTTTTCCCAATATATTTTTTATTGATTTCAGGGAGAGGGGGAGAGAGAAACATCAATGATGAGAGAGAATCATTGATCTGCTGCCTCCTGCACGCCCCCTACTGGGGATCCTGCCCACATCTCGGGCAGGTGTCCAGACCTGAAATCAAACCCTGATCTCTTGGTCCATGGGTTGATGCTCAACCACTAAACCACACTGGCTGGGAGATTTTAATGTTTCTATAGAGGGAAAGAGTTCTAAGCAACAGTCTTATGAAGGAAGTAATCCTGTTCTTTACAGTTGAATGTCATGGATAGTAGGTCCTAACAATAATTAACAAATATATTAATTTTATAGGACGTGGTATTTATTCCAACATGCTGGGATTCCTTGGTGGTGTCTCTTGGGCAATGCTAGTTGCAAGAACTTGCCAATTATATCCAAATGCAGCAGCTTCTACTTTAGTTCATAAGTTCTTTTTAGTTTTTTCCAAGTGGTAAGTATTCATTTGCATACTTTCACTTATTTACTATCCTCTGCCTATTTGGAACTTTGGAAATTTAAGAGCTATGTATAGATTTTTTTTTTTTTGTCTTAACATTTTCTTTCTATTTATTTATTTTGGTTAATCCTCACCTGAGGATATTTTTCCATTGATTTAGATAGAGTGGGAGAGAGGGAGGAGGGATGGGGGAGAAAAAGAGAAACATCAGGGCTGGGGACTGAACCTGCAACCCAGGTATGGCCCCTTGACCGGGAATGGAACCCGAGACCCCTTGGGTGTATGTGCAAATGCTCTAACCATTTAGAAACGCCATCCATGGCTTATATTCTTTTTTTTCTTTTTCGTTAAAAGTTTAAAACCATCAAATTAGAGGGAGTGTTGGGACACCAGATGTCACTTTCCAGGGGTCTGTAAATGCGCATCTTTAGCTTGAGAGAGTGGTCACAATACTTAGCCAATTACTATGTCGAGGTCATTTAAGATCTCCTCATGTAAAATAGAGATAATAATAATAATCATAGCTGCTGCATGGGTTTGTTAGGAGTATTTTCAGTAAATATTAATTGTTGCTGTTGTCACAGTTAATACATGAAAGTAAATGAGAAGGAAAGGAAAAATTTAGATTTAAATTAGATACAGCTAATGGGCAAAGCTGTATTTACCCTTTCAGAGAACACTGCTTTAAAATGATCCACTTTTTTCCATTTTTTTAAATGCCCAATACCCAAAATATTTGCTATATGAAAGTTGGAACAAAGTCAAATGATGTTAACATTTCATATGGTTGCCGAGGTGAGGTCCTATGTGAGCTAATCTGTCTTATGTTAGGGAATGGCCAAATCCTGTGCTGCTGAAGCAACCAGAAGAAAGCAATTTGAATTTGCCTGTTTGGGATCCTCGGGTAAGTGACTTATTATAGAACTTCATTAAGTCTTTTATGAAAAGGACAGTTCTCTAAATTATAATCTAAAGATAATTCTCCTTGTGCCTGCTCATCTTCTTTCTAATGTAACTATAGCCCTTCCCTTCCTCTGCTGTGTTTTTTGGTGCAGATGATGTGTTTTTCCAATGATAATCCAAATGTTATGTCATTAAAAATCACTCATATAAGACTATGGGAGTGGGTGTATCAACCAAAATGTCATAATCTATTTTTAAAACTGTCTTATAGATAATTTTTAATACAGTACTGAAGTATATATGTAAAAGATTTGCTTTGCAGTACAACTTAAAAAGCAGATTCATGGTTCCAAAATAGCATAAGTCTCACTCACATTGCATTTTAATTTGCTTTTAGAGTTAATTGCTCATTTCTCTGAGTAACATAGGGGAAGTCACTCAATGAATAGGTGCAGAAAGAGGATTGAGAACCATTGGACCAGATAATGCTTATTTGCAGCTATGATACTGTATTTCCCTGGTTCTAAGAGACTATTGTTTATAAGGTGCAGCATCAATTTAACAGCTTTTCAGGGGAAAAATAAACTTCTGCAGAGTTTCCATTGACTGTCAGTCACATCTGACTTCAGAAATAAATGTAGTTGGGGATGGGATATGTACTTTTTAGAATTGAGGAAATGTAGTATTAAATTTATATTTCATATTCTTCAGACTTTTGGGGAAATGAAGTGAGGACAACTGAAATAGGAGAATAGATCAATTATTCTGCTTCTAATTTCACAGGTAAATCCATCAGATAGGTATCATCTCATGCCCATAATCACCCCTGCCTACCCACAACAGAATTCTACGTATAATGTGTCCACATCAACTCGAACAGTAATGGTAGAAGAATTTAAACAAGGTAAACCTATTGGCCCTATTGCCCTTACATATTCCCACAAGGTTTTGGTTGACAACAATTTTATTCTATTTTGTAGTTACTTATGCCTGTTATTTCTTAAAATTCTTTGAAATGTGTATTTATTTTTTCAGTACTTGGTTTTCCAAAATATATTATAATATTAAGGCCAGAAATAGAATCAGCCCAATCTGGTTGAAGTTGACTTTTGTGTTCTGAGAAAGAACCTAATAAAGTTACTTTTTTTTTTTTTTTTACTCAAGAATTTGGTGGGGTTAGAGGTTTGGGGGTAGCATAATAAAATAATGTAGGAGCTGATAATATGATAGTCATTGTTTAAAATCTATCTCTCTCTCTTTAAACTTAGGTCTTGCAGTCACAGGTGAAATTCTTCAAGGGAAATCAGATTGGTCCAAACTACTTGAGCCACCAAATTTTTTTCAAAAGTATAGGTATTTGAAATTTTCCATTTTGTGTGTGTGTGTGTGTGTGTGTGTGTGTATAAAGAATAACATTAAACTTATTACAAAGTTAATAAATGATAGGTCACAATTGTCACATATATTTCAAATGAGTGAGAGTAGGTTACCAGAACTCCTAAGTGATGAGTTTCTATATTGTAGTAGTACAGTATATAACCCATTGTTAGTGGTTTTTTTGTTTGTAGTGAATTATTTTTTTCATTGCAGTGTCTAGAATTAATTTTGTAAAAATTAAAGTATGTTTTGATTTTCATAAATTGTGTGCTTGCATTAGCTCTTTTCTTCATTGGGAGAAAGAAAAAGTAAGATGGAAAAGCAGACACTAACAATTTTTATTGCTTTTTATTCCCCTGATTGTTGCTAAAAATTCTTCATAGACATTATATAGTATTGACTGCCAGTGCATCAACAGAAGAAAACCATCTAGAGTGGTAAGACTTATATTTCAAGTTCTCTACCTACTGTTATAAATGGTAAAGCACCATATAAATATGTAACCACCATAAACACTTTCTCTATTTTCAAAATTATTAAATCTGATTAATGACTTGTACATGACCATGGAGCATCACCCACTGATTTATATATTGTCTATGGGTGCTTTCCTGCTACAAGGCAGAGTTGAACATTCGCAACAGAAACAATGGAGCACAGAGGCTAAAAACTTTTATCTGGCCTTTTATAGAGAAAGTTTGCCAACCTGTCATTTAGATTACCTTGAGGAATAATTCAGTGTTTTGTATACTACTGTTGGAGCACACAAAATTAAAACGTGTAAGCTTTTTCTAGTGTTTAAAAAAAATATAAAAGTGTTCTTGTAGCTAGTCTTTCTAATTCTTAAAATCATTAAATTAATATGATAGCTGACAGCAGTCACATTTCTTAAGTGAGATAGAAAGTTGCAGAAATCTGATGAAACTTTGGATATTTTAGGAGTATCTGATCTGATTTTAGTGAATTGTTAAATGTAATAACTAGTATCAATTCTGTGGAAATCTTAGCCTTTTTAAAAAATCTTTATTGTTAAAAAAGTATTATATGTGTATTTCATAAATTAAGGGCCAATTACTAGCTTTTTTGGGTCACATTATTTAAACATATCTTACCCTTTTTAAAGAAATATATCTGTATTGATGAAAAAGTATTACAGGTGTCCCTTCCCTTAATTCCCCCCTTTTCTCTCCTCCACCCAGATCCCGCCCCACACCAGGTCTTCACGACCCTATTGTCTGTGTCCATGGGCTATGCATAGCCTCCTATATAATAAAAGGCTGATATGCAAATCGACTGAATGGGGGAATGACTGGTCGCTATGACACGCACTGACCACCAGGGGGCAGACACTCAACACAGGAGCTTCCCCCTGGTGGTCAGTGCGCTCCCACAGGGGGAGTGCTGCTCAGCCAGAAGCTGGGCTCATGGCTGGTGAGCGCAGTGGCCTCCCGCCACCGTGGCAGTGCTAAGGGCCCCTTGGGGGATGTCCACGACTGCCAAGCAGACATCCCCTGAGTGGTCCCAGGCTGAGGGACGCGCCCATGCGCGCGTCCCGTTTCCCCTCCCCACCCACCCCCACCCCCCACCCCCAGTGCACGAATATCATGCACCGGGCCTCTAGTATGAATATAAGTTCTTTGGTTAATCTCTTCCCATCCCCCCTGCCCACTTCCCTCTGAGATTAGCTTTAGAATATATATATATAAAGCCAGCGGCTGGAACAAGTAGTCACTATGATGCCCACTGTGGCCAGCGAACCAGCCTGATCAGGAGTGGGGCCGGCCAGCCAACCTCCCGCAGCACCTCCCCCCGCAGCCGGCCCACCCCTGATCATACTCTCCCACCCTGATTAAGGGTGGGGCCGCCTGGCCAAATGCCCCTCCCCCCCAGCCAGCCTCACCCCTGATTGCACCCCAATGGGGGGTGAGGCCAGCCAATTTCCCGCAGCCCCTCCCCCCAGCCAACCCCACCCTCTATGGGCCCCCACCACCTTGATCAGCCTGCAGTCCCTTCCCCTGGCCGGCCCTGCCCCTGATCGCCCCCCCAACAGGGGCGGGGCCAGCCGGCCAAGCTCCTGCAGCTCCTCCCCCCAGCCACCTTGCCCCTGATCACACCCCCCACCCCAATAGGGAGAGTGGGGCTGGCCGGCCAACCTCTTGCAGCCCCTCCCCCCAGCCGGCTCCACCCCAGATTGGCCCCCCACCCTAATTAGGGGCAGGGCCTACTGACCAACCACCCATGGCCCCTGCCCCATGCTGCGGGCCCTCGATCAGCACCTGCCACTCCATTCGGGGTGGGCCAGCTGGCTCACTGTCCACAGCCCTTTCCCATATCTGGCCCCGCCCCCAATCAGCCCCTTAACCCCAGTCAGGGGTGGGGCCCGCCAGCCAATCGCCTGCGGCCTCACCCTCAGCTCGCCAGGCCCTGATCAGGCCCCAATCAGGGTGGGTCAGCCAGCCAACTTCCCGCCATCTCCTCCCAACAGGCTCAGCCCCAACCCACCCCGATTGGGGCCAGGCTGGCCGGACCCTACCTGTGCATGAATTCGTGCACTGGGCCTCTAGTTTAGACATAAAATTTGAAAGTGGAAAAAGATTTAGAAACAAATTAACCATGTTCAAATCATGACTATTTTATGGTCTTTACAGGTAGGTATTTTAGATCAGGAATGCATTAAATAAATGAGTTCTTTTTAAAAAAGGGAAAAAAAGAAATTGACTAACTTGTCATTTTTACTTGAATAGTATTTTGAAGTCACTAATATATTGGATTAAATTTTTTAAATGAATATGTAAAGCATCATAGCTGATAATGTTGTTTGGCTTACCTGGATGTATTTCCAAATTTAATATGGAAAAATCTTGTCTTGTATTTTAGGGTTGGATTAGTAGAATCTAAAATCCGTGTGCTTGTTGGAAACTTGGAACGGAATGAATTTATTACTCTTGCCCATGTAAATCCCCAGTCATTCCCAGGAAATAAGGAACATTATAAAGAGTGAGTTAATTATTTTTTAATATTATATTTTTAAAATAATGTTATTTGACATACACTGTTTAAGATGAGTAGTGAACCTGTTGTTTAACAGGCATTGCTGGGGGATGATACATTATGTATTTGAGTAGTAATTCATTAAAACAAAGTACATGGTAGCCCATGGACCCCAGCAAAAACTCCATCACTATAATTGGGGCATCTTTAAATATATATTCAGTATGTCATTTTCAAAGCCATTTGATCCTTTTAACAAAACAGTGTAATTTACCAATGTTCTTGGCATCAGTTTTAGAATGTGGCCAAACCATTGAAATTTGTATTTATACTTTTACAAAACCCCAAGTTTTTAAATTACCAAATAGCATTTATAAAAGTGTAAAGAATTAATGGAAATTTAAAAATGTTTTTACAGCAATAATTACGTATCAATGTGGTTCCTTGGAATAATTTTTCGGAGAGTAGAGAATGCAGAAAGTGTTAACATAGACTTGACATATGATATACAGTCATTTACTGATACAGGTAAGACTTTGTCATCATAGAGCTATGGTTCTCAACCTTGGCTCTAATGCAGTATTATCTGCCTAGGATCTTGCTGGCTGAATTTTTAAAGTTCTACAGTTGGTTAAGTGAATATGGTACATCCATTTTATGAAAATCTATGCTATTAAAGTGAAGGCATGTTGAAACAATTTCCATGACATATTCAGTAGGAGAGGAAATTGCAGAACAGTGTGTATAGTACACTACCATTTATATAAGTAAAGAATATATGCATGCTTGCTTAGAAATAGAATATTTCTGGTAGGATATATACTTTTAAAAAAGAAAACTAACAGAACTGGTTGCTTTTAGGTGTGTTCAGGGGACAGGGATGAGGAGACTTTATTGAATACCCTTGAACCCTTTGAGTTTTGTACCATGTGAATGTATTATCTGTTTTAAAACAGAAAGAAGATGAAAGAAACTCTACAGGTGATTCTTAGTGTGCACAGCCAGGGCTTGTAATCACAGTCATAAAAATGACTTAATTTTTACTTTTTTTTTTTTTACATAAAATATGTATTAGTCAATGCAGGCTTGCTAAATGTTTCACAATTATTCAAGAGTGTCTTTCACATTAAGCTCCCTAATAACACCTCTCTGGAATATCTTAATATATCTGTTATAAATTTGGAGTTGTCTTAATCTGGAATAGTGTACATTCATACTATCAATATTCTTGATTTGACTTCTCTGAGATTTCCAAATTTTTTTTAACTAGCCCTCACGTTTATCATGAAAGTGCACATTCCTTATATCACCTTAGTACTACTGAATCACAACTCTGGGAATGGAGCCAGAGAACCTGCAAGTTGAAAAGCACTTCTGGTGATTCTTTTATCAGTCATCTGGAATGAAAACAGATATAAATTTTCCTATTCTAATTTGAGCTCAATTTTCAAAAATGAAGAGGTTGGGAAACTTTATTATAAATTTATAAAATGTTCTCTAGGTAGAAATACTGAAACCCCAAGAGATAAAATGACTTACCATATTTCACAATAGTTACCATGCAATAGAAGCTTTCCATCCCTGTCTTCAGAAAGTTTATAATGTAACTAGAGGCCCAGTGCACAATATTTGTGTACTGGTAGTTTCCCTAGCTGCTGGCAGAGGCTGGCTGTGTACTCCCTCCCTTCCCCCAGCCAGCCCTGCCCCCTGGTCAAACTCCTGGAAGAACTCCTGGGGGGGGCGGGGGGACAATTTGCATACTAGCTTTTATTATACAGGATTGGCTAATCACAGTTAACATATATTACATTATTTGGTAGTTAATAAAACTGGTTTTCTTGTAAGGTATGAAAAGCACTAGGTTGGGAATCTAGGGTTGTGTGTATTCTGATCCCAGCAAAGGTGTCCAGGGCTGACGAGCCTCATTGCCCCATCTGAATAATAAGGGTGTACTTCTGGATGGTTTCTGACATTCCATGATTGGTGTAGTAGAAGAAGCTTCCTGGAGGGGGAGAGCTTGGATTGCATCTTGGATATTTGGTATAAGGATTAGCTTAGACCTTGTAGTAATTTTGAGAAGAGATTTCCTTTTGGGAAAATAGCAGAAAACGATTTAAATAAAACCTTTTTTTCATATTTTTATATTGTTAATGAGATATTATTTGGAGAAAGTCTTAGAAGTTGGACATGAGAAAACCAGTTAGTATTTGATTAGGATTGTGACCTGGTGAAAATGTTTTAGAAATATTTGTTCTGTAAAAGGGGTTATTTGTGTTTGTGTAGTGATGAGTAGTATGTATTTCAGAAAAAGAAAACAGTTTTTGGTTCAGAAAGAAGTTTCCATTTAACCTATTGATATTGTTACAGTGTACAGACAGGCAAACAATATAAACATGCTAAAGGAGGGAATGAAAATTGAAGCAACTCATGTTAAAAAAAAACAACTTCATCACTATCTTCCAGCAGAGATCCTTCAAAAGAAGAAAAAGGTGAGTTTGTAATTTTAACTCTCCAGTATGGTTCCAGGGAACCACTTGATTTGCATTCTTACAGCTCCAAAACCCATTGAAAAGAAAGAGGGGCAGTACAGACAATTCAATCTAAGACCAAAATCTCACCTTCATTCATCACAAAAGATAATTTGTTTTATATGTATTTCAGAATTGAAAAGTTGTCTCATTTGCTTTTTGAAATCCTAAAAACTTTCCCCCCCTTTCAGCAAAGTCTTTCTGATGTCAATCGTTCAAGTGGACCTCAATCCAAAAGATCATCTCTGGATGGCAATTGTTTGGATAGCTCTAGAGACACTGATAATGGAACACCTTTTAATTCCCCAGTGTCTACAAACAAACCTCCCAAGCCTGATGTTTCTCCTTCAGGAGAAACAGAAAGGTCTGTATTTCAAAATTGTCCTTCCAGTCTTCAGTTTATTTGAGGATAATGTAAACTTTTCTATACCTTTTCTAAATACCTTTTAAAATTGTTAAATTATTTTATTTTTACCAGTTAGTTTAGAAATACTGGAGAATTTTTGATAATCTTATGGGACATGCTATTGGTTTATGAATATTTGGGACTAGATTAGTACACAGAAATGCACATTTTTGAAAATTTTTTCTCTTAATTCTCACTAGGTCATCTGCCTTTTTCTCCCCTTTTCTCTTCTCAATGAAATATTAAAGTAGGAGTACTCGAAAGAAGTAATCCTAAAATGTTAAAAGTGTTTTTAAGTAAGTAAAATTTTAGTCATTTAGTGATGTTAATTTAACACTGTTAATAGGAATAAAACTGAACCTGCTGCTGTGATTGTGGAAAAGCCATTGAGTGTTCCGCCAGCTCAAGGACTATCTATTCCAGTCATTGGTGCAAGTAGGTATCTACACTTTTGCTAGTAATGATTCTACTACATATATATTTAATTACTACAGTCTTTCTTTTTTTCCTTTTCAGAAGTTGACTCTGTAGTAAAAGCTGTATCACCCCCAGCTGTGTGCACCATTCCTACTGTAGTAGGACGAAATGTTATTCCTAGGATCACAACACCCCACAACCCTATCCAGGGACAACCACATCTAAATGGGATGGCAAATATAACTAAAAATGTTGTGCCCAAAAGGTCCCATTCCCCATCTATCGATATGTCTTCAAAGAGATTAAAAGATATAGAAAAGGTAAAATTGCAACTTTAGTGGTGATTCAGTAGTTGATTTTTTAAAAATTAACTTTAAGAGAGTACTAAAAAAATTTATAATTCTCCATAGCTATCTTAGTGTTCTATTATGATTTGACTATTCAAAAGAATATTTACGCTCACCCTAAAGGAACAATTCTAATTGTTCATCCTAAATTCAAATTATTAATGTATCTGAAAACTTGAATGATTAATATAAGTTTCTTCTTGACTTCCACAGAAGTCATTATTGGCAACTAAACAGTCGTATTTGTGTGTTATAATGTAGATCTCCTCTGCCTCCAGTAGAGGGTGGTAAAACTATTTTATTTGTTACAAACTGAATTGTTTTAACCAAAAGATCACTCAAACTAGAAATTAAGGGTGGTCGGTTGAATTCAGGCTAATATAAATTCTTATATGTTTGTAAGTAGTTTTGATGATAGCCTAATCACTAGTTTCTTAGTTTATATAGGTTTTTGTATATTTTTTTGGAGGTAATAATAGCAATCATTTTAATGTTTATATTTTAGTTTATTCGACTTGAATCAAAGTTTAAGGAATCACGTGCTGCTGAAAACAGAAAAAGAAAATCAGTGGTAAATATATTATAATGGTGTGCTTCAAAATACTTTTTAAAAAAATATATATTTTATTGATTTTTTACAGAGAGGAAGGGAGAAGGATAGAGTTAGAAACATCGATCAGCTGCCTCCTGCACACTCCCTACTGGGGATGTGCCCACAACCAAGGTACATGCCCTTGAACGGAATCGAACCTGGGACCCTTGAGTCTGCAGGCCGACGCTCTATCCACTGAGCCAAACCAGTTAGGGCCAAAATACTTTTAATGAGGCATGTACCAGGAAAAGTACTGTATTTGAAAGTGGGTCAGATCTATCTGTAGAGTTTTATTATATTTTGTTTCATGTAGAAATAAGCATTTGTATATCGGAGAGAAAGTTACACTTGTATGTAATTCTTCTTTTTGTTTAGAATGCCATTGGAGGAGAATGTATGCCTATTCCAACTATTGATACTTCACGCAAAAAGGTAAAACAGTCTTACTGATAGGTGATATCAATAGGTTAAAATGCATAGTTAATGTATAGGTACAAAAAGCTTATTAAGAGCTTAGCACTGGGTGAAGGGAAAAGGTAATTAGATTTTGTCCCTATCCTCAAAGACCAGCAGTATAGTTGAGAGTGGAAATAGCAAACAAGGTATATGATCCTAAATATATGTACCTCAAAAGTCTAAAAAAGACGAAGTAGTTTAAGACTTCATGATTTATTCATGTTATGTTCAACCTTTGTTTTTTACTTAACCTTTAAAGAAGTAGTTTAGTGCCCAGCATAGTAATTTCTTACCAACACTTGATAATATATCTTTTGTTCATACTAAGTTCTTAAAACATGAGCTAAAGAGCCTCTAAACCTCAATTTAAAAATTATTTTTCAAAGAAGACCATTTGAAACTAATAATGTAGTATAAGTAAGCATGGTAAACTGATAAGCAGGTCCTCAAAAGTCAGCCTTGTGTAAATCAGAGGTAGTTCTTCTCTGAGAGTTTATAGTGAACAAAGAACAAAATGGCTTATTTTCACACGCACAATCCCCCATTAAAAAATACAGTGCTTCTTCTCAGTCAACTGTCACCCTAGCAGGTTCTAAAGCAAAATGGAAAGTATCATCATGTTTTGTATTAGTTGTAGAATTTGTAAAATTGCTTTTAACATAAGAGTGGGTTACAAAAAATGTGGGTGTGATAATGGAAGAAAAAGCTTTGAAATGGATATTAAAGTATGAAAGCATGAAATGACATGTCTGGGTTTTGCTTTAAAATATTTCATGTACAAAGGGTAAGAGCATAAACCAAACAAATGTGGCAAAATGTCTGAGTCTTGGCTGTGGCATCTAAGCCTTCATTGTCCTATTTTCTACTTATATATATGCTTGAAATTGTTCATGTTATTTTGAGTGGATGTGGATATCAGGTATTTGTTGAGCCAAGGTAACATGAGAGATAATTTAACTCTTGCAATCATCTTTGACATGAAGCTAGCGTACTGTTTCCATTACACAAGTGTCTGTGTTTTAGGTGTCTTCATTTCTCAATTTCTCAGATTTTGCCTTCATTATTTAATAATCTTTAGTATTCTCAAAATCCCTAATATACATGTCCCTGAATTTCACCATCATTGAAGTTGGCTCACTATAAAGTCAGTTGTCCTGAAAACTTTAACAGTGTTACAGCAACCAAATGAGGGATATAACCGCGCATCAAATTTTTACACCTCACACCCCAAGAGTTTCCTATTTAGTGACCAAGCTCTTCTTATTTCTCTGTACCATTGCCTGACTTTGAGGACTATGTTCTTTATGTATTTCTCAGTCTAGAAGTAGTGATTGATTTAACAAAGTCCTCTTTCATATACATCACACTCTTTGTAGTTTTATCCTTCCTATCCCTCTGCTTTTCATCTCTTACTGTAAAAAAAAAAAGGTCCCCCAAACAAGAAATGCTATGAACATTGGGATAAAATATTCAACACATACTTGAGTGTTGAGGAGATTAAGGATTTGGGAAAAACTCAGTTATGACTGATTTACTAGTTGGGCCTTACATTTGCTTTCCCTTCTTTGTTTCTGTTTCTTTCTATAGAGACTGCCCAGTAAAGAACTACCAGATTCATCATCTCCAGTTCCAGCAAATAACATTCGTGTCATCAAAAATTCTATTCGACTGACTCTTAATCGGTAAAAGCAGTGCCTCCTTATTTAGGTGAATATGCAATCATTAGTGATACAGATGCAGCCACTTTTTTAAAAATAGAAGTGGCTGTCATACATAAAATAAGGTGAAAGTTATAGTCATGGATCTGACAACCTTCAAGTGGTTTTTGAACTCTCACACTTTGATCTGCAGATGCTGTAGCATCCTCTCATTGATTGCTACATACACTTCTCTGAGGATCACGTGCTGTCAAATTGTCATCTATAATATTATGGCTTTGTGTTGGAGGTTTTACTGCCTTAACTTTTGATGCTTAATTCTCTACTATGGGAACCAGTTCTTGGCTCTTTGGACACTGATAAAACAAGTCCTGAACTCCCTCTCCCCCCTTTTTTTCCTTTTTTTTTTTCTTCCTTTTTCTTTTCTTTTTTTTTTTTTTTTTTTTTTTTTTGGTCTTACATTGTAATCATTGTATAAAATTGAAAAAGTTGAAAAAAAAAAGTTGTCTTGTAATTTCCCAAATGTTAACACATTTACTTTAGCATTGAAACCACTTTGTGAAACATGAGATGAATGAATGTGAGGTATCTTCTGCTTTCCTCATTTGTGTAGATGTACTTAATGTCTTCTATTGATTTAAGTTATTTTTTTCCAGATTGGCACATGCAATATTTAAAAAAAATTTTTGTGTGTGTGTGTGCCTTTCTGTCCAAATGTTCCATAGCTACCAGGGAGGATTAGTCTAGTGATTACATAAATTTTCTATATTTTGCCTCCCATGGAGGCCTTCAAAATGCATCTTTATCAAAATAGAACCAGGATACTAAAAATCAGTATATGAATGGTGAAATTGTTACATATCATATCTCATGCCATTCTTGTTAGCTGGCTGGTATTTTTTTACTGAGTAGCAACTCATTCCAGCATTAACAATAAGATACCTTTAAGTATGGCAAACTTGTATTTTTGAGGTGTAAATTTAAATTGGCATGATAATTCCTGACCATCACTTACCCCACAACTTCACACGTTTTCTTCACGGACTAGGCATGCAGAAATAAGCAGTGGATTTTATTGGAACCCAAAGGCATTTTTGAATAACATTGTTACCAACCATTAATTGGCTCAGGACCTTTGTAATTTTTATTTAATTATATGAGTTGTCTTTTTTTACACTGCTTTTTTCAATGCATTTCGTAATATTTTTTAAGTTTCATGAACGCATGCTCAGTTTATTAAAATCCATAACCATGTAATTCTTGTAATATGTTGATTCAGTGTTTTGTAAATGAAGTCGTATGTATTTTCAGAGTATTTTTGTATGTACTGTAAGATACCATCTTTTCAAAGAGAAAACTTTAAAACCTTTATTGTCTCTCTAGTCTAATTTTTAAAATATGGATTATGCTTGAATTTTTCTTAAAATGAAAATGTATAGATTACACAGCAAGGAATGGCTGGTATATATTATTCAGCTTTCACTCCACATTCAGTAGGTCCAGTAGGAAAAACAAAATGGTACATTTGAATAATGCAGGGAGAATACTTGGTTGTGTATTGTATAGGACTTATGGGACAGCTTTTAGCCAATGGAGTAATAATAGTCCATTTTCTCTTGTGAGCCCTTTACCATTGATTGAAATACTTGAATTCTGGTCAAAGAACAGTATCCTTCTCCCACTCCTGTTCCATGACCCTTGTGTCCCTGAAATGAAAAGTCTAGTGTTTCACTTGTACAAAGGAAAACTTAAAAGTAAAGAAGATCAAGAAAAACGCAATCATTCTGTTATTCACTTTTGAGAAGAATGTATATTCTGCAGCTATGGGGGGTGAAATGTTCTACAAATGTAAATTAAGACCATCTGTTCTCGTGTGTCATTTAGGGTCACTGTTTCCTTCTTGATATTTTTTTTTTTTTTTTTTTTTTTTTGGTCTGAAAGATCTATCCAGGAAGCCAGTGGGGGTGTTAAAGCCCTTTACTATGACTGCATTGCTGTCAATATCTCCCTTAAAGTCCTCCAAAAGTTTTTTTTAATAGAGTTAGGTGCTCCTATATTAGGTGCATATATGTTTACCAGGGTTATATCCTCTATTTGGATATTATGTAGTGACCTTCATTGTCTCTTGTTTTGGCCTTTATTTTGAAGTCTATTTTATCAGATATTAGTATTGCTACCCCAGCTTTCTTTCATTTCTATTTGCATGGAAAAAAAATTTTCCATCCCTTCACATTTGTCCTGTGTGAGTCTTTTATTCTGATGTGGGTCATTTGAAGAGAGCATATATGTGGGTCTTGTTTTCTTATCCATTCAGCTACCTATGTCTTCTGATTGGAGCATTTAATCCATTACATTTAAAGTTATTATGGGATAGGTACTTATTTATTGCCCTTTTCTTTATGCATGTGTTTCTGTTTCTTATAGCAGTCCCTTTAATATTTCTTACAATGCTAATTTGGTGATGATAAATTCCTTTTGCCTTTCTTTTTGGTCTGGGATGCTCCTTCACCATCTATTTTTAATGATAGCCTTGCTGAATAGAGTAGTCTTGGTTTCAGATCCGTGCTTTTCATTACCTTGAATATTTCTTGCCGTTCCCTTCTGGCCTGTAGTTTCTCTTGAGAAATCAGCTAACAGCCTTATGAGAGCTCCTTTGTGGGCAACAAATTGCTTTTCTTTTACTGCCTGTAAGATTCTGTGTCTTTAATTATGTGTCTGGGTGCGGACTCTTTGGGTTCTTCTTGCTTTGGACTCTGTGATTCTTTAACTTGTGTGACTTTTTCCTTCACTGGGTTTGGGAAGTTTTTTGCCATTATTTCTTCAAATAGGTTATCTATCCCTTGCTTATTTCTTCTGATACCTCTTTGATATAGATATTGTTATGTGTAATGGTGTTCCACAGCTCTCTTAAACTGTCCTCTGGTTTTTGTTTTTTCTTTCTGGTACTCTGATTGAGTGAGTTTTTTTCTACTCTATCTTCTAATTCATTGTTCTGATCTTCTGCTTGCTCTAATCTTGTGTTTATTCCTTCCATTGTATTCCTTATTTCTGCTATGTCATTCTTTATTTCTGACTAGTTGTTTTTCAAAGTTTCTATATCTTTTTTTATGCTGTTGAGCATCCTTACAGTCATTACTTTGAATTCTATATCTAATAAATAGTTTATCTCCATTTCATTTAGCTCTTCTCTTATTCTTTCATTTTTGGCTTCTTTGTCTCCCCATATTTCTTTTGGCTGCCTGTTTGGGTTTGTTTCTATATATCAGGTAGATCTGCTACAACTCCCAGGCTTGGTAGGTGGCCTTACGTAGTGGGTAACCTGTGGGATCCAGTGGCACAATCTCCCTGGTTACCAGATCTGGGTGCTCTAATGTTCCTTGTGCATGTTGCATGGACCCTCCTGATTTAATTTAGCTTTGATTGCTATTGGCTCTTTAGTGCATGGGTTCAATCTTCAGGTTGGCTGACAATGAAGCTCAACCCCCAACACAGCATGCAAGCTGCTGTGCAGTTACTTATCACACAAAGCGGAATTCTCTGCAGGGTTTGGAGCCTGCCAATATCTCTCTGTTGATATACTGCTTGTGGAGCTTATTAGAACCTACTTTGTTGTCAGAAAGCTGGCCACTGGGTTTATTGGTTTGAGGCTTCTTCAAATGGTCTCTGGTTCAGGCCAATGTCAGATGCTGTTTGTGATGGGCCTTGAGTACCCTGTTTAGAGCTATCAATGATCCACAGCTTGCGGCTCCCTCTGCTGGTCAGGATGCATGGGGGAAGGACCAAGCTGTGCACCCAGGTCTGCTTTTCTTAGCCCAGGGCCCAAAGGCAGGTCAGGCAAAGACTCAAAGCACCCAGAGATCCACCTGTATCTATAAGGTGATTGTTAGTCTCAGTCACTTAAAAAGCCTCAGACTGTAGAGCACAGCCCAGCCTAAACCTTAGGGTGGGGTAAGAGGGTTTCTAACAGGTGGGGCAATTTCTTCCCCCCAGGCTAAGGCTGCATTGATGGGAAAGGTCTGCCTGAGATAGGTGGCTTCTGCAGCGTGGGGGAGTGACTCAGCACAGGGATCCCAGCGGCTGCCCTCTCTGCTCTCTTCCTGCTGAGTCATCAACTCCAGACTCTCCTCACACAGCTCTAGTCCACTCTGCCCTCCCACTGTTGGAGCCCCAGGTAAGTGGCTACAAACGAAATTTAGTGTGTTGGCCCTTTAAGGGTGTGTCTGTGTTTCTAGCTCTCTGTCCCTGCCCAACAGAACCCTGGTACTTTTCACAGCCAGATGTTATTTGGACGCCTTTCCCAGTTCTGGTGCTCTGGGCTGGGAAGCCCAGTTTGGGCTTCCCCAGACTTCTCAGAGGGAAGCCCCCCGCAACTGAGATATCCCCCCGGAACCTCAGCTGCTGCCTATGGAGCCTAGCCAGCCTCACACCTCTACACATCCTATCAGTGTTGATGTTGTCTCCTTTTCACATCTTTGGTTATAAGGGTTCTCTCCAGCTAATCTTCAGTTGGTTATTCAGGATGATTTTTTTATATTTTAGTTGTAATTCCAATTTGGTCCTGGGAGAATGTCACTGCAATTTCCACGTAATCCACTGCCATCTTGGTAGATGAAAAGGAAAAGACAGGAATAGAGTCCCACAACCAAGTTGTAGTTTCCTTAGCAAAGCAAAGCTGTTCTTTTAGCTGGACGTTTTCTAAGTCACTGTCTTCCTTTTTAGTTTTCAGTGTCTTCACTTCCCGGCCTCGGAGTCAGCTTTCACATGGCGGGGCCCTGATTATGGCTGTGCTTCCCTCTTGAGTCTTTGTATTTTCCACTGTTCCTCACTACATTCTCTGCATGCTGGTGCCATATCTCTTTGAACTTCCACCTCAGTTTCTGTGTTCACCATTCTGACCACATCCTGCACTCGGCAGGTCAGTTTGGGGGATGGCCCACACACGTCCCAAGTCCCACAGGTTGCGGCATGTGGCCTCCAGCTTGGACTCCTCCCGTGCAGGCAGTGCTCTTGGTCCCTCTCCCAGGCTTTGCCTCGGCTCTGGTGCTTTCCAAGTCATGCCCTCAGGCTTTGTCCCTCAGCTTTTCTCTTCCCCCATGGCTTCTCCTGGTCTCTGTCCCTGCAAGTATGATCCCTGGAGCTGTGGCTGGTCTCTGTCCCCCGCCCTCTCTCTGTACTTGGCCTCCTTGTTCTGCTGCTTGGACTTTGTGACATCCATTTCCAAGTCCTTGTGTTTCTTACTTCCCCTGGGAGTGCCCGACTGTGTAGCCCAAAGGTGTTTTCTGAGGTCATCTGCTTTCCATGTATCAGCTTCGGTTCTTCTCTTGCTTAGGAAAGCTGTTTTCTTAGCTGAACTCTTTCCTTTATCTAAATATTTTTGTTGTTTTTGTTTTTGAAACAATGAAAATCTCTGTTTTTCAATATCTTACACAAATTTCTCAGGAGACCAAATTTTGCTTAAGGGCCTGAGTCCTGACTCTTTTGACAGTGTGAGGCAGTTGCAAAATCCACAAAAATTCCACAAATGGGCTCTGGAATTGTGTACATCAGTCTTTTCATTTTCTGCATTAATGCATTTTGAATTTCTTTGTCTCCTTTTTTTCTGGCTGAGGGAAGTTCTTCAATTCTCTCGATTCTGGCTCATTAGTGCGAACTAATCCTCTCCATCACAAACCTCAAAGTCATCTTCATGGTCTTCAAAATCTTCTTCAAAATTGGCCGTGTAGTTGTCAGCTCAAACATTTTCTAAGTTGATGTCTTCCTTTTCAGTTTCCACAGTCATCACTTCCCAGCCTTGGAGCCAGCTTCCACGTGGCAGGGCCCTCTTCGTAGCTGTACTTCCTTCTCAAGGCTTTATCTTTTCCATTACTCCTCACTACATCCTCTGCATGATGGTGCCAGTCCCATATCTCTTTGAAATTCCACCTCAGTTTCTTTGTTTACCATTCTGACTGCATCCTGCACTCAGGAAAGTCAGTTTGGAGTGTGGCGGCCTGAGCATATTCAGGTCCCACAGGTTGTGGTGCATGCCTGCCAGCTTGGGTTCTTCCCTTCACACATGGTGCTCTCAGTGAGACTCTGGTCCCTCTCCCAGCCTTTGCCTCAGCTCTGGTGCTTCTCCAAGTTATGCTCTTGGGCCTTGTCCTTCAGCTTTCCTGGTCATCCCTTCTTTTCCCCCATGGATTCTCCTTATCGCTGTCCCCATGAGGATGCTCTCTGGAGCTGTGGCCGATCTCTGTCCCCTGCCCTCTCTCTGCACTTGGCCTCCACTCTGGGTCCCTGAGTTTCTGCTCCTTGTACTCTGGGATGTCTGTTTCCGAGTCCTTATGTAGTTTTTTTTTCCTTATGTTTCTTTTACCTTCCTTGGGAGTACCGACTGTGCAGCCCTGAGGTCATCTGCTCTCCATGTATCATCTTTGGGTTTTCTCTTCCCAGGCTCCATCACCGCTTGCTGGCCCAGGAGGCCGCTCTGAGCTACGCACCCCGGGAGGAGAGGCCCGCAGCGTTATATCTTCCTGTATTCAAATATTTTGAGATTTGCTCTACCAATTCTCTATTTGAGTAAAGGTGAATGATTATGAAAGGGCTAATTGTCACCTGACTTCAAACTTTGAAAAATTCTTTAGTAAGGGATTTGATTAAATTTTATATGTGATGTATTTGCATTTTTGTATTTAATATCTACCTATTCTCCCCTTCTATTATCAGTCTTCAAAGTCTCTTTAAGAATTCCCTGTACATCCATGTTTACCTTAGTATATAAACAGATTCTTTGGAGTGATTAGTGCAGTTTTTCTTTAATAAGAAAGCAATTAGCCTAAACCTTATACTATAGTGTAGTCATTTCTCTTGTTTTAAGGGTCCATTCAACACAGGGTTAAGATATAGTCAGTGGTTCAAGTTGGACCTCTCAAAGATAGCATTCTTCCACCTGTTTGGTAACTGGGAGTTGATGAAATGCTTTTAAGATGTGGGTTTGGTCAAAAATGAAGTGTTTTTATCCAGAACAGTAGGTAGAATGTTCAGTACATTTTGTTACCATTGTAGGAATCTTCCATTGTACTGGTTCCAAGTAAGTATAAAGGTAAAGTATGATCTGGGAGTATATATCACGTTACGAGGGACTAAGTAAATGTGTTGGATTTCAGGTGTGAAACTATACTTAGAAATACTTTTTTTAAAAGTCAGAACTATCTACATACGTAAAAGTCTAAGCGACCATCCGACCAACCATCTGACCAGTAGCTATGACATGCAATGACCACCAAGGGGTAGACGCTCAATGCAGGAGCTGCTGAGCTGTGGTGACTTGGCAGCTGCAGTTCTCAGGTAACACATTAGAACCAGAGAGGAGGGAGCCCGATTTTGGGGTGCATCCCCCGAGAACTACCCTCACAGTCCGGGACTCCTCAGGGGATGTTGGAGAGCCGGTTTCAGCCCAATCCCCGCAGGCCAGGCCAAGGGACCCCACTGGTGCACGAGTGCATGCACTGGGCCTCTAGTTCATTATGTAGACATGTTCATTTTCACAAGGGTTAAATTTTTTTTTTAATTTTATTTTATTGTTTAAAGTATTACAGATAGCAGCGCATATGTCTCCTTTTTTTCCCCCCATTGACCTTCCCCCGGGCTCCTCTACCCCCCAGCACATGCCCTCACCCCACCCCTCCCAGTGTCTTGTGTCCATTGGTTATGCTTATATACATGCATACAAGTCCTTCGGTTGATCTCTTACCTCCCCCTCTCCCAACACTCCCCACTTCACACTGTAATTTTGCAGTCTGTTCCATGCTTCTCTGCCTCTGTATCTCACAGGGGTTAAATTTTAATCTCATTTTTCAGTGACTGGTTCTGAAAATTAGTATATATCAAAGGAAAACAATTATCTGCTAATTTACCCTTAGGGACAATTTGAGAGACAGGGTTTGTGGCTTGAAATCTTATAACATTGGGGCAGGAGAATGAATTTTTAAAACACTACATTGGATCCCACTCCTGACACCAAAAAAAATAAAATAAAACACTACGTTGGTGCTTACAATAAGAAGAATTGTCTTACAACAGCAATTTAGTAATATTAAAATGCTACTCTAGCAGAAGCAGTAAAGTGAAGCTGGGCTAAGATTATTTTCCACTGTTCCACAGCTTTGAAATCAGAATTCCTAATGGGTGTCATGGACCATAGGGAATCCTTCGCAAATGTATATAAGAAGTTTTTATTTATATGCATTTTTCTGGGGAGAAATTCATAGCTTTCATCACCTTTTCAAAATGGTTCATGACCCTAAAAATAGGGGTGGGGGACCACAGCTATCCAGAATTGAATAATTCCGGACTCAGGGGAATTTTTTCCCATAAGATTTTCCTGTGGTATATTTCCGAAAATGTACTATGGCTCCTAACTAGTAAAGTGGGCTGATGGAGGATGCTGAAACACCAAATTTCTCTCCAGGTTTCTTTATATATTTCAGATGAAACTTCTTCAGTACTTAGAAAAATGCTTCCTATTGCATTTATAAATGTCTTCATGTTAATTTAGATTCATCAACGGGGTCAAACTTTAGTTCAACAAATCAGAGTAGAATAGCTTATAATGGCCATTAGAAATGGTAAAAAGTAGTTAATCATTTAAGATCCTAATCCTTATGATTTAAAGTATCATTAAAGTTCTCTTGTTCTTCTGTGTTTGTGGTTCAGACTAGAACGTATACTGAACAGACCAATAGAACTTTAGTTTAAAAAACATTTTATAAATAAAATTGTATTTAAATAAATAACTGCCTATTAAATCTTCCAAAGCTTAGAATTTAGGCCATAATGATAGTGATAAAAAGTGCAGATGTTGGGAGAAAAACCAATCTCAATAATGGTAACTATGTATTTCCTTGGAATTTTTTCAGAAGGATTATACAAGGTCATGTCCTTCCCAAATTTCCTATTTTTTTCTGAAATAATTTCTGAAGTTAGTCGAACATAAGATTATTATTAGACTTGCTATAATTTTTAAGCTATTACTACATTTTAGCAAAGATCCACATAATTACTTTATAAACTGCTTAGGATATCTTTGAGGTAAATGGTGCTACATCAATCATTCCACAGTGTTAAGTAAAATGAATGCAGCTGTGTGTGTAATTCATTTTAATTTTTCCTGCCTTTTATTTGGATTGTCTTATTTCTTAGTTATACACATGAGCCTCATTTGTCTGAAATAAGTAATCAAATAAACTTGCTTTGATAAATAGGTGTTTATGATTGATATTATTTGGGAGTAATTTTATTTTTCAAACTGACAGCCAATTTGGTTATACCACTCAGTTTTTTGGGAAGATAATGATATCCACTACCTGCTTAATCTGAAAGTGAAATTCATACTCAATTTGCCTCATAAGAATCACTTATTAAATATTTGTTATCAAGCAATAGCATCTGCCTCATATACTGAGGGCAAAATTCTGTCAGCCTTGTGGTCAATATCAGGTGACCAGAGTCCTCTACTAATGGCTAGCCAGTGATGGCGAACCTATGACACGCGTGTCAGAGGTGACACGCGAACTCATTTTTTTGGTTGATTTTTCTTTGTTAAATGGCATTTAAATATATAAAATAAATATCAAAAATATAAATCTTTGTTTTACTATGGTTGCAAATATCAAAAAATTTCTATATGTGACACGGCACCAGAGTTAATTTAGGGTTGTTCAAAATGCTGACACGCCGAGCTCAAAAGGTTCGCCATCACTGGGCTAAACAGAAATACATTTAGCAATCATGCCTTTGGTACTGTCTACAGAGGGACATGTTACAGAGCTGGTTACATTCTTGTTTCTGAAGTGACTTTTTTATAGCCGAACCACGTATCTTGAATACTAATAGTACTGAATTCACAAGACCCTATGTCTGCATCATTAAGGTTATTAGCAAGCCACTCATAGCACCGATGGAAACACGTTTGACATTTATTACGTTGATTAGCAGGGCCGCCTGAATCCATAGAGCAATGGATAACAGAAGGGCGGGGCCCCTGGTACTCACTGGTGAAGCGCGGTCTTCCAGATTGGATTGCCAGCTGACCATCCCTGGAGTGTGACTTTCTGATAAGGGCAACTCACTGATCCTAGGATATAACACAAATATCCCACTATGCTGAAATGTTTTCAAGTTAACATCATAAGTTCTTTGTGGATCCAAATGCATTAAAGTATTAAGGTCAAAATAGAATGTATTATAAATCACATTTTCTATAACTATCAAGCCATAAGATCCAGCCAAACTTACTTACTAGTCCTTAAAAGGACAGGCTTCTAAACCCTGATGATTGATATTTTGGGCCTAATGATTGCACAAAGCCTTCCATGTGAACTTGGTCGGAGTGATTTGGCCTACATTCCCTAACATGTTACTTGTACCTTTTAACATTTTAATTATTCTAACTTGTGTAATGTTCACTTTACCTAGTTGTTTGCCCTGATGAGGTTGTAGATTTGAGAGTAGTAACCTTTATCCAAGAATCTTCATGTAGTCGGATGCCCAAAAAATGCTGAAAAAGAAAATGCATGAGTCCTGCTTGGTTGTTTTTGATCTTTTGGCTTTTGTTTGTTTTTATTTATTTGAATAGGATTATCTAGAAGGGAGGCCTGATGAAAGAACTAAGATGCAGAGGCAAACAAAACTTAGTGGAAATCATTAAGACATGTTTTTCAAACTTTTCCAACTGTAACACTGAGTAAGAAATACATTGACATTGCAAGTCAGCACATGTATATACACATAAATGAAAATATTTGTATATATAATTTATATAATCAAAACAAGTTTCACAAACACTGCTTTCCTGACTATGTGTAATACAGATTGATACTTTGTTTTATTACTTTTTCAGTGCTAGTTGTGATTTAACAAAGGTGTTTTCACAACCTCTCCTGAGTCGTGACCTACACTTTTGAGATACATTGCATTAGAAGTTCTTTTCCCAAAAATTCATCTCAAACTTCTTCCCCCAAAAGTTCATCTCAAAACCTGGATCATCTTTTCTTCATTCGGCCGGTTCTAGAATGCAAACTGGCATAGGAAATAGCACCGGAAAGGACAGTATGACGCAGGTGGAAGAAGTAGACGAAGGGTACATAGATGTTCCTTTCTCCTCAGGAACAATATTACCAGGAAACTTACATCTTTGCATCCGTTGGAAATTTTTAAAAATGTAAAAGCCAAAAATCAGCAAAGCGCAAGACTTAGGACATTTCGATGGTATTTATTTTAGTATAGGTCAGTTGACCTCTGCTGGCCAAGGGATGTCATCAATCCCTGAAGGGTAGACTGGAGGTAAACTAGAATGACAGACATCTTATTAACCAAGAGCCACTCACGTGAGATACATAAATTGCTCATTCAGAGAATTCTATTGTACACGTCTCCCATATAATATCCCAGGAACTCAAGTATACTAGAGAATTCAGGTCCAATAGTAAAAGTATTATCTCCCCTTGGCCGGTATGGCTCAGAGGTTGGGGCATCGGCCTGAGCACTGAGAAGTCACAGGTTTGATTCTCAGTCAAGAGCATGTACCTGAGTTGCTATTCGCTTCCCAGCCTCCCAGCCTCCCACCCCCGTGTGTGCACAAGAGGCAACCAGTCAATGTGTCTCTCCCTCCCACCTTCCTTTCACTCTCTGAAAAGGAATGGAAAAAATATCCTCAGGTGAAGATAACAAAAAAAAAGTATTACTATCTCCTGAGAAATTCTAGATCATAATTATAAAAATGTTTAACTGACTAAGCATTTAGGATATGTCTTTTAAAACATTGTGGCATTACTCCTTGCAATGAGGTAGCAGTTATTTACAAATGAGGAAATGGAAGCTTAAAGAGATTATATTACTAGCTCAAAATTGCATGACTATTAATTGGTAGACTCAGGAAGTATGATTCAAAGCCTAGTGCTCAGCTGTATCTCCCATTTATGAAAGAAATTAGACAAAGGTGTGGATCAAATCCATGCCAACCTGCATTCTTCCAGGGAGTCTGAAACTTTTGAGGTAAACCTGGTCAGCAGCAACATTGGTCATTTGTGATGGGCTGCAGGGGGCACTGGTCTCCTGCAGAGAGTCCAAGGCTAAGAATCAGAAAAGCTCAGTTCTGGCCCAGCACTGCCCCTTACATTTGGGTAACTTCGACACCTGACCCCCACTGTGCTTTGTTTTCTCCCATCTGAAACACAGAAGCTGTGACAGGAAAGTATTCCAAAAGAGTCATAGAGTTGCCCTAACCGGTTTGGCTCAATGGATAGAGCGCCAGCCTGCAGACTGAAAGGTCCCAGGTTCGATTCTGGTCAAGGGCATGTACCTTGGTTGCGGGCACATCACCAGTGGGAGATGTGCAGGAAGCAGCTGATCGATGTGTCTCTCTCATCGATGTTTCTAACTCTCTATCCCTCTCTCTTCCTCTAAAAAATCAATAAATATATTTTTTTTAAAAAAAGAGTCGTAGAGTTCTGCAGATAGGATGGACAGACAGTTAATCTCCCAGAATAATAGCCATGTAACATTCCCTAGACATCAGTCTAGATTGGAGCAGGAAGAAAAGGGATTCAGGAGAATACTGCCACGAAAAGAAAAATGAAAGTGAAGGTTTACCTGATAAGCTTGATCATAGTGGAAGGAAATGAACATTTCTATCAGAGTTTGAGAATAACCAAGTAAATGTTTTAAAACATTAATTTTACGGAAATCAAAAAGCTAAATAAAGAGGAACTGTAACTACAGTGTGTCACATGGCTCAGCTGTGAATATTTGTATAGTTGTAATAAGTAGAGAATATTGAACTATACTGAGAAGGGGAGAGGAAGGACAAGGTAAGAGTCAAATCCCCATCTTCAGTGGAAGTAGAAAATATCGAAAACTAGAATAATGTAAACATGTTATTTAGAAATAGGAGAAAAGCAAATAGAAAACTAGGAGTAACTAATACAAAAGCCTTAAAACGAAAATAATTGCCTCTAGGGAACAGAAATCAGGACTAGGGGGAGACAGGGAAGAGATGACTTTTGTTGTTGTTAATCCTCACCAGAGGATATTTTTTCAATTTTTTGTTTTGTTTGTTTTTTTGTTTAGAGTGAGAGTGAAAGGGGAGGAGGGGGAGAGAGAGAGAAAGATGTATTGATTGCCTCCTGCACATGCCAGGACCTGGGCCAGGGATTGAACCTGCAACCCAGGTACGTGCCCTTGACTGGGAATCGAACCCACAACTCTTTGGTGCACTAGCCAATGCTCTTAACCACTGAGCAACACTGACCAGGGCAAGGAGATGACTTTAAAAAAAAAAAAAAAAAAGACTTGTAGGTCATTTTGACTTTTAAACTAATGTATCCACTATCTATCCAGTATGTAGTAAGAGAGTGTTGTAGACTGTGGAACAGATAGCCTACAAGCTCATCTCTTACCACTTATAGGCTCAGATTCCAGCTCTTACTAACTGAGAAACTGTGGAAAGTACTTAATTGCTCTGTGGCTCAGTTTTTTTTCTGCTAAAAATAAAAGAATCTACCTCAAAGAGTTGCTGAATGGATTAAAAGAGAATCCAGAAGCTCTTGACACATAGTGGAGTTCAATAAATAACTGAGACATTAAGAAGTTTACACAAAAGAGCTCCTCATGCCCTATTCATGGCACTTGAACTACACTGGGCATCTCCTAAAAACATCAGAAAAACCAGGGAAGAAAGCCAGTGTCTGTCTCCCCAGCCAGACAGACATAA
Organism: Myotis daubentonii; assembly: GCF_963259705.1. Classification (NCBI taxonomy): domain Eukaryota; kingdom Metazoa; phylum Chordata; class Mammalia; order Chiroptera; family Vespertilionidae; genus Myotis; species Myotis daubentonii. The sequence goes on along the minus strand of NC_081851.1, from coordinate 45,371,290 downwards.
CAGATCTCTGCCTCCCATGCAATGATGTGGAGATCGTGTTTCTTGCCCTGCCATCAAGCCTTCTCCAAACAGAACAGTTGTTTTATTTGAAGAAAGCGAATTATAAGACTCATTTAATTCTTACAGGGTTTCACTGGCTTATTCTTCAGTCTACTTAAAGGTTACAACAGGTCAAGCTGAGATGAGGAACCCCAGCCAGCTCAGGACTCCCAGAGCGCCTAGTTACTAGAACAGGTGCACCACCAGTGTGCAATAGTCACATCCTCTCATTTCAGATCAGACTCCACACATGGAGAAATAGCTACAGGAATGATCTAAAGCCACACCCATTCCCAGATGCACCTATACCTCACTACTCCCACCTTTCCTGGGAGTGAGACAAGACTGTCTAACCCAGATCCAAAGTCACTTCCTGCCCCGGCTTCACAGCAATTCAAAGAACTTCTAAGGGCAGGTTCTTTCCAAATAGATTGGTTTCTTGAAACTCACAAGAAGTCAAACACGAGAAAAAAAGGGGATTTCTGAAAGCCACCCACTAGGATGGCAACTGGTACTTGATAGTTTCAAATATTAAGAAAAGAAAAGAAAAAATTAGCGTTGATTAGGCAGTATCTAATCTCCCTGAGCACAGACTGAGCACAGGAAGTGAAGGCGATGGAGCCTGATTTGCAGGAGGGCCTGAGGTTGCACAAAGCAGCCACTCCTCCAGCAAGGCCCACTCACTGCCTGCCTCCAGCTGAGCACACTAGAGGGAAAGCACCACTAAATTCCCTGAGAGCTCTGGGCCAGTTCGCTGCACCGAGGTCACCAGGTGAAGGGGACGGGGAAGGATGGACCCAAGGAAGAGATCAGTTTGAAAGGCTACGTTAATGGGGTGAGTGTGAAACAGTAGCCACGAAGCCATTCATTTCTTAAGGGTTTATCAAGCCCCTAATGTTCACCGGGCATCAAGGTAGCCACCCAGGACACAAACAAAAATTAAGCCCATCTCTACACTAAAGGACCCCTCAGACAGGTGGGAAGTTTGCTGACAGCTGGGTTACGTCTGCCTTGTCAGCGATGGTGTTAGAGAAGGGTAACCTCAGGGTCGAATGTTGTCAGGCAAGGAGGAGTTTTCCAGGCAAACAGTGGGGTAGGTGGGAGGGTGGAAAGCAAGGCAGAGGACAACACGTGCAAAGGACAGAGGTTCTGGAAATCAGAGGTTGTAGGAAGGGCGTGTGCAAGGTGTGTGGATGCACGCATTTGGGGAAAAAGATAAGAGGAGGCTGGGAATGTAGGGGAGTCTTTCTGCCTGAGGATGGGAGAGGAAGAGGCAGAGGTAAGGAAAGAGTGAGGCTCTTGGTATGGTCCAGCTAAGAAATGGGGAGAGAGGACGCCTAGGCAGCAGAGTGGGGGAGGGGGACACGTTTCGGGAGGTTTCTTAGGTAGGATGGATGGGATCTGCTGAGAGACTGGGCTAGGGAAACAATAGAGGATGGTTCCCTTGGGGTGGGAGACAGATTGTATTGTCATTAATTCTGAAAGTGGGGGGTGGTGAAATGATCAGGAATTCAGATTTGAATGTGGTGAATTTGGGCTGCCTCAAATTCATCTGCGTAGAGATGTGCTGGAGACTGGGAAATGCTCTCTTCAGCTCAGGAGAGAGACTTTGGCTGGAAGTCCAGATTTCACAGTGTGGCAGGGTTGTCTTAGATATAAGTTAGGGGGCCCTAGCCTCATGAGAGGGGCTCTTACGAGAGGAAAAGGGAGGGGCAGCTTATCTGATTGGTCGGCTTAAAGAAGGAACGGACCAGACGCAATCAGCAGGAGGTGGTGGTGGGGGAGGAGGGGAGGTGGCTCCCCCCTCTTGATCCATCCCACCAAGGGCTGAGTGGTTCGAGGGACTGCAGTGGGTTGGTCTGTAGAGTGAACCACTGGGTGCGGTTTCCAATCAGCTTTGTCAGTAATAAAGCAGATGTTTTTACCTTCATCTGTCTCCTACAAATTCACCAGGGAGAAAGTGTTGATTACGGAAACCACTGCTAAACTCCCAACAATATTAATGCGTGTTTTGTTTGTTATAATTTTCCCTCCTCTGCATTCCAAGCAGGTGTAAGGTCTGTAGCCATTCCTTTGCTCACCTTGTAAAGGTTGTCTGTGTGTGGTGTTCCCGGCAGCAGAGCTTTGAGAGATGCTTGCAACAGGAGAGAGGAGAGATTCGGCCTGGGACTGAGAAGAGGGGGAACATCAGCCGTCTGGGTGCTGCTCTGTGTCAACTCACTGGGGAGGTGGCATGTCCTCAAAGAGGGCCATTGATCAGGATAGTTAGGAAGGCTGGACCCCAGACACAGGAGCACTGATTTTGTCAAAGATTCCTTTGCTCCAAGCAGCAAGGTCATTGGACCTGAAGGGTTCATGTCGTCAGACCAGGGACCATCTCGACAATTAATCAGCCAGAACCAAAGGCCAATGGCTTTGCCTAGAGGGGCCTCCCAGGAGGAGCTGACATTGGCATATTCCTGGGTGGAAGGGGGGGGGGGGGTGGTGACGGGACAGTCAATGATTCCTGAGATTAATTTCCTGCCAGCTCAGTAGAATGAGGCCTCCTTGTTAGATTGAAGTTGATTTAAACAAGATCACAAGGTCAAGAAAGTGTTATTTTCTTCACCTCAGATTTGGAAGACTAAGATTCATAACTCCAACAAAAGTTACCAGAACATTCGAGGTGCTGGGAGTAATGAATATGGGAATTCAGAGGGAGTGAAGCTAAGAAGTTGGGCTAAGCCTGGACAAACTCAGATTTAGGGGTAAGTGAAGAAAGATGGGGCTGAAAAAGTGGAGTCAGCAAGCAAGAGAGGCTAAGAAGAGAGTTAACAGCATTAAATACTGCAGAGGTCAAGCACTGAAAGGTAGCCATCTGAGCTGGCATTTATGGTGACCTTAGCAGAGAAGTGGAGGTGGAAGTGAATGTGAGGAATAAAGGTCACATTCTCAAGAAGAGTAGCAGGGGAAGGAGGGAAAGATCAGGGGTCACAGATCAAGGTGGCAGGAAGGTTTATTTTTAACCTAAGAGATTTCGGAACATGCCTCAAGTTGAGGGGAAGAAGCTAATGGAACATATAGAGCTAGATTCAGAGGACAGGAACATTGGCACATGTTGAGGAACTAGCCCAGGCAGGAAGTAGGAATATGGTCCCAATGATCTCTGCCCCCTGGTATTCATGCCCTTGTATAATCCCCTCCCCTTAAGTGGGGGCTGGACTTATTGACTCACTGCTAACAAATAGAGTGTGGTAGAAGTAAGTGATGGTATGCCACTTCTGATATTTGGTTATCAGAAGTGGCATACCATCTGATGCCACTAGAGGCAATCAGCTGCTGTGTTGTCAGGCAGCCCTATGTAAAGGCCCACATGAGTGACCTTAGGAGAGCATTCTGTAGCCTCAGTCAAGCCTTGAGACCACTGCTGCCCCAGCCAATAGCTTGATTGCAACATTATGAGAGACCTTGAAGGAGAGGCACCCAACTAAATCACAGCTAGAGTCCATAAACTGTAAGATAATAAATGTTTGTTAATTTAAGCCACTAAAGTTTGAATGCAGCAATAGGTAAGTAATAAGAAATAGATACGTTTGCATGTGTGAAAGGCAAAACATTGGAGGAAGCATGGCCATAGTGGAAGATGGGAAATTTAGCTGGCTAAGAGGATGCATGAAAGAATGGACCAGTATTCTTAAGGGCCCAGTTGAGACTGGTGACAACAAAGTCAAAGCTACTGAGATATGCAGTTAGGGAATTGTTGTCCATGACCTTGACATCCTGAAATAGAAGAGAAAGGTTGTTGAAATGACCAGGATTGGGAGATTATAAAATAGAGTTGAAAGCCAAACAGGCAAATTGGTTGAAGATGCTAGCAAGAGATAGGCTACAGGAAGGGAACAAGAGGTGGTTAAAAGGTCATGATTGGATGAGGGGAACATGGTAGTTTCAATGAAACTGGTGAGCTGATGTGATGGGTTTAAGAGTGAGAGGAACCAAAAGGCCTTAGGTATATGTTTAGGGGAGAGCAGTTCTTGGAAACCAGACAACTCAGGGTGTGCCCAAGGGTACAGTTTTCTAAAATGGAGTGCCCTCTGCCAACTCTTTCAATCTCACTCAAGCCAGACTGAGCTCCCTCTGACCCTTCGCCATGAACACCATGCCACCATGCGTTAGCCTCAGAAGACTTCAGTGGTTCTATACTTGTCACATCTGCCTGGGTTGCCCTCCTTTCCATCCCCATCTTACCCCAACACATTCCTTTCAACCCCCAAGCTCCCGCTGATGTTCTGCTTCCTTAGTGAGGTCCTCACAAATGTTTCCAGTCTGAATTAACGTCTCCCCACCCCCAGCCCAGTATAGCCCTGTCATTTGCCATATGTTATCATTAGGTTGATAAGATAGGGTTTTATGTTTTCTCCATTGGAAGGTACATCCTCAAAGGACAGAAAGTGTGATCCAGGATCTTTAGGTTCCTGATGTCCCCACTCCCTCTGATGTCAAGGTCATTCGCACCCAGTGCTCTCTGTATCAAGTTGGATAAAGTAGTTAAATAATAAGACTGAAGATGCTGAGCTGACAATACATCTCCTGAGGAACTCTGAGATGAAAAAGGCAGTGGGAAAGAGCTATGAGTCACTGAGCACTTCATTTGTAGAACATATGCCAACACTCACAACAACTACACAAGTGGATCTTGCATTGTTTGGAAAACTAAGGCTTAAAGGTTCAGACACTTGGCCATGACTTTTGTCTTTACTCTTCCCTAGGGTCTCAAGACTAAATTCCATGAATATGCTGATCACTCTGATTTCCTCTCCAGCCCAGACTGTTCCCATGCTGAACTCTAGACCAGCAGTTGCCAACCGGTGGTCCGCAGACCACTGGTGGTCCTCGAGGTCCGAAAGGTTGGCAACCACTGCTCTAGACAACTCCCACCTGCCTATGCAGCATCTCTAATAGACTTCTCAAACTTCACCTAGTAAAAACCAAACTGGATCCTCCCCCAAATGTGTTGTTCCCATAGTTGTCTTCATCTTAGTAAATGGTCAGGCCACTCTATAGTATAGTTATAGTCTAAAAAACGTTGACTCCTTTATTTTATACACCCACTCCCAATTATCCTATCAGCACTTCCTGACTGCTCCACCATCCACGTGTGTCTAAATTCAACTCCTTGCTCCCCAGCTTCCAGCACCTGCTGGGAGCCACCAGCACCTCTCACCTGGATTATCACAAGCTCCTCACCATCTCCCCACGTCCACATCTGCCCTCTCCAGCCTATTCTCAGAGCAACAGAGAGCATCTTTTCAAATGGAAATCCCATCATTTCACTCTTCTGCTTAAAGCCAGCTAGTAACGCCCCACCTCAGAGTAAAAGCACAAATCCTGAAGACCTACCAGGCCCTGTGTGATTCCGTCTCCTGTGGGCCACTGTTCTGATTTTTAAGAGAGCTTTTTCAGATAAAATTCACATACTATACAGTTTACCTAAAGTATAACTGTGTGGCTTTTAGCATAGTCACAGAGTGGTGCTGCCAACATCTCAACAAGTTTGAGAACATGTTTATCATTTCATAAATGAATCCTGCACTCCCTAGCCATCCCTCCCCCATCTTCCCTCTCCCTGCCCTAGGCAACCTGCTCTCCATAGATTCACCTGCCGCCATAGACTTGCCTGTAGTGGATATTTCCTATAAACCCCTCTCATTTTTATCTCCTACTCCTGGAAACCCCTCCTCTACTCCTTCTCCATCTTCTTCCCCCACCCTCAGCCCCACCCCACACCTTGGCCTCCAGGTGCCCCCAACACTCCCAGCACACTCCCTTCTCAGGGCCTTTGCACTACAGTTCCTTCCATCTGAAACCCACTCTCCCCAAATCTCTGCACTGCACAGCCACACCTTCCCCTCTTCATGTCTCTGCTCAAATGCCATCTTGTCACAGAAGCCTTCCCTGACCTTCACACAAAACAGCACTCCCACCATTCCCTTAACCCCACATCCCACTTAATGTTTTCCATGTCACTGATCATTATAAATAATATATCACAATAGAATATATCTCTCTATATAAAAGCCTAAGCAACTGTTACGACCAGTCAACCAGTCGCTATGACGCGCACTGACCACCAGGGGATACTCAATGCAGGAGCTGCCCCCTAATGGTCAGTGCGCTTCCACAGCCAACCTGCTGTGGCCAACCAACCTCCCATGATCCCTTCCCCACCCCCTGTTTTCCTCCCCCTCCCGCAGCCAGCCGGCCCTGATGGGCCCTGATTGGGACTGGGCTAGACAGCCCCAATCGCCCTAATCGCCGGTCAGGCTGAGGAACCCCAACCGTGCACGAATTTGTGCACCGGGCCTCTAGTATTATAATAATATAGTATATACTAGAGGCCTGGTGCATGAATTCATGCACAGGTGGAGTCTGGCTGCACACCCCTCCCATAGGGGCCGATAGGGCCAGGCTGGTGGGGGGGGGTGGACATGGGTGGTTGGCCAGCCGGCCCCGATCCCGGTGAGGGGGTCGATTGGGGGTGGGGCTGGCCAGGGGGAGAGGTCAGCTGGGGGGAGGGGCCGCTCCCCAATCAGGCTGGTTGGCCTGCCACAGTGGGCATCATTGTGACTGGTCGTTCCAGTCGTTCTGGTTGTTCTGGCATTCCAGTTGCTTGATTTTTATATATATAGATGATATTATGTAATATCATATATGGAATATAAGCTCCGGAGACTGGGGGGTTATCACCATTGTACCCTTAGTACCTTAACAGCACCTAGAATACACTCTATCAGTATTGTTAAACAGATGGCAGAAATAGGATTTGAACATGAGTCTCTCAGACCCCAAAACCTAAATCCTCACCATTATACTCTGCAGATCTTAGAGGACAGGAAGGATTTGAACAGGTGGTAAAAGGCAAAAAGGTCTAATGCCCTTGCTCAGTATGATGGATGCTGAGGTATGTTGTCCAGCTCTCTCTCAGGATGGGGCATTCCTTACCCAGCTGCCCAGAGTGTTGGCAGCCAGTGGCTGGCAGCTGCATCAGCTGAGTTTGCCCTGGCCTAGAAGGAGCTGCCTCACCCTGGCCCCTGGCCCCTTCCTGAGCAGCCTGTAGCCAATGGTGCACTGGGTGTATAAAGCCTGCCCAGGCTCCAGGTTTAAAGGGCCATTCTCAGTTCCAGAGCCCCTGTGACATTAGCAAAACCCTTTGTTGTGACAGCACTGAAGTTCGACTTTTCCCTCTGTCTATCCTGCTTCCCTCTCACTCCCTCAGGTGTTGATCTTGAGAGCACTCCCCAGTTAATTTGTATGCAAATCTCTATTGCAGAGCCTGTTGCCTGGAAACTCAACCTGGTGCTCAGAATAAATGATTGAATGGCTTTCCGGAAAGGCAGAAGGATATTTGGGTATTGGCTACATACCCAAATGAAAGCCACGCCAGCAACATGATGAACCAACCCAACCTGTGTTGGAATGAGCCTGGCTCATCATAATCCTTTTAACAAAATGGAAAGGGAGAGATTGTGTGTCCAGCATGTGTTGCTCAGTGGTTGAGCATCAATCTATGAACAGGAGGTCACAGTTGGATTCCTAGTCAGGGCACATGCCTGGGTTGTGGGCTCAAACCCGTGTGGGGGAGCAGGCATACAGGAGGCAGTGGATCAATGATTCTCTCTCATAATTCATGTTTCTATCTCTCTCTCCCTTCCTCTCTGAAATCAATAAAAAATATATATTTTTAAAAAACAAAGGGAGAGAATGTGGTGTGCATGGCCACGATCACCCCCACGGCTCTGCAGCATCACTCATGTAAAAGCAGCTCCATTTCTTGGCCAAGCAGACCTGAGTTTGGGCTCCCAGTCTGTGCTGTGACATCATCGTCCTGTGCCAAAGTACAGTGACTCATGAGTCACTGGCTCAATCAAAATTTCCTTAGCTATGTGCCCCATCCCCACCCCAAGGACAGTGGTTATGACACCTCCCCGTCTGGAGCAGGGCTGCTGAGTGGAAGAGAAGAGGGAGAGGGAAAGTGAGTCAGTCAAGAAGTGACAACCCCAGGGGGCAAGAATATCCCTGCCTGGAGTCTAGAGAGGAACAGGCAAAAGTTATTCAAGTTATATTTGCCTGTCAACCTTTTAGTTGAATAGGAAAATAGAAGGTGGTACCCACCCTTCCTAGTGTGAGAGCAGTTTGAGCACAGGTATCTGTTATAAGGAATAATAAAGGCCAAGGCTCAGAAGAGACTGTGCCAAGCTTCTGTCATGAGATAGGTACCATTTCACATATTGACTAGTTAGTGAGATAGGTACCATTATTATCACCCCCATTTTGCAGATGAAGAGACTGAGGCACAGAAAGCTTAAGAAAGGGTATAAAGCATATAACACTTACGAAGACCAAAAAGGCTATAGGTGGTTTTGGCTGCTGTATTATACTGCCTGTGTGTGGTTCAGCGCTGCAGTCAGCGCCTGGGGCTTCCTGGGATGCACTAACCACATACCATACCCCCCAGGAGCAAGCGGAGGAGAACTGCCCACCAGAGACCTGGGTTCCAGAGAACATGGGTTAAGAAGACCTGCAGGGTCCTCCTGCCTGACGTCCAAGGGCTGCGTGCATCTCCCCCTGGCTTGATTCATGGCGTCCGCTTCCTTTTTGATGCATTCATTCTTTCCAGATATTTTACTTTCCATTTGCTCACAAGAGAAGGCCTACTGGGGCGGAAACATCACGCCAGAGTTACAGGAGAACAGTGGGTGCTGAGGTGCTGAGGTGCCGAGGTGCCGAGGAAGCCTCGAGTGTGGTGGCTGTATTGTGGTTCCTGAGCTTCCTCCATGCAAGATCTGATCTTACATGACGCCCAGCAGGGCCAGTGGAGACCTCATCACTTCCTCCCTCAACAAAAGGTGCTAATAAAAGACACTTTTCTTCTCCTGGGCCAGTTGGCTGCTGATTGATTAGAACAAGATCTCTGTAGACTCTAGTCATTTATTTGTCCTTTTGGAATATGGTTGTGTCTGTACCTACAAGCCCTAATTCCTCCCAACATACAGCAGGATCTTAGCTATGTTTTCCCAAGGGCATGCTGGGTAGCGTTGCTTATTCCCAAGATACCTTCCTTGACCAAAAAGCAAGGTCATCACCTTAGGTTCCTGATTTTGGAGATATGAGAACATCCAGGTTTAGTGAGACCAATTTACTCAAGCTGTTTGCATTATCACCTCCCAAAGGAGACTTGCCATGTACTCTTTTCCTAATCACCCTTATCCCATGACATCCTATCAAATAAAAGAGAAACATGGTAAATATCCGTACATCCGCTACCCTTCCCATTGGCTAATCAGGGCGATATGCAAACTGACTGCCAGCCAAGATGGCGGCCGGAAGCCAGGCAGCTTGAAGCTAACATGAGGCTTGCTTGCTTCAGTGACGGAGGACTCCAACGTTCCCCGCCTGCCTTGCCGGACTCTGAGCTTGCAGTTTGAAACATTGTTACAAATATAGAAGCTAAACAAAACCCCAGAAACCTGCTTTCAGCCAGCCAGGATCTCAGAGCTGGAGTTGATACAGTGTTTCGATTATAGAACCCAAACAAACCAGATACCTGCTTTCCGCAGCAGAGGCCTCCGAGCTGGAGCCAGAGCTAAAGCTGGCCCAGAATAAAAAAAAAAAAAAAAAAGAAAAAAAGGAGCAGTTGGGAGCTTCAGTCACCTGCCAGCCTGAAAACAGCCCTCAGCCCCTCACCCAGACTGGCCAGGCACCCCAGTGGGGACCCTCACCCTGAAGGGTGTGTGACCAGCTGCAAACAGCCATCATCCCCTCATCCAGGCTGGCCAGGCACCCCAGTGGGGACCCCCACCCTGATCCAGGACACCCTTCAGGGCAAACCAGCTGGCCCCCACCCATGCACCAGGCCTCTATCCTATATAGTAAAAGGGTAATATGCCTCCCAGCACCGGGATCAGCGGAGCCGAGAGGCCTCCCGGCACCAGCATCAGCATGACAGGGGGCAGCGCCCAAACCCCCTGATTGCCCTGTGGCTCTGTGTGTGACAGGGGGCGGGGCCACAACCTCCCTATCGGCCCTGCTCTGTTCGTGACAGGGGAAGGTGCCCCAACCCCCTGACCAGTCCAGCTCTGTGCATGATAGGGGGGAGCTCCCCAACCCCCTGATCGCCCTGAGGCTCTGTGTGTGATAGGGGGCGGGGCCACAACCCCCCCCCCCCCCCCACGGGCCCTGCTCTGTGCGTGACGGGGTAGAGCCATAACCTCCCCATCGGCCCTGCCCTGAGTGTGACAGTGGCGGCGCCCCAACCCCCTGATCGGCCCTGCTCTGTGGGTGATAGAGGGCGGCGCCCCAACCCCCTGATCCGCCCTGCTCTGTGTGTGACAGGGGGCGGTGCCCCAACTCCCCTATTGGCCCTACTCTGTGAGTGACAGGGGGGAGCTCCTCAACCCCCTGATCGGCCCTGCTCTGTGCGTGACAGGGGGGAGCTCCCCAACCCCCCTGATGGGCCCTGCTCTGTGAGTGACAGGGGTCAGCTCCCAACCCCCTGATTGGCCCTGCTCTGTGTGTGACAGGGGATGGCACCGCAACCTCCCCATCGACCCTGCCTTGAGTGTGACAGGGGGCGGTGCCCCAACCCCCCAATCGGCCCTACCCTGAGCATGACTGAGGGTGGCATCGCAACCTCCCAATCCGCCCTGCTCTGTGCATGACAGGGGGCGGCGCCCCAACTCCCCAATCGGCCCTGCTCTGAGACCAAGCAGGGGCTGCACCTAGGGATTGGGCCTGCCCTCTGCCACCCTGGAGCAGACCTAAGCCAGCAGGTCGTTATCTCCCGAGGAGTCCCAGACTGCGAGAGGGCACAGGCCGGGCTGAGGGAACCCCCTGCCCCCCTGAGTGCACAAATTTTTGTGCACCGGGCCTCTAGTTATTGTATATCCGTGTAACTCAGGGCCACAAACCATTGTAATTGCTAAGATATTTTTCACACAACCAATGTCACCTGTTGAGAACACTCGAGCTAGAAGCAGCAGCTGAGTGCCCCAGCTGGCACTTTCTCCTTTTTGGGTGGTGATAGCTGACATCCGGCCCCAACACTGCATTTCTTGCTTATGCTTGTATATAAACTCCCACCTACCTCTCGCAGTCAAACCTTAAGCCTGAAGCAATTTCGTACCTTAAGTAATTACCCAAGAGAAATGAGTGCCTGTGTCCACCAAAAGACAAGCACAAGAATGTTCATAGCTGCTTCATTCATAATAGACAAAAGCTTGAAACAATCTAAGTGATCTATGATAAGGGAATAGATCAATCAATCAGGCTGTATTCACACAATGGAATATCACCAGCAACAAAAAAGGAACAAACTACTATTACACCTATCAACATGGATAAATTGCAAAAACATAATGTGAGTAAAAGAAAACAGACACAAAAGAGCATTTCCTGTATGATTCCATGTCTGTGAGCTTCAAGAATAGGCAAAATGAGTCCCTGGTAATGGCCAGGTTAGTAGTCACCTCTGGGAAGATTTAGAGGAAAATTTCCTTCTCTATCCTGTTCTGAGTGATGGTGATGCAGCAGCTTAAAACATGTGTTATTATATAAAAATTCTAACTGTACACTTAAGATGTGTGCACTTAACTATATTTTAAATAGGTCCTTGAAAGCTCCTAAAAAAAATTCAGCCAGGGGGTACCTGGTTAAGATGCAGATTTTAGGGTCCTATCCAGAGACCTCCCTGGGGCGGGGATGAGAAACAATCTTATCCAACCCCCCCAGGTAATTCCGATGCAGGTGGTTCTGGATCTAAACTCTAAGACACACTGGCCAAGAGTTTCAGCAGAAGATAATTACAACTCCATTAGCTTCTGGGTACATGTTCCCTTCCGTAAACCTAAGGAATGTAGACTGAACAGAATATAGCAAAATGTTCCTGAAAAGCTGTGAGGAGTGCAACGGAAAGAAACCCGGTGTCCCATCAGCTTAAATTGAATCCATGTGCAGACAGACTTGCCCCAGGATGAAGCTTGTGATGTTGGAGGCAAGGAAAAAGGCAGAGAAAGGGACCCTTTGACTAAACAGTGTTTAACTGTGGCCACTGAGTACTCTGGTCCCAGCACAGCCTAAATCACTGTGTGGAGGAAGGCAGAGAATCATACTTGGACTCTGATACTATCTTCTCCTGCCGTGAGATGTGACTTTTGGTAAATTATTTAACAACTCTGATCTTCAGTTCCTTCTCTGTGAAATGGGAATAATAGACTTTACTTCATGGGGTTGTTGTAAGGATTAAAGGAGAGAAAGTATGTATGGTCATTGTATCATATATAGGGTACAAAAAAATCTTTGTCCTTCTACCCTTTTAAATTCTATAACCGGGGCTCTATAAATTAGACTAACAAAAGACAGATTAACAAGAAAAATACTAACAACATTTTATTAACGTGTGCACTGTATGTACACGTGGGAGGACCCAGTAATGAGTAACTCAAAGGGGTGGTTAAAACTTGGGCTTATATAGCATCTTAACAAAAGAAAAATATGCTTTTAGAGAAGTGACAAGGAAAGGACTTTGAGTTTCTAGGGCAGCAAATTGTGGGAAGAAGAAATGGGGGAACTAATGGGAGATAGGGCTAGTTAGTAAAGTTCATTATGTAGTGTCCTCTCATCACATCCCTGGGCTGATAAGGGTCTTGAGCCGTCTGCGGCGATTAACATCTGTCCTTCCTGGTAGAGAGGGGAGAGGGACACCTTTAGGAATTTCTATCCTGCTTTTAGGCAAATAGGGAGAGACAGAGAGCTTTTCTTGTATCTGCTTCTTCTCAATGGCTATCACTCAAAATAATCCTACACCAAAGTGGTGTGTTTTGGGGGTGGCATTTTCTGCTACCAATCATCCATATGTCTGGCCTGCAGAAGAAGCTTGTTAAGTGTGGCTTTCTCCAATCTTTCCTGAAATTTAAATTGCTGTTTGCACTAGTTTCAGACCCTTATTCACTCATTGATTATTTATTGGGCACCTATTTGGGGTCCAACATTGTACCAGGGACGGGGGCTGGAGGGATAAATGAGATATGGACCCTCATAGTAGATGGGGTGAGCAAAATAATCTGGGAGTACAGATACTGGGGATGCCCTGCAGGCATACCCCCAAGTCTCCAGGGATTAGGGACAGCTTCTCAGAGGTCCCCCCCAAGATGAATTTAGCAGAATAAATAAACATTGCCAGAAAAAGCAAGTCATAAGGATGATCAAAGGCCGGGGGTGAGGAGGCAATCTAACTATGTAAACTTTGTGGGTTCTCTTTCATGGGGCACATTAGTGAGAGATTGTCTGTGTCAGGCTCCGGGTTAGAGACCATGAGAAATACGAGGATGACTAAGATAACCCATGTTCTCAGACTTGTCGTCTGAATTAAACCCTCCTTAACCACTAGGGTGGTAGAAAGCAGGGGGTCGGAATGACATACATAATTTGTACTTGTGGATGCCAGCCAACTGCCAGTTCTCAGAGGGGAGGGAGGAGGTCTTGAGTGCCTCTATTATTTGTTCTAGCACCTGGTAATCGTCTCTGACCATGGCAGTGTCAGCCAGCAATGCTGAGCGGCCAGGTCCAACCACTTCCATCACCCTCAAATTACATCATTTATGAGGTTCTGCTTCTTGAAAGTCAGTTGCCAGGAAACATTCATGAGTAACAGAAATCACACTCCATCTCAGGCAGATCAGCAGCATCTTTTCCCAGCTACTCAGGCAGGATCCAAAGGCCACCATGTCACTCAGCTTTTCAAGACAACTTGTGATTCCCTGGCAGCGGCTCTCAACCTATGGGTCGCGAACAATGAAAATACATCCTGCTTATCAGATATTTACATTACGATTCATAACAGTAGCAAAATTACAGTTATGAAGTAGCAATGAAAATAATTTTATGGTTGGGAGTCACCACAACATGAGGAACTATATTAAAGGGTCACGGCATTAGGAAGGTTGAGAACCACTGTGGGAAACTGGGTAACTTCTCTAAGGCAATGAGAGTTGGTTCACGCTCACTGACATGTTAGTAAATGTTTAAAATGGTTTCAGCACAGCCGAAAGCACTGTGCAACGGAAGCCAGAGAAATATATTTAGACCCTACTATCCCCTCCTGTTGTGAGCTGTGTGACACTCCAAGGAAGAAGGGGGGAAGGGGAAGCCCTGATTTGATTGCCAATTTTCTCTGGTGTAAATACTCCCACTATGACCAACTTCAAGTTGCCAATGCAGTGTCACTAAATGTGGAGCTGGGAAGAGATGTGCAGTCAGCTCTTGCAAGCAGAAAGGAGCCTGCTCCAAATCACCCCTGACTCTCACGCTACTTGGGCCCTGAAAGATGACTTACCAGAATGATCTGCAGATGTTACCTCAGTGATGAATAACAGCATATTCTTAAAAGCCAAAAAGCAGTGTTTGAAACATCTTGAGCACTAGAGTGACATGAACTCTGAGCTGAGCCCAGGCCTCAGGAACCAGGGCTCTATTCTTCTCTGGACCAGTCTACCTTCTAGATCAGGTCCCATTCTTCCGCTGCCCAATCATTACCCTTCCAATCTCTGCTTGAGTAACATCCTCAAGGAAGTCTTCCCAACACCCCACTCCCCACCTAGGTCAAATCCTCCCACCATAAGCTCTGCAAGTTTCACTGATCTCTCCTTCCTAGGCTTATCACAGTTCAATGTTACATGTTATTGGTGTGGTTATTTGATTTGTATTTCTCTCCTAGACTGATTTACCAAGGGGCAGAGTCTGGTCACCATCAATTCCTCCTGAGCACATGATAGGAGCTCAGCACATACTGTGGGACAAAGAAGTACATGATGTGAAGAAGTGACTAGACCAGTGGTCGGCAAACTGTGGCTCTTTGGCCCCTTGAGTGTGGCTCTTCCTAAGCCTTAGGAGTGTCCTAATTAAGTTAATAACAATGTACCTACCTATATAGTTTAAAAAATTTGGCTCTGAAAAGAAATTTCAATCGTTGTACTGTTGATATTTGGCTCTGTTGACTAATGAGTTTGCGGACCACTGGACTAGACCAAGAGAGCAGGGACACAAGGCAGAGCCAGAACGACCTTCCTCTCTCTTTCATCTTCAGTCAGTTTCAAGGTTTTCAACTCCAGTGTTAATTCAACCACAGGGTCATCATCCAGCAGAGAAGAAAAATTTCCAGCTGAGATAAGGAGGCCATCTAACCATGGGCCTAACATGGCTTGAGTATAGATTAGATAAAGATCTCTCCCCTGTGGCCAGAGCCCCAAGGACCCTTGGGTTTGCCATAGGATGCTCTTTGGTGAAGGAAAACTCACTTCTTCCTCAGAGCACACAGCTTGGTGGGCAGCCCTCAGTCTGTGCAGTGCACAAGCTGCAGAAGTGTTCACAGCAGCCGTTTGGCTCAGCTTCCTCAGGAGCCAGACTTGCCTAGAAGCAGAGAGTTCCAGGCAGAGGGAATAGCAGTGCAAAGTCCCTGAGGCAGGGCTCAGCTTGGGCATTGAGAACTAGGAGGTTAGGGTGGCTGGAATTCCGTGAAGGCAGGACAAAGTGAAAGGGATGGTGTGTCAGAGAGGTGGTCAGCAGGGACCAGAAATATAGGGGCTTTGAGTTAAGTGAAGAGCATACTTTAAATATATTTTTATTGATTTCAGAGAGAAAGGGAGAAGGAGAGAGAAATAGAAACATCAATGATGAGAGAGAATCATTGATCTGCTGTCTCCTGCATGGCCCCTACTGGGGATCGAGCCCGCAATGCAGGCATGTGCCCTTGACTGGAATCAAACCCAGAAACCTTCGGTCCACAGGCCGACGGAAGAGCTTATATTTTAAGTGTTTGTTGAATTACATGGAAGTCATAAAATTGGATAAAACAAGGGTTTTCATTCTTATTGTCATTACAAGTTTGGGGGCCAGGTCCTCTCCCAGGGCATGCAGGACCTGAGCCAAGTTATACTGTGAATCCGCCTTCCCCTCCAGGTACAATCAGCCCACACTAAACATCAAGGATGGCCTTAAAGGGGTGGACATTGTTACATGAATCTATCCCCTTTCCCTTCTTTTGGGATTGTTCTTTTCCCTACTTTAGTCATGTGATTCGAATGGGGGTTGCCATGTTCTTATAGGCCCTGCTCTTGGCCACAATCCTGAGGTAGAAACTTGACCCTAAATTGTGTGGATGAAAAAAAAGGGTGGGGGATTCTATGGGCAGTAACTTCACAGGGTGATCTGATTATAAATTCCTAACAAGGCAGATCATGGCATATAACAGCTTCAATAAAAGAGTTATCTTTAACCTAAGCAAGCCCTGTCCATTGTTTCTGTGCACACCTTTGAAATGCTTCTTGTCAGATCCCTCCTAAGACTTAACCACCCTCAGAAGAATAAATCATCTTAACTATTTTGAATCTGATCCCTCCTGCTCCCCCCCCCTTTCTTTTACCTTCATGTAATCTATCCTCACTTGATTTAAGCAATTAGGTAATCTATCTTAAGTCCCCTCCTTAATTTCAAATTCATAAAAGACACTGAATTTGAGATCGTGTTTCCCAGCATATATTGTCAGTTTGGCTCAAGTAAACTTACAAAAATTCTCTACAGGTTTGGAAATTTTTTTTTTAAAAATATCCACAGCTGGAAGCTAAACCAGTCACAATTCTTTCCTAAGATTTTTAAAATATATATTTTTATTGATTTCAGAGAAGAAGGGAGAGGAAGAGAGAGCTAGAAACATCAATAATGAGAGAGTATCATTGATCAGCTGCCTCCTGCACACCCACTACTGGGGATCGAGCCTGCAACCCATGCATGGGTCCTTGACTGGAATCGAACCCGGGACCCTTCAGTCTGCAGGCAGACACTCTAGCCACTGAGCCAAACCAGCTAGGGCTTTTCTAGGATTTTTAAAATGTGGACCAGAGAGGCCTGAGTAACTTCTTTCTGGTTCATTCACTTAGCCAACATTTTTCTTTTTAGGAGTGAGGACCAATTACAAATCTGTGCTCAGGTAAAAAGGATACAATGGTAATAAAAGAAAAGGGCACAGTCCTTGCCTTCTCAGAGCTTACAATCTGGTAGGAGGGACACTAGACAAATTCCAATGGTGCTTTGAGAACCTGTGATGGGGAATTGACCTGATGAAGTAGGTCAAGAATAGCTTCCCCAGCCCTAACTGGTTTGGCTCAGTGGATAGAGCATCAGCCTGTGGACTCAAGGGTCCCAGGTTCGAGTCTGGTCAAGGGCATGTACCTTTGTTGTGGGCACATCCCCAGTAGAAAGTGTGCAGGAGGCAGCTGATCGATGTTTCTCTCTCATCGATGTTTCTAACTCTCTATCCCTCTCCCTTCCTCTCTGTAAAAAATATCAATAAAATATATTAAAAAAAAAAAAAAAAAGAATAGCTTCCCTGAGGAAGTGATGACTGAGCTGAGATCCAGACATTGGAAATGGCACATCAGACAAATAAGAGGCAGGAGAAGCATGGTGAGTACAGAAGAGAGGGCAGTGTGATTAGAGAAGGTGGAGGGGGGTCTGGTGCCAGATGAGGATGGAGGTACCGGAAGAGGCCATTATCCGTGTTGGGAATTGTGTCTGGTTCTAGTTATAGAGACCTGGAATAGGACTGGCTTCAATATGATAGGAATTTGTCATTTCTCACCTAAAAGTTGTCCTTAGATACAAAGTAGGCATCTTTCTCCCACACTCCTTCCACCATTTCTCTGCCATTTTTAGTGCTAGCCAACCTCTTCAAGTTGTCCTCATACTCTCAGGATGACCACTGCGACACCAATTATGACACCCACATTCCACACAGAAGGAGAAGAGAGGCAGAGGGCAAAAATGGCAAAACTTCCAGCTGAGTCAGCCTTTCGTCAAGAACTTTCCCTAGAAGCTCATCTTAATCACCTCTGCAAACATCTCTGTCCATCCCTGGCTGCAAGGAAAGCTGGAAAATGTAATCTTCTCAGCTGGGTACATTGCCACTTCCAACATGGGGATTCCATTAGCAAGAAAGAAGAGGCAAGTTTCAGATGTCTTTGAGATACCCAAGAGGAGCTGCTAGTTGGCATTTGGCCTACAGTTTGGAGAAAGGTCTGTGTTGGAGAATAAATGTATGAATCCTCTAAGCAGAGTTGGTGATTAAAGCTGCGGCCATGAATGAGATCTCTGAGGGAGGGAGTAAGAGGTCCTAGAAGAGAGTCTTTTTAAAAAAAAGTAATCTTTCCACTTGAATTTAGTTAACATGCAAGTTTTTTCCCTTCATAATATGGCTAGGGATAACTCAGTGTTGTTTTAATCTGGCTTTTAAAATTTTATAGTGCAATATATAGTTATTTGAAGTTTGACATTTTTCTTTGGGTGTCAAGATGAAGTCATTTTTCTTTCTTTTGGTGATGAATAAAATAGTGGAATGAGAAAGAAGAAAGAAAGAAAGAAAGAAAGAAAGAAAGAAAGAAAGAAAGAAAGAAAGAAAGAAAGAAAGAAAGAAAGAAAGAAAGAAAGAAAGAAAGAAGGAAGGAAGGAAGGAAGGAAGGAAGGAAGGAAGGAAGGAAGGAAGGAAGGAAGTCCAACATTTGATGGTCAGTAGAGGGCTGAGCTCACCAAAGAGATAGAGAAGGAGAGGGTGGGATGGAAAGGGAAACTGTGGCTGTGGCACCACCATCATGGGGAGGACCCCAATCTGGGAGAGAGAAGAAAGCCTCCTTGCAGAGAGTTAGCGAGAGAAAGATTATGGGAGAAGAGATGAGAGAGAAATGGATTCACCGGTTTCCCTGCCCTTCCTGTGATTGAGTTGTTGAACTTTCTGTTATATGAGACTTCCAATAAGCCCCCTCTTTTGTCTAAGTCATTTTGATTCTATCCCTTTATAGTTTATTAATATAGGCAAATTGAGGCCTAAGAAGTGTAGAAAATAACTCCACCCACTGTTTCATGTGAAAAGAGGGTGCAGCTGCTGGCTGTAAATGAGTCTTAGGTCTTTTCTGCATGATTGCTGGGCACAGTTTGGGGGAGTCCTAAGTGTGAGCTCTTGAGGTCAGCTCTTGTATCTTCCCAATGTGTGGCTTATAAATGGTTCGATTCATTTGAATGAGTAAATATTTGTGGAATGAGAACCACCATGGCATGCTCCTTGTTTCAGCACTCTTGAAGCCATTGGCTTGGTCAGAGTAGGGTTCATTTAGTCATGCACGTGGTCAGAGTTGGGTTTGTTTAGTCATTCACTTCCCTCCTCCTCCTCCCCTCAATCACTCTCTTAATGGTCCCAAGGCAGAAGCACCACATCATACATTTTCTAGTTACGAAGACAAGTAGACCAATGGCAATAAAGATACAAAGATAAAGGCGCATTGCTAATGGTTGTGTTCTAACCACAATATGTACCTAAGAGCAAGGGCAGCCTATATCCCGCCCCCCCGCCCCCCAAAAAACACACATGTTAATCATTATATAAATGACATTCCTGAATTTTCAAGGTGACGAATTGACTGATTATCTATACAATAATTCACCACCCGACAAACAGAACTTAACTAAGCTCTCTATCCCTGTCCCTGAAAAGAAGAGCAAAATCAGGTCTGGCCAAGAGGAAGAAGGATTTTTAAGTAGTAGGGAAAGGGAAAAAAAATCTATTGTCCTTTGTTTTGTTTTGTTTTGTTTTTGTTTTTGTTTTTTGTAGGGGATTGAGGAATGGTTTGAGTAGAGAGGACAGATTGATAAATCATATAACCATTTCCCTAGGGACTTTATAAACAAGGATATGAAACACATCCTTTCTACAATCACATTGGCCATCACCAGTCATAAGCTTCTCCAAATTTCCTTCTCCAATCCAACCCAATTATACACACAGAAACCATCAACTTCACCAGTCTTGAAAGTAAACATGGAAAATAGCCCAGTCCTCATCCATTACACTACAGGGGCGCCAATGTGTTAACTCAAGCCAGTCTTAGTAGCTAACATATCATCTATCCCTATCTACTCTCTTGAGAAGGAGCTAGGCAAATTGGATGAAATGGGAAAAGCAAGCATTTAATTCAGGAAGGGAAATATATAGTACTTTTCAAAAGGAAATATTTTTATCTAGGAAGTAGTCATGAAAAAAATGTTAAATTTCTCATTGGCTTAAGGTTTAATCTAACTGGTAGGTCCATGACAGATTATCTGGTCTTGAAAAGTCTTATCAGCACCATGCTTGGGTGAAATGTCCCCACACTTTGCCACTTTCAAGTCTTTGACGGCAGGGTTTTGGCCTTCAACCCTTTTATATTTCCCCCTTAAGGGATATAAAACTGTTGTTTGTTCTAGATCAGTCACTGAATTAAATAAAACTTCCCCTCTGAATAAACCAACTTCCTCTCTGACAGAACTAAGGAATGAACCAACAGATAGACAGATGGATGAATGCTAGACAAAAGCTTACTAATACCAACTTATGGAAATTCCTACATTGGAGACACAGAAAAGGGATCCTTGTCATCAAATACAGATTTAGTGATCAGATGTTATTCACTTGCCTTTTAAAATCTGATGGCATTTGATGCCAACAGCTCAAACAGTATTTATTGTTTCCTTTAACTTTACATATGTAATAGTAAAATACTGTCGAGGTAACAATACCAATAAGTTTCTTTTAGGTATTTTTTTTTATTTTATTCTAACAGAGGACAAACAGGAAGGGAAAACAGGAATTGAATCCCCTCGCATGTAGTCATGTGTTTCTGTTTCTCAGAGCCTCGGTTACAGGGAAGATGCGAATGACATTTAGATGTAAGGCTAGTGACTTTGACTCGCAGTCTCTGGTGAAATAGGGTATTTCCATTTGGTAATCACTGCTCTAAATATGGCAATCGGGTATTGTCATTCTGCTGAACAGAACTCCAGCCCAAAGGAATTTCCCTGGGAGCCCTGCTTTAGCCATCTCCCTGGCCCCTGGGAACTGTTTGTCTGGTTTTTGCTCAGTTCTGAATGTGACGTCATCACCATCACCCTGGCTATTCAGGGCACTGAGAAACAAAAAGGGTAGGAGGTGGACATGGTGCCATCCATGAGGGAGCAGAGGGGACTCCAGGACACACAGTTAAGGAAGGGAGCAAGGCTTTGCTCATGGAGTAGGTGAGTGGAGAGGCCAGGAGTGTATGAGGCGGCAGAAGATGGCCAACTTGAGACAATCTTCCTTTTGGCAAGTTGATAGCGAAACAAAAGTGGCAGATCAGGAGTGTGTTGGTGAAGCAGGGAGGACCGAATGTATTTGTAGGGGAAGGAGGCAGTGAAGGAGGGGAGGCTGGGCTACATGAAAGAGGGGGAAAAAATAGCTAATGGAGGGAAGTGCAGTGGGAGACCAGAGGAAACCAAGATCAAGATGGAGGGGAAAAACTGGGCTGCAAGAACTTTTCTTCCTTCAAGACCGGAGATGAAGATAGAGACAGATTTTCAGGGAAGAGAGAAGCACAGGGAGTTCATACTGGAGATGGGCAGCCCTGGGACCCGAGGCCGGCATTGTGACTGGGAAGAAGTTAAAGGCCTCTCTAAGCTCTGGTGTCATCATCTGCAGAACACAGTTATTGATAGGCACCTCACAGCTGAAGCGTATTTGTCGCATCAGCCCAGTGCTGTGGTTGCTGCATAACTGAGAGCAGCTATGATCATTTTGTTACTAATCTCGGGAAAGCAGGAGGCAAAGGCATATGCCGAAGAGACTGGTTTGGGTCTTTGGGGGAAGTGAGCCACCAGGGGAATTCGACAGATACACAATCAGAGACGACCAGAAGGAAGGCCGAGAGGCAGTGAAGGACGAGCTGAGAGGTCAGAGGGCAGAATTTGGGGCAGTCTATTGGTAGCTCTGGGACTTGAACTAGTAGTAGGGCTCAGCAGCCTGGGAGAGGCATCCACATTGTCAAGGTGTGGACATTTTCATCCACATTGCATTGATATTCCTATTGTTGAAGGAAGTGGTAGGTTTCAGTGTTACAGAGACTGGTCTTTGGGCCAGGATTTGTACAACCAAGTGTCACTTCAGTACCTTCATTCTCCTATCATGTTGAGGCCAGTTCCAGCCCCGTCTCTGCCACTATGGGAGGGCTCCTTGTTTCTCAAGCATCAGCCTAAGAATCAGGTTCTCACCATTGCTTTAGTTAGAGCCACTGTCTTTTCACGGGTGGGGAGGTGGGAGTGGACCTTCCTAAGGAAGAAAGAGCCAGGTATGTGCTGTACAATGGTCTATGGGGGAGATCAAACTGCAAACTGCCTTTGAGAAGTTACCTCCTACTGCTTGCTCATCATTTCATGTTGACGACCTGAGCACCCAAGAACAGGATTTCTCAGCATCGGCACTATTGACATTTGGGGCCAGATAGTTCTTTGTAGGGGGTGGGGGGCTGTCTGGTATATTGTAGGATATTTAGTAACATTCCTGGCCTCTACCTATTGCCTACTAGATACCAGTAGCAGCTCTCCCCACCCCAACCCACTTATGACACCAAAAATGTCTCCAGACATTGGGGGGCGGTCTAGGGTAGTGGTTCTCACCTATGGCTGAGAACCACTACCCTAGAAGGACAATGGTAATCCTCGAAATAAAACATCCTGGTACATACGTCTCATCACTTTGAACTCAGCTTTGGGGATCTATCACCCTCCTAGCAGTTCTCCAGGGACCTTCTTCCTCACCATCAGATCCCCCAGCTGTTGCATCGCCTCACCTGGCGAGGCAGAGCTAAATGATTGTAAAAAGTAAATCTGCAGGCCCTGACTGGTTTGGCTCAGTGGATAGAGCATCAGCCTGTGGACTCAAGGGTCCCAGGTTCGAGTCTGGTCAAGGGCATGTACCTTGGTTGCGGGCACATCCCCAGTAGAAAGTGTGCAGGAGGCAGCTGATCGATGTTTCTCTCTCATCGATGTTTCTAACTCTCTATCCCTCTCCCTTCCTCTCTGTAAAAAAAAAAAAAAAAAAAGTAAATCTGCAAAGCAAGAGCTACAGACAGAGACAGGCATTTCCTCAGCAGCTCCTGTTTTTAAGCCTGAAAATATCTGCACTCTGGGAAGCCCATTCAGGACTGCTGATGCCAAGTTATAAGTACCAACTCGCGAGGGCCCCTCTTGGGCTCTGGAAGAGGCTGGGCCTAAGGGAGGGCCTTGAATCTCAGGCTTCATCAGTTTTGCCATGTACTTGCTTCTACACACCAGGCAAAGCTGATTCTCTGCTCAAGTTTCTTCTCTTGCCTGAACTATTTTTTTTTTCCAGAATACTATGTCAGATGACTCCACATATGACATCTTGTAAACAAAGACTTAAGACTATCCCTTTTCCCCACAGAAGTGACTGAAGGCGAAACCATCCTGCTTTCTCCCCCAAGAGGTGTGAAGTTGACCAAGACTATGTAAAAGAAGCCATCTAGATCTTCATTTCCAGGGTCTATGGAAAATGAAATTGTTCTACTGATTAAAATAGCCTTTCTTCAAATTCTTGTGACTTACTAAAAAGGACCATTAACATTTCCAGTTGGTTCCATTTTGGTTTTGGTCACGGTTTCTTCTGAACTGAGTTTCACTAACAACTTTAGTGACATTTTATCCTTCCTTCACTTCCTTTTTTTTTTTTCCCTGGTGCCTCTGGGACTGAGGCTAAGGGATGTGCCACTCTTGTTAGCACAACAGCTTCTCTTTCTGGTAAGGATTGGCTGAGACTCGATGCTCCCATAATGCCAGTAAGTCATGTTTTCCTTTTCAAAGCACTCTCCAAGTTACTCTCATTAATGCTATCGCTAAGAACCTCTTGTGAGTGCAACATAGACCAGGCTTACTTGAGAATCCAACATAAACAGGGCCCGCCTTTACCCCACAGAAGCTTACAGTCCAGTAGGAATGACACATAAGTATATCTAAACAATGACAATAATAATGGTGTGGTAATAATAATAGTTTGAGTATGTACTATGTTGCTACACTGTTCAAGCACTTTACAAACATTAACTCATAATATATTGGGCAACCCACGATGTTAGTTATAATGAAAAATAACAAATATGTTATCTGAGGCCATATCAATTACAGCTGTGGGGGAGAGCGGCCAGGAGAGTGCTGAGAGCAGGAGAAATTTCAACTTGAAACCCCTGTGCTTGATGCAGGCATCACGCACACTTACTTATCAACCCCTTATCCCAGTGGTTCTCAACCTTGGCTGCACATTAGAATCACCTGGGAATCTTTTTAAAATCCTGATTTCTGGGCTTCAACCTCCGGAAATTCTGTTTCTTTGTTACTAATGTTGTGGCCCCACCCCATAACAAAGAAACAGAATTTCCCGAGGATGAGGCCCAGGAATCAGGATTTTAAAAAGATTCCCAGGTGATTCTAATGGGCAGCCAAGGTTGAAAACCACTGCCTTATCCCCTCACACAATAGTGAAGGCTACTTACAATAAAAAACACAGCCACAAAAGAATTGTTAAAACGGTACTTAAAACACAAAGATTGCTTTAAGGAAGAGAAGGGAGAGCTGTGCGAGAGAATCTCGGCAAAGAATATTTCTTAGAATTGAAGTAAAAATCTAAGTGCCCTGGCAACTTGGGTATAATGAGTTTCATACTTTCAACTTCTCTTTAAAAAGCACACGCGCTTGCTCTAAACTCTAAGAAAACTGACAGGATGAATCTTTAACCAAGGGGGTGGTGTGTGGCAGCAGAAATTTTTTCCCACAAATACAGGAAGGTCTTCTATACACCTGTTTCAGATGTTAAAGTACTGTCCTGTGATGGCATTTCTGTGGAGAGCTGAGAAGCTGAGATTTCTGGTGTTTTAATTGGAAAGGGATAACGGGAGAGAGCCTAGAGCAAAACTCTTCAAGTTCTCATGTGCATCCCAATGACCTGAGGATTCTCATTCCGTTGGGCCGGGTTGGGACCTGCGGTTCTGCATTTCTCAGAGTGGAGAGGCAAGAGCTTATAGCCAGCCTTCTCCACGGTGAGCAGGCACCGGGCTCACACAGGGACGGCTGGGTCCCACCTCCTGAGTTCTGATACAGCAGTTCTGGTGTGGAGCCCAACACTTGGCATTTCTTTCTTTTTAAAACCACTTTATGGCCCTAGCCGGTTTGGCTCAGTGGATAGAGCATCGGCCTGCGGACTGAAGGGTCCCAGGTTCAATTCCGGTCAAGGGCATGTACCTTGGTTGCAGGCACATCCCCAGTAGGGGGTGTGCAGGAGGCAGCTGATCGATGTTTCTCTCTATCCCTCTCCCTTCCTCTCTGTAAAAAATCAAATATATATATATTTGTAGGTCTGATGACATACAAAAAGCTGTAGATATTTAATATATACAACCTGATGAGTTTGGAGATAAGTAGTTATCTGGGGACCCACCACCACCATAAACATACCCATCACCTCCAAAAGTTTCCTCCTGCCCTCTTTATTAATTATAATTTTTCTGCTAATAGAAGTTTGCATTCCTAAAATGTTTCCAGGTCACATTCATGCTGCTGACACCCACCCCCACCACCACCACCACCACCACCACATTTTAAGAGCCACTGGCTTAGAACATTTCTTAGACCACCTGAGTGGTCTCTCCTGGACTTTGCAGGAAAGCTGGGAGGCAGGGGTGGAGAATTCAAGATAAAACCAGCAACGTGGGCCTTCAAAGCAGGTATTCTGTGGGC
Source organism: Myotis daubentonii (assembly GCF_963259705.1). NCBI lineage: Eukaryota > Metazoa > Chordata > Mammalia > Chiroptera > Vespertilionidae > Myotis > Myotis daubentonii. The sequence goes on along the minus strand of NC_081851.1, from coordinate 45,345,583 downwards.
TTGAAAGAGAAGGGATTCATACGCTTCAGATGGTGAAGATAAGGACGGCTAGCATCTGTCGACATTTTCTCTGTGCACCAAGCTAAGGGTGTAACTCACAGTTTCTCCCTGGGCATCCGGCACGGGTGGCAGAGCTGGTGTGTGATGTGTAGCTGAGGAGCTGGATCTCAGTCTGGTGCGTGCCAGGAGGCAGCGTCCCATATCTGTGTGTAGCTGTGATCTGCAGAGGTACCTACAAGCCGGCCCCCAGGAAACACCTTTCGATCTGGACAGGCAGGCACTGCTGAGTTCTGCTTCACAGGGCTTGCAGGAAACAACCCAAAGAATTGAGGGGCAGGTGTTGATAATCGTGTCTCAACCACAAGAATACCTGAATATAGCACAGGGTTTACCAGCCCTGGTGCACACCAGAAGTCCTGGATGCCTAAGACCCATCTGGAGGGAGACATGTTTAAAAGCTCCTCAGACAAGATTGAGAGCTGCTTGCATAGTTTTGATTTGGTGCCAGATGAACGGGGGAGAAACCAAACTTATCAAACAAAATACCTATTCCCAGAATGAATCTCGTGAGGGCTTGCCAAATTGGCCAGATTGGTTTCTGTGCTATTTACAGCCGTGGTTTTCCAATTTCAGGGTGCATGAGAGTCACCTGGAGGGTTTGCTGCAGCAGATTTTGGGCCCCAACCCCAGTTTCTAATTCCGCAAGTCTGGGGCAGCCAAAGAATTTGCATTTCTAACTCATTCCCAGGTGGTGCTGATTCTACTTGTTCCAGAATTTTACGTAATTGCTTTGCTATAAAGACCTTAACTAGTGTCTACTTTGCCTCAGCTTTTTTCATTTTTGTTAACTAGCGCAAAAACATGACAACACTGAAATCACCCATGATCTAATGATAAACCACAATCAGCAGCAGCTTTCCCCCCTACACAATAGATATTGTGCAGAGATTTTCTTTCAGAAATTATGATGATCATATGAAGAACATTTTGCATCTAGAAAGATATTTACTAATATGTAATCCATGTTTCAATGTCCCTTAGGTCAAAATCTACACAGCACAGTTTGCTTTGAGTTTAGAGCTACAGCAAAGTTTGTTTCTTTTGATAACACCTTGAATGCTTTTAATAAAAGTCGTTTTAGAAAAGCTATATCAAGCTACTGAAATAAAAGTTAAAGAAGCGATAGCCAGGTTAACATGCTATTTAGGTTGAATTTTAGAGGTATCATTTTGGTAAAGCCTCTGAAGAAATGTTAAAAGTAGGATCTCTTTTAATCTATAGGGCTTGGCCCATAAATGTTTTATGTTTATAAACTCAGAGTAATGATCAAGAGATACTAAAAGCTTTCACTGTTTTATAACCGTTTTCTCAATGGAGCGAAGTTGAGAAAAGCGAACAGCTGGGTGGGGGAAGCTGGCTCGGGGTGGGATAGAGGAATTGAGCAAAAAAAGAAAAAACTCATGGACATGGACAACAGTGTGGTGATTGCCAGAGGGAGGGAAAGAGGTCTCCCCCACCCCCAGACCTTTCCCTACCTCTGACAATCATCACACTGTTGCCAGAGGGGAAGGAGACTATAGAGAGGATAAATGGTGATGGATGGTATAATTTTATTAACCAGTGTCACCCCAATAAATTCAATAAAAAGAGGGGGGAAAAGTGGAGTGAACTTAGAATTTGCCCACCTCTCACATATGGGACAAGAGTTAGAAAACCAGCCCAGACCTCCTTGCAGGTGACAGCACTGATGTGGTGGCATTGTTTGTGGGCTAAAAGATTATATATTAAAAATAAGACCAAGAAAAAAAAAAAAGACAAGAGCGAAAATAACAACCTAGGTCACCACAGTAAAACAGAAAAATACAAACGAAGAAGCAAAATCTCCACAATGGGACAGGCCCGTAAAAATAATGAAAAGCTGATGCAACTGTTCTGAATAGTGAACTTGAAATTAAATTCAGGAATCCCTTCTTAAGGGAAGGTGGCTGTGGGCAGTCCCTAAAGGCTCCCGTACTTGGCGGTAGGTCTTCAGTCACTGCTCCAGGTGAAGAGCCTCCTCCTCACCCTCAGGGGCGTGTCCTCCAGGGCCATTCCTGCTGTCAGCCATTTGTCCCCCAGCCCTCTCCTCACCACACAGCCCGGGGGCCCCACCACCCTGAGGCCCCTGGGGTCAGCGCTCAGACACACAGCCACAGGTCTTCCCTCCCGGCCAGAACGCACCAACAGACAGAGGGCAGCGTTCTCAGCCCTGGCTGCGCCCCTGAGAAGGCCCCTGCCAGGACTTGACCCCAGGGATTCTGCTGTAATTGGTCTGAGGTGGGAACTAGGCAACACTTTTGCTTTGTTTGTTTGGTGTTTAAAATATTTTCTCAATTACAGTTGATGTGCGATATTATATTAGTTTCAGGTAGTATACAACATAGTGATTTGGCATTTAAATAACTTGTGATCACCTGGATAAATCTAGGACCCATCTGATACCACACAGAGTCATCACAATATTATTGACTATATTCCCTATGCTGTGCTTTACATCCCCATGACGACTCTACAACTGCCAATTTGTACTCCTGAATCCCTTCACCTTTTTTTTTTACCCATCTCCTCCCATTTGGCAACTGTCCAAACATTCTCTGTATCTGAGCCTGTTTCTGTTCTGCTCGTTTGTTTATTTTGTTTTGTAGATTTCACATCGAAGGGAAATCATCCGGCATTTGTTTTTCTCTGCCTGACTTATTTCACTTAGCATAATACTCTCTATGTGCATGCATGTAGTTGCAGATGGCGAGATTTCATTCTTTTTTTATATATGTATAGCTGAGTCATGTTCCATTGTGTGTATGTGCTCCACTTCTTTTCCCATTCGTCCACTGATGGACACGTGGGCTGCTTCCATACCTTGACTATCGTAAATAATGCTGCAGTGAACATAGGGGTGCATGTCTTTTCAATTCAGTGCTTTGGGTTTCTTCAGATCTAGGCCCAGAAGTGAAATTGCTGGGTCCTTCTTTGTCTCTTGTTATAGCCTTTATTTTAAAATCTATTAGTATTGCTACCCCTGCTTTTTGTTTGTTTGTTTCCATTGTCGTGAAATACCTTCTTCCATCCCTTTACTTTCAGTCTGTGTGTCTTCGGATCTTAAGTGAGTCTCTTATAGACAGTATATGTAAGGGTCTTGTTTTGTTATCTATTCAACCACCACATGACTTTTGATTGGAGCATTTAATCCATTTGTATTTAAAGCAACTGTTGATAGATATGTATTTATTGCCATTTGATTATTCACATTTGTTATCTTTTATTTTTCCTTATTCTTATAAGGACCCTTAACTTTTTTTGTAATACTGGTTTGTGGTGATGAACTTTTTGAGTTTTGACTTGCCTGGGAAGCTCTTTATCTGACCCTCAATTCTAAAAGAGAGCTTTGCTGGGGAGAGTAATCTTGGTTGTAGGTCCTTACTATTCATCACCAGATGCCACGGCCCCTTCTCTATTGCTCCTGTCCAGGGTTTAAGAAAGAAAAGGCAGCAGAAGGACTCAGGTCTCTGGTGGTGGTTGTGAAAAGCACACACACTCTTCCTTCAGGCAGGGATGATGTAAAATAGTAAGTGTGCCCCTTCAGGAGTGTTCGGTGTCCCCTGACTCTCAGCTCTTCTTTATCCTCACTGGATGACCTAGAACAGAACCCAATCTCTCTGAGTCTCAAGTTCCTCATGGGTAAAATGGGAACAGACAGGTTTCCCTTGCATTTCCAAAGGAGAGCATTTCTACGAAATCTTTTATAAACCGAAATGGTGTAAGGTGAAGAGGCAATTACCATTAATTTATACGGAAACATTTTTGAGCATTCCCAGACCCAAAACTCGATGCACATCCAATGTCTTTATTTCCTTCACCACAATCAAAACACTTAATTACATCCAGTTTAACACTGAGCTCTCTTAGGCTTTTCTGATACCTTAGGACACATCTTGCTGAGAAAATAAATCTAGATAAAATTCAGACACTCACAGACACAGTCAAAGCTATGGCAGCTGGGTGCTGAGATGCAGAGTGTGGTTCCTGAAGAAGGAGGTTGGTGGTGCCACTCTTGCTGCTTGAGGTGCACCTTTTTTTTTTTTTTTTTTTTTTTTTTTTTTTTTTATAAAAGCAAAAATCCTCTTCAGATTTCTTTCGGTTGGGAAAAACAGGTTCAGTACTGATGTAGGTCTTCTGTAACATTAAAATGGTAAAATGCGAACTTTAGAAAAGCATGGGAAACCTATAATACATACTTATGTGTTAAAGAATGAATAACATATAAAAACCTAAAACATACAAGCATTCAATATGATGTAGATACTCTTGATATTTCTAGATAGAGCACATTAGCCCTGAATCTTCAACGTTTCCCTCTCTTTTGGATCTTTTCCATCAGTGCACCAATGTGTTATTTCTCCTATCTTTAAAAAACTCTCTCAACCCTACCTCTTCCTCTAGCTTGAGCCCCATTTCTCTCTTCCATTTAAAATGAATGGCCTCACAACCCCAGTGCCCATCAATAGATGAGTGGATACAAAAGCTGTGGTACGTTTATACAATGGAATATTACTCCACCATAAAAAAGGATGAAATCTTACCATTTGCAACAATATGGATGGCCCTAGAGCAGTGGTTCTCAACCTTCCTAATGCTGCGACCCTTTAATACAGTTCCTCATGTTGTGGTGACCCTCAGTTTCATTGTTACAAATTGAACATAATTAAAGCATAGTGATTAATCACAAAAAACGATATGTAATTATATATGTGTTTTCCGATGGTCTTAGGCGACCCCTGTGAAAGGGTCATTCGACCCCCAAAGGGGTCGCGACCCACAGGTTGAGAACCGCTGCCCTATAGGGTATTATACTCAGTGAAATAAGTTGGTCATAGAAAGACAAATGCCACATAATTTCACTTATGTATGGAATCTAAAGGACAAAATAAATGAACAGATAAAATTGAAACAGACTCATAGATATGGAGAACAGACTGATGGTTGCCAGAGAGGAGGGAGGCTGGGGGATAGGTAAAAAAGGTGAAGTGATTAAGAAGTGCAAATTGGGCCCGGCTGCATGGCTCAGTGGTTGGGCGTCAACCTATGAACCAGGAGGTCATGGTTCAATTGCAGGTTGGGGCACATGCCCAGGTTGTGTGCTCAGTTCCCAGTGTGGGGCATGCAGGAGGCAGCCGATCAATGATTCCCTCTCATCATTGATGTTTTTATTCTCTTTCACTTTCTCTTCCTCTCTGAAGACAATAAAAAAATAAAAATGGTAAAAAGAAGTACAAATTGGTAGTCACAGGGATATAAAGTACAGCATAGAGAATATAGTTAATAATCTATCTATATAAAAGCCTAAGTGACCAGCCAACCGTCTGACCATCCGACTATCTGACCGTCTGGTAGCTGTGACATGCACTGACCACCAGGGGACAGACACTCAATGCAGAAGCGGAAACCACAGGCATAGAAACATGGAACAGACTGATGAATCTCGGAGGGGGAGGGGGCGGGGGGAGGGTGGGAAGAGATTAACCAAACATCTTATATGCATACTAGAGGCCTGGTGCATGGATTGTGCACTGGTGGGGTCCCTCAGCCTGGCCTGCACCCTCTCGCAATCCAGGACCCCTTGGGAGATATTGAACTGCTGGTTTCAGCCTGATCCCCGCAGGCCAAGTCGAGGGACCCCACCGGTGCATGAATTCATGCAGCGGGCCTCTAGTCAACACTAATAAAAGAGAAAAATGGTAATTGGCGTACGAGCTACCCTTTTCATTGGCTAATCAGGGCTATATGCAAATTAACTGCCAACTGAGATGGCAGTTAACTACCAACAAGATGGCGGTTAATTTGCATATGTAGGCACAATGCAGGGAGGCCAAAGGGAAAGCAGGAAGAAGCCCCCTGCCACTGACAGTGATCAGAAACCCAGGGGGGAGCTAAGAGCTGGGGGGCAGGGCAAAGGCGGCCCTGGGGCCGCCTTTGCCCTGCCCCCCAGCCATGATCGGAGAATCAGGCGCCTTTTCTGCCCTGGCCAGTGATAGCAGGAAGTAGGGGTGGAGCCAGTGATGGGAGCTGGGCACGGTCGAAGCTGGCAGTCCCAGGAGCTAGGGGTCCCTTGCCTGGGCCTAAAGCGAAGCCCACGATCGTGGGGCCGCTGCAGCTGTGGGTCCCCGCTGCCCGGGCCGAACGCCTAGGCCAGAGGCATCAGGCCTGGGCAAGGGGCCGATCCTGCAATTGGAGGGTGATGGGGGTCAACGCCTGAGGGCTCCCAGTATGTGAGAGGGGGCAGGCTGGGCTGAGGGACACTCCCCCCCACACACACACCCAGTGCACGGGGATCAGCGGAGCCTCGAGGCCTCCCGGCACCGGCATCAGTGTGACAGGGGGCAGTGCCCAAACCCCCTGAACCCCCTGATCGCCCTGTGGCTCTGTGTGCGACAAGGGGCAGGGCCACAACCTCCCTATCTGCCCTGCTCTGTTCGGGACAGGGGAAGGCGCCCCAACCCCCTGATCAGCCCTGCTCTGTGCCTGATAGGGGGGAGCTCCCCAACCCCCTGATCGCTCTGCGGCTCTGTGTGTGACAGGGTGCAGTGCCCCAACCCCCTGATCGGCCCTGCTCTGTGTGTGACAGGGTGTGGTGCCCCAACCCCCTCCCCCCCCCCAACGGGTCCTGCTCTGTGTGTGACGGGGGGTTGCGCCGCAACCTCCCCATCAACCCTGCCTTGAGTGTGACAGGGGGCGGTGCCCCAACCCCCCAATCGGCCCTACCCTGAGCGTGACTGAGGGTGGCATCGCAACCTCCTGATCCTCCCTGCTCTGTGCATGACATGGGGCGGTGCCCCAACTCCCCAAATGGCCCTGCTTTGAGCCCGACCAGGGGCTGCACCTAGGGATTGGGCCTGCCCTCTGCCACCCGGCAGCAGGTCTAAGCCAGCAGGTCATTATCTCCCGAGGGGTCCCAGACTGGGAGAGGGCACAGGCCGGGCTGAGGGACCCCCCCTCCCTCCCCGAGTGCACAAATTTTTGTGCACCGGGCCTCTAGTATTATAATAACTATGTATAGTGCCAGGTGGGTAATTCAAAATATCGAGGTGAACAATTTGTAAAGTATATGATAGTAACCACTACGCTGTACACCTGAAACTAATAATAATATTGACAAAATAATATTAACAAAATAATATTAAATGTAAACTGAAAATGCAATTTTTAAAAAAGATTACAAAAAACACACCACACCACCAAATGTCCTTCAAAGCATGGTTCATGCCGACTGATTGTAATTCTTCCTCTTCATTTGTTCTTGAACCTTTCCAACAAGACTTCCACCCCCACAGCTCCACTGGCATTACTTTTTTCACAGTTACCGATGACTTTGACTTTGGAGGATTCTCAGTCACATGTTACTTGCTCTGTCAGCAGCTTTGGGCACAGTTGATTTCTCCCACCTCCTTGACATATCTTTTTTCATTTGCCTTTCAGGACAGGCACCAGACCCCTCTAGTCTCCTCCTATCTCATTGGATGACTCTTTTGTGTGTGTATGGGGTTTTTGTTGGTTTTTTTTTTTTTGCTTGTTTTCCCCCAGCCATAAATACTAGACTGTTCCAGGACTCCTGTCTTAGACTTCTCTTTTCCATCTACTGTAGTTCCTCAAACATCTTATCCTTTCTTAGTTTTAAATGCCACCTATTCATTGATAACTCCCAAAAGTTTATCCGCAGGCCTGACCTTTGCCCTGAGTTCCAAACTCATATATCTGGCCTCTCCACTTGGACATCCAACAGGAATCCAAAATGTAAATTCCCACAACTGAGTTCTTGATTGTCTCCCCAACCTGCAGCCCTGATAGCTTCCCTCTCAGTTCATAGCAACTCCCCTTTTCTAGTTGCTGAAGTAAAAAACCTGATGTTCTATTTCACTGCTTTCTTTCTCACACCCCACAACCAACCTACTAGCAAATCATTTTTACTCTATTTTCAAAATATACCCAGAATCTCACCACTCCTCACCATCTCAATTACTATTATCCTGATCTGTGATACTTTCTTCTTTCCCTTAGACCAGTGGTTCTCAACCTGTGGGTCTCGACCCCTTTGGGGGTCGAACGACCCTTTCACAGGGGTTGCCTAAGACCATCGGAAAACACATATATAATTACATATCGTTTTTGTGATTAATCACTATGCTTTAATTATGTTCAATTTGTAACAATGAAAATACATCCTGCATATCAGATATTTACATTATGATTCATAACAGTAGCAACATTACAGTTATGAAGTAGCAATGAAAATAATGTTATGGTTGGGGGTCACCACAACGTGAGGAACTGTATTAAAGGGTCGCAGCATTAGGAAGGTTGAGAACCACTGCCTTAGGCTATTTCAGGAGCCTCCTAAACTGGTTTCACCCTGGTCCTTCACGGCTTATTTTCAACACAGCAAGTCAGATCATGTCACTGCTCGGCTTAAACCACACAGTAGTTTCCCATCTTGTCAATCAATGTGCTTATAAAGGCCCTCCATGATTCCCCACCCACACACCCGCACCTTTCTGACCTCATCTTCTACTCTTCGCATGCTCATCCTTTCTTGATTCAGTCACACTGGCCTGCTTTAGTTGATCCCTAACCTTGCCAGGCATGCCCCTGCCTCTGGCCTTTCGTTGGTTCTCCTCTATGCCAAGAATGCTTCTCCTTCAGATATCCTGTGCCTCTTCCCCCCCCTCCTCCAAGTCTTGATTTAAATGTCACCTTCCCAGTGAGCACTTCCCTGACAACCTTACTTTATATTGTACCCCTCTTTATTTTCTCCCTTGCACTTCTCACCACTAAACACAACACACACACACACGCACACACACACACACACACACACACACACACACACACTACGTGATCTTGTTTAATGTTTGGTTTCCCAGGGAGAGTGTATCGGGTACAAGGGCAGGGTTTTTGTCATTTCAGTTCACTCCCAATTTCTCCAACACCTGGAGTGGTGCTTGCTTATAATACAAGCTTAGTAAATATTGGTTTAATGAATGAGTTAGTCCCTACTCACAAATGAAAAACAAAACAAACAGCCTTGGTAAAAGAGATCCTGGCGGAAATCCCCACACGTTGGTTGGCATGAAAGAAATACAACTTATTTAAAGGGGTAAATAGTTTTGGGCTTCCCTTTTATTTCAAAAAGTTCTATTTAACAAAGACGAGCCATTGCCTGTCCCGGTAATCCTATCTAGTCTTTAATGTGCCTTAATGAAAATGAGAACACAAAAAAGAATACAGAATGGGAGTCTGGAGGAGGGGGGAGGAAAGAGGGAGGAGAACAGAGGAAGATAAATAAAGGGTAGAAGGCTCCGTGGAATGCATGACCCGCAGGAACTGGACTTGCCCTGGGTCTTTTCTGCCTCAACTAGGTCCTGAAGCAGGTTTCCTGCCTGCGTCCTGCTCTCTAGGCCCTCCTCCTAACCAAAGAATCTTTCTGGCAGCCTGGCTGTTTGCATCACTAATGAAGCCTCGGTTAGGTTGTTTCACAGCCTCCCCATTTAAATGTTCTATCATGCAATGGCATCTGTGAAGAAAGAATACAGAACCAGTCCGACCGGTGTGGGGCAGTGTTTGAGCATCAACCTATGAACCAGGAGGTCATGGTTTGATTCCCGGTCAGGGCACACTACTGTGAGCGGGTTGTGGGCTCAATCCCCAGTAGGGGGCAAGTAGGAGGCAGCTGATCAATGATTCTCTCTCATCATTGATGTTTCTCTCTATCTTTCCCTCTCCCTTCCTCTATGAAATCAACAAGAGAGAGAGAGAGAGAGAGAGAGAGAGAGAGAGAGAGAGAGAGAGAGAGAGAATACAGAACTATTAACAGTCAGTGTAAATACCGTTTCTCCCGCTAGAGGTGGGAGAGGGTGGAAGGGATGCTGTCCGCCCCAGTGCCCGATAGGGAGAAAGTGGTTTGCTTTCCTTAAATGTACACCTCAGGGATGTGTACACAACAGAATGGCCAACCAGCGAGCAGCTGGCAAAGGCTGATGAGACAGCCACTCACCTGGCATGATTTGAGGGGCACCAAAGGCCATTACCACTCACCTGCCACAGCACGTGCCCTGCTCTGGTTAGGACAGCTCTTCCTTGGGTGAAGGGGCTGTGTCTCTAGGGGTTGTCTAGCAAAGCCCAGATGTCCTGTAGAGGCAGAGAGTCCAATCCAAGACTGTCCCTTACACTTGCCTGGGCAAGAGTACAAATGGCAGCCTACAAAAAACGTGTTTAAATATTTAAAAGTTATAAATCAAGCCAACGAACCGATAAAATATGTTCCATCCTCCTATCCCGGAAACAACCTGTAAGGCTGGATTCACACTTAGAATTCTCAGATTCCTTGGACGTATCTGCCAGAAGTGGAGACCATGGAGGGCCACCTGTGGTCCCAGCCCATGTCCAGCCTCCCTTCTCCTCCCACCCTGGCTCCACCCCACCCCACAGCGCCTCCTGCACATGCCTGTGGTCACCACAGTGTGCACCTCCAAGTGCTGCTCACCTCCCCAAACAGCTGCCCTTGGCCACCTTGGGTTTGGGGTACGCACACCATGGGCACAGTCTGCCCTCCAGAGGACCAACACTGGGGATAGGCCTAAAGGAGGGATGAAGTTTTGGGGGGTGGCAGCTTCCCAGAATATGCTCTAGAAGAAGAGCTCGGGCTCTGGGATGGGACAAGAGGGTATGTCCCCTTGGCCCTAAGGACTCCTCACCCCAGTGAAGAGAGGCATGCCAGGAGCAGCTTTCCAAAGTGCAGGACTCAGCCAGGGGGCCCCTCTTGCCTGGGTCTAAGGGACGAGCTGCTCAGTTCTAGGGCGTGAAGCGGAGCACAGAACAGTACCCAGGAAGGAAAAGGACGAGCGTGTGGCCAGCGTGAGATGCTGCTGGGCAGGGGCTCACCGTGAGGGGTCGGGGAAGGAAAGTGAGGAAAGAAGAAATGGAAAAGGGTGAGTGGAAAGTAAAAAGGCACTGAAAACAAACCTACTTTATTACTATTTTTTCATGGGTTACCAAGTTTATTACATGAAATAAATAAGTTCTGGAGAACTAATGTACAACAGTGTGACTCTAGTTAATAATTCTATATTGTATATTGTGGGGCGCGATTACGGTGTTTTGGCAAGGTTCAAGCCTCTGATTAATGAAAGGACAGGGTCCTCTCACGGCCACGTGCAAGTCCCAGCTGGAGGGCAGGGCCCTCCCAGCACAATCATAGCCAACGGCTGTGGTTGTGAGCTTGAACCTATGGTTCCAACACATAACCCCACGTGCCTTGTGCTAGAGTTCAGGTGCATGTAGTTGAGTGGGATTGGAGCTCACGAGAATGCTGTAATCAACGTGATCACGCCCCTACTTTGCCTCGTGGCATCTGCTATAAAATAAAGACACGACTTGTGGGCGCTGTTGTTGTCTCCTCATCAGGGAGGCAGCGTCCCACCGAGACCCAGCTATTATTCTCTTGTCTGTCTTTTCCTTAATCCTTTCACCCCCCCCACTCGGGATCACCCTGGGTCGTGCAGCCACAGTATACTTGTTAAGAAGATAGATCTTAAGTGTTTACCCTCCTACACACATACAAAAACAACAACCATAAAAAACATGGTAACTATGTGAAGTGATGGATATGTTAAGTAGTTTGAATATGGTAATTTTCTTCACAATGGATACATATATAAAATCATCAAGTTGTGTGCCTTAACTACATGCAAATTATAATTTTCATAAACCTTAATAAAACTGGAAAATATACTAATAATAATGCAAGCCCAATATCCAAAATAAAAACATCTCATTTACAAATATAACATGGATCACATCAGTATAAACCAGCAGTTCTCAACCTTCTGGCCCTTTAAAAACAGTTCCTCATGTTGTGACCCAACCATAAAATTATTTTCGTTGCTACTTCATAACTGTAATGTTGCTACTGTTATGAATCGTAATGTAAATATCTGATATGCAGGATGGTCTTAGGCGACCCCTGTGAAAGGGTCGTTTGACCACCAAAGGGGTCGCGACCCACAGGTTGAGAACCACTGGTATAAACTGTTTTCAGATATTATGATGGTTTGAAAATATTATCTGTTATTTGTCTAATTTGTTAGTTACCTAAGAAAAAGCCTGATTTCTGATTTATCCAGATTTATTAATCATATCCATTGATTTTATTTTCTATTTCTATAATTTCTACTTTTATCTTTATCATTTCTTCCTAGTGACTTTCTTATCTTACTCTTTGCTCTGTTCAAACCTACTTTATAATTAACCTTGGGTTTATTTATGTAAGTATGATGTGGTTTTTTATTGAACTATTAATATTACTCTCAGTTCATGGTACATTGTCATCATTATCCTTGTATCACTAGAGGCCCGATGCACGAAAATTTATGCAAGAGTAGGCCTTCCTTCCCCCGGCTGCCAGCACTGGCTTCCCTCAGGCACCCAGGACCCGGGCTGCTTCCCTCCTCCACCTGCTGGCAGGCACCCAGGACCCAGTCTGGCTTCCCTCCGACCCCGACTTTGTCAGGAAGGCCATCCGGAATGATGTCCAGAAGACGTCTGGTCTAATTAGCATATTACCCCTTTATTATTATAGATTATTATTACATTGGGTGGTAAAAGATCACTCTTGTTTTATTTATGTATTTTTTCCCTTTCCTTTCTTTTTAAAATATTATTTTTTTAATTTGAAGCAACCTTATTTTTTTAAATATCTTTTAATTAATTTTAGACAGAGAGGAAGGGAGAGGGATAGAGAGATAGAAGCATTAATGAGAAACACCAATCTGCTGCTTCCTGCATGGCCCCTACTAGGGATTGAGTCCACAACCTGGGCATGTGCTCTGGTTCATAGGTTGATGCTCAAACACTGAGCCACGTTGGCTGGCCAGCTGGGCTTTCCTATCCTCCCCATTCCCCACTTCTCACCCTATCCCCAACCCCACTGGCAATCCTTCTAATATATTAAAGAATATTTTGGCACTCTCTAAGGGCCATCCTGCTTCCTCTCTCTTCATCTCTGGGTACAATAGCCCTCTGTCTCAGGCATGCCTGAACCAGCAATCATTTTCTGCCTCTACCTGTTCTGTGTCTTTGAAGTGACCATGTGTCCTTTATGTCCAATAGAAGACGTAGTCATCTCCCTCCTAGGCCTCAGAAGAAGAACAGACCACATTAAAACTGCCAGAAGACCCTGTTACCCTAGAATGGACTTTTGCAAAAATCACTCCATCTTGGACCCCCTACAAAAGAAAGGCCAAAATCTCAGGAGTTATTTTCATCTATAAATACTCCTGCTGTGTTTTCTTATGATGCTGTCTGAAGTCTGTTACATCACAGTGTAATACTTTGCCTGCTAAAGACATCTGGCATACATGCTATATGGTGAGTAGAAGAATGTTTCTGTACTAATTTATTCTTGGGAAAGCGTTTGTTTTAAGTTTCTGGCTACCAAATGTAGTGTAATTTTGATTACCATACTTTTTCTTGGATAGTTCAGTTAACTCCTCTACCTAATCAATTCATAATAAATCTTTATATTATGATTTCACTTACCCTTGAACACCAAAAACATGGATAGATTTTCATTAACTTAAAATTGTTGATTAAGTATAATATCCAAAGTTTAGACTTTAAAAACTTATTTGATATGATTTGGTGCGGTGTATGCATCTGTTTTTTTTTTTTTTAAAAAAATAACATATATCTAAATTATCTGGAATTTAAAATAAATTTTTGGCATTAGTCCTAATTTTTTTCCTTTTAATAACAGATTTAATTCATAATATAAACTAAACATATTTTTATAGTAATACATTTCTATTTATGGAATTTAATTAATATTATAGGAAAACAGGCCCTGACTGGGTAGTTCAGTTGGTTAGACTTAGAGCATCCTCCCAATACACCAAGGTTGAGAGTTGGATCCCTGGTCAGAGTACTTATAAGAACCAACCAATGGATGCATAAATAAGCGGAACAACAAATCGATGTTTCTCTCTTCTCTCTTCTCTCTCTCTCTCTCCCTCTCAGTCTAAAATTAATTTAAATAACATTTTTAAAAAAATAAGGAAAGCAAATACTGAGAGACCTATGAGACCTTCAGAATCAGAGGCTGGTCTGTCTGTAGGCCTCCTCACCAGCAATCTGATGTATGGGCCTCTAGGGAACTAACGTGTTGTCACTAGGGGAGGGTTAAGACCATTGGATCCTGGTGATCTTACCAGATCAGGATTTAAATTCTTGGTCAATAGATGCTAAAATAATTTCTGGCAGGAATAAGGGCAAACACTTTCAGGGACGAGGAGCCTTGTTGTTTCTGCCCTAAGGGGCTTTTGAAGCTATCTCTGAACGTGAAGCCAGAGCTGCCAGCCACTGGTCCTGACCTTACAGGTGAACATATGACCTACCATCCTTTTTTCTTAAATATATTCTTATTGATTTCAGAGAGGAAGGGAGAGGGAGAGAGATAGGAACTGGCTGCCTCCTGTACTTCCCCCACCTGGGGACCGAGCCTGCAACCCTGGTAGGTGGCCTGACCAGGAGTTGAACCATGAGCTCCTGGTTCACGGGTCAACGATCAACCACTGAGCCACACCGGGCGGGCTGACCTACTATCCTTTATTCCTTCTCTTGGGTACCAGCATCCACCCATCCAGGGCTGCTGCGTCTTTGTGAAAATTAGAAAAAGGTGAGACAGACAGACAGAGCCCTGCACCCAAGACACCTGGCCTGGACAGCAGGGTGCAGCCTACTCTGCCCCACCACAACCATTACAAGCTCATACACCTGTCCTTCCCCATCAGTTTTCAGACAAACTGTGTCCCCCTTAAAGAACCCTCCTCCTGGACACCCTTCAGTGACTACCCCAGCGCTTGGCTCCCCTCCCGAACCTTCAGTAAGGTCAACAGCAGATTCCAAGTGGCTAAATCTAAGGAACAGTTTTTGTTCCTTGTTTTACTGTTGCCTCGGGGAAACTGACCCTGCTGATCACTGTCTCCGTAAAATGCTCTTCCCTTGGCCTGTGTGGCACCACAGATTCCTGTCCTCCTCCTCTCTTTGGCCTCTCCTCTCAGTCTCTTTGGCTAGGGCTTCCCGCCTTGAAACCACATTGAGACGTGGACCTTCCTCCAGCCTCAATCCTGACCTTCCCCTCTTCCCATTTTATTCTTTCATTGGTGCCAATGACCTCAAATATTATTCCCACAGTCAGGGAAAACCTTATTCCTCCATCCTCACACATCCACCCCAGGAACAAACAGTACTGGAGCCGCTCTCCTGGCCATCTTGCCACACTTACCTTTCTTCTCCAAAGACCAAATGAATGGGCTGATTGGGAAGGTTTGAGAAAGACTGCACTAACTCCAGTGACAACACGGTTAAGTGTGGCAGTGCCCTTAGCAGACCAGGAGGCCTGGCAGCTGGGGTGGGGAGATTCAATTCAGGGGGAAGGGATGAGGACGCCCAATAATGGCTGCAGATTTCGAGCTGTGCCTTCCAATTCAGTGTTATCAGCAATGGGGTTGATACACTGAACCCTAGCAGTGGCCTAACCCTTCTTCTCAGTTGGTTCAGGATTCGGATTGGGGGTTGATTTGTCTCCTCCTCACCCCAAACTCAGCCCACATATCAGGGAAGCTTAAGAAAAAACAAAGATAGAGCTTTGGAGATTTAAGATCTATTCCATGGGAAGGATGTTTCGGGTGTGGCTGGGATAGGAGGTGTCAGGACGTTAGTAAACACAGGACTTCGAGGTCCTGGACTGCTGTAAGACACAGCAGTTTAATGAGATGGGAGTCATAGGGCCTCGGCAAACCCAGGCCGTTGCAACCTCAGCGTACACAGGCTGTGCAGGTTTTTGCAACTTATAGATCTAGGCAGGTGTGCCCAACATGGGGATTAACTGAGTCTTTCCATCACTTAAAACATGCAGAGCTTCAGCAAACAAATTCTTTAGGCATTAGTGGTTGGGAAAATTTCTTGCTGCTCCTACCATATTTCTGGGCAGGAACAACCCAAAGGAAGCAAAGTTTCACATGAAACTTCCTGTACAGGGAGCTTGTGGTTCTCAAACTCTAACGTTCATGAGAATCCCCTCTTGAGCTTGTTATCATTATTTCCTGGGCTTCCACCCCCAGATTCAGTGGGTCTGGGTGGAGGCCTATGAATTTGCATTTTGAGCAAGTTCCCAGGTGTGCTGATGCTGCTTGTCTGAGGACCACTTCAGAACCACTGGGTTAGAGAGTGGTTCTAACTTTTAGGTGCATTAAATCAACTGCCTCAAACTCTCTTCCTCTTTATATTATGTTGAACTGAATCCAGTTTTAAAGCCAAAGAGTGAACTGTGGTGGAATTAATCTCTTGATTTCTTTATCTGTTGGGTTTATCCCCCCTGGAGGATATTTTTTCCATTGGTTTTAGAGAGAGTGGGAGTAAGGGAAGGGGGAGGAAGAGAGAAGAGAGAGAGAGAAACATCAATGTTCAAGAACCACATCAATTGGTTGCCTCTTGCATACTCCCCAGTCAGGATGGGAAACCTGCAACCCAGGTACATGTCCCTGACTGGAATTGAACCTGTGACCCTTCGGTTTGTGAGCTGATGCTCTAACCACTGAACCACATCGACCAGGGCTCTTAATTTTTTTATGACTTACCTACAGACTCCTAGAATCACCTTCAAACCCCACTCCATAGATCAACGTCCTCTCTAAATTTGTTACTTAAGCCTGACCATGGCTTTGGTCAGAGACTCATATTTAGAAGTTTGGCCACAGAGGGTGGTGGTTTTTCATCAATAAACAAATAGAGGAAAAGGGACCCTTATTTTATAGATGGCAGGCCATCTTTTTGGGCACTTCTCACCCCTGATGTTTCAACAATTTTTCATCCACTGACCCTCGCCCTGCTCCTTGGTTATAAATTCCCACTTTTGCCTCTTGTATTCGACAACTGTAAAACTCCATTGCAGTGGTCCCTACTCCTACCACAATAGTCCTGGATTCAATCTGCCTTGTACTTTCACAAGAGCCATGAATAATTTTTTTCTTTAACAAAACATTGATCTTAAAGTTGGAGAGAGAGAAAAATAAGTAAAGGAGACAGGTTGATATTGGAGGGCGGTGGTCAGCAGGGGAAGCCTGGGGTTCATCCAGAGACACACCTTGGTTGTTTGAAGCCAGGGTCCATCCTGATTGGCCAGCACTGAGCCTACCAACACTGCCATGTAGAGAGAAGGAATTCCTTAAGAGAAGGATTTTAATTGTTGCGGCCAGGATAGTCCAATATGAAAGGTGAAAGGAGATGTGCTTGGACCTAACTGCTCTCAAGGAAGGTCTTAGAAACCCTTTTTGTTTGTTTTGTTTAGTACTAGACCAGAGGGCTGGCTGGGATCCAGAGAACTCAATACAGGAAGATGAGATTTCAGAGAACAGACTGAGATCATCTACACCCAACACCCCCCCAATCAGGGAGGTCAGCAGTTCCAGGAAGCTTTTGAGAAGTGCCCTCTTAAAAGGTCAGATAAGGAGTCAACAATAAGTGTAACTGGGGAATCACCCTTTAATGACTGTGATAGTTATATCAGGCAGTCATGCAACTGGGGCCAGATTAGAGCGGGGAGGTCTGGGATGATGACCACAGAATGCTTCTAGCATTACCAGTGATTTTCAAGGTGGCTAAATTATTATAGGAGAGAATGCAGGCATGGGCTGTGCCCTTACAGAACGTACCCAGGAAACTTTTGGAGGGGGACAAGGAAGGCATAGGAAGATGAAATAAGCTACAGGTGAACTAGGTAATATAGTGGTAGACAGAGTCCATGCCTGGGTTAGATATTGGTCCAGTAGAACAACAGCATCCATTTTGGATCACCCACCCAGGAAGACAGACAATATCTAAGGAAAGTCTCTGCTGCCATCTCCATAGCTTTACTACCCAAGAGGAAGGCAGCGTTCTCTGGAGTAGCACATGGCAGAGGCGATTATCCTCACCAGCCCCAGGAAAGAGCCTCAGAACCACCACCACAAGCAAATATGTATTGAGAACCTTCTCTGTGCCAGGTATTGCTCTAGGCACTGGGATTACAGCAGTGAACAAGACCTCTGCCTTCATGGAACATATACTCAATAGCAGCTTTAGTTGAGGAATCCACTAGGAGTGATTCTCCAGATTAAACAAGTGAGAAAACTGCTTTAGGGGGCAGGTATTACAGGCCTAAGAAATTCCAGGCAAAAGGCAATAGCTCTTGGCGGGGGGGGGGGTGGCAGGCGGGGGGGGGGGGGGGCAGCTCAGAAAAGCTGATAGTAACATATTCAGGGATTTTGAGCCACAACTTTAGTGGCTTGAAATTTTCCATGGTGGGAGTATTTACACTAAGGAAATGGGCAAAGTCTTTAAATCAAGGCCCCGCACCCCCCCACCCCCGCACCGTGAGACAGCACACTATTGCAATAATTGCTCACCAGAGAAATGTAGGTGATTCCTTGGTTTGACAGGGACATAGGGGAAATTGAATTTAAGGGAAGGTTTCAATTTCCATATATAATATGGTAAACTTAAGTCGTAATTAGCCTCTTCATGAAAGTCTTTTCCCAACATTGTAAAGTTCACAGGTCAAAAACTATAGAAAATTGACATACAGACAAGACTGATATGGACAAGATTTTCTCTTTCATGTTTTCTTAGTCTTCCCTTCTTCCCCAGATGCTCCCAGGCCTCTGCCCAGGTCTTCAGCTAATGCCAAAACTATGTGTGTTCTGAGATTCTGAGAACTTTACTTTGATTGAAGTAGACATTTGTCATGACTTTTGGCTGCCCATCATCTGAACCTCTTTCCTCTCCTTTTACAAAAGCAGAAAATTCCATCTACTTCCCCAGCTTCCCTTGAAGCCTAAGACAAGGGTGCAGCCACGTGACCAAGGCTCAGGCTGTGAGACACACCCACAGGAGTATCTTCAACCAGGAGTCAGAGATACACAGACACAGCCCCAGCAGAAAATTCCCCACAATGGGTGCACAGCTCAGCTGTTGACAACAGTGTCCTCATGGGACCACTTTGTAGGTCATACTACTCAAAGACAGGTTTTCCAAACCTCCCTACAATTCCCCCAACTGCCCAAAGAACCATCAATAAATTCCTTCTCAGTTTAATCAGGCTGAGTTGGTTTCTACAGCTCACAACCTACAATCAGGACTGATGCAACTGGTCTAAATGCCCTCATGGGCCAGCAGATTTGCTCTAGTTTTCTAAATTTCTTGGGTGTGGAGCTGGTGTCGGGTAATCTTTCATGTCTTATTAACTTTAAAGTCTTTTTTTTCTTTCTTCTGTGGCTGGTGATAGAAGTAATGGAAAAGTGAAGAAGTGGAAGAAAATTGAGGGCTCTTACCAAGAAAATACATTTTGGAATGATTTTAATCTTGCCCTTAGAATTACTAAGGGTTTTACTTTTTGAATTTTATTAAATTTATTAAGGTGACATTGGTTAATAAAATTATATTGGTTTCAAGTGTATAATTCTATAACACATCATCTGTATTGTGTGTTCACCACCCCACGTTAAGTCTCCTTTCATCACCAACTATCCCCCTTTTACTCTCTTCTACCTTCTCCCCCAACCCCCTTTCCCTCTGGTAATCACCATATTGTTGCCTGTGTCTATGAGGGTTTGGTGGGATTTTTTTTGCTTAACCCCTTCACCTTTTTCCACCAACCCCACAACCCCCTCCCCTCTAACAGTTGTCAGTCTGTTCTCTGTATCTATGAGTCTATTTCTATTTTGTTTGTTAGTTTATTTTGTTCATTAGATTCCACATGTAAGTGAAATTGTAAGACACTTGTCTTCCTCTGACCAGCTTATTTCACTTAGAATAATACTCTCTAGGTTATTGATGGCGAACCTTTTGAGCTCGGCGTGTCAGCATTTTGAAAAACCCTAACTTAACTCTGGTGCCGTGTCACATATAGAAATTTTCTGATATTTGCAACCATAGTAAAACAAAGACTTATATTTTTGATATTTATTTTATATATTTAAATTCCATTTAACAAAGAAAAAAATGAGTTCGCATGCCACCTCTGACACGCGTGTCATAGGTTCGCCATCACTGCTCTAGGTCAATCCATGCTGTCACAAAAGATAAGATTTCCTTCTTTTTTACTGCCAAGTAGTATTCCATTGTGTAAATGTACCTCAGCCTTTTTATCCACTCATCTGATGGGCACACTGCATTCAATGTAGGGGTGCATATAATCTTTTGAATCAGTGTTTCCAGTTTCTTTGGATATATTACCAGAAATGGAATCTCTGGGCCATATGGCAGTTCCATTTTTTATATTTTGAGGAAACTCCATACTATTTTTTACAGTGGCTGCACCAATCTGCATCCCACCAACAGTGCACAAGCATTCCCTTTTCTCTACATCCTCACCAACACTTGTTGTTTGTTGATTTGTTGATGACAGCCATTCTGATTGGTGTGAGGTGACATCTCGTGGTTTTAATTTGCATTTCTCTGATGATTAGGGACATTGAGCATCCTATATAATAAAAGCCTAATATGCTAAATGTCCGACCGTCCATTTGATCGTTCGACCATTCGCTATGACACGCACTGGCCACCAGGGGGCAGACACTCCAACCAGTAGGTTAGCTGGGGTCCGGCTGATCGGGACTGGGCGAGACAGGCCAGACACGCCCTGGACGAATCCGTGCACCAGGCCGGTTTGGCCCAATCCCCGAAGGCCAGGCTGAGGGACCCCACCGGTGCACAAATCCGTCCACCAGGCCTCTAGTTTTTTCATATGTCTATTGTCCATCTGTATGTCCTCTTTGGAGAAGTGTCTATTCAGGTCCAACTTTTCTCAATGTTCTGAATCACTTTTTAAAAATTGAGAGATCATTCACATAGCCTAAAACTCATCCTTTTAAAATATACAATTCAATGGTTTTTAGTATATTCACAAAATTGTGCAACCATCACCAGCACCTATCCCAGAATATTCATCACCATCACCCCCTAAAAAAACCCTGAATCCACTAGCAGTCATTCCCCCATTCTACTCTCACTCTCCCAGTCTTGCAATCAGAAATCTACTTTCTGTCTCTAAGCTCGAAGTGGCCTGTGTGGTACCAGATGGCGTCACCCAATGTCATCTAGAGCACCGGTGATGGAGCATTTTACCACAGTGCTCCGCTCTGTCTGCTGGATTTTCTTCCAGGCTACAGACACCCATCCTGCCAGTTTTGACGCACATGGCAGGTAACGATACCTCTTCCCAACAGCTGCCTGGCTGATGCGATTGTAATAAAATGTAGAGGGAAAATTCACATCTTAAAACCAATGAAATACTGTGATAGATGGAAGTTATTTGGGACATTTTAATTTTATTAGCTTAGCATCATTGTCAGACATCATACGTTTATGCTGTCATTTGATCCATTGCATATCTTCTGGTAAACCAGTTCAGAGCCTTCTTGGAGCAAAGGGACTCAAAGGAGCAGTGGATGGTAGGGGCTGGGGTATGTAGGTTAACCTCATAAAGGTGAGAGGAGGACAGCAGGCTTCTAATCCTCACCTCGGGAAGTTCACTGCCAGAAGAGGAAGGAGAGTGGCCTCTTTCCCTCTCTCCAGCCCTTACTAACCGTGGGCTGGTCATTTTTTGGTTGCCCATTTCCCACCTTTTCTGCCCCCTCTGTGCCTGAGCAGGCTGACTGCTACAGACTGCATTCCCGGGTCTCTATAGTCCGATGGTTTCCTGTGGGTTGGTCTATGAGAGGAAGTTCAGAAAGTGGGAAGTCGCCCGACAGGCATATGGCTAAATGGTTGAGTGTCGACCTATGAACCAGGAGGTCACAGTTCGATTGAGGTCAGGGCACAAGCCCGGGTTGCAGGCTCCATCTCCAGTGGGGGGCATGCAGGAGGCAGCCAATCAATGATTCTCTCTCATCATTGATGTTTCTAACTATCTCTCCCTCTCCCTTCCTCTCTGAAATCAATAAAAATATATTTTAGCCCTAGCTGGTTTGGCTCAGTGGATAGAGTGTCGGCCTGTGGACTGAAAGGTCCCAGGTTTGATTCCGGTCAAGGACACATATCAAGGTTGTGGCTCAATCCTCAGTGTGGGGCGTGCAGGAGGCAACCGATAGATGATTCTCTCTTATCATTGAGGTTTCCATCTGTCTCTCCCTCTCCTTTCCTCTTTGAAACCAATAAAAATATTTTTTATATATTAAGAAAAGATTTTTTTTTAAAAGTGGGAAGAGCAAGTAGACAGAATATTTCTCTTCCCCACCTCTAGAGACTCCCCTCACCTCTGGAGAGTGAGGGCCACAGTTTTGGCACTGGTTCCTTCCCTCGGCCACATTCCTGTTGGGCAATGCCTCTGCCTGGGCTACAGCTCCTACGGATTCTGGTAAGAGCTTCCTCCCCTATCCCTATTAGAACGTTCCTGTATATAGTTCCTGGATGCTTGTACATCCCTTGTTGATACCCTTAACCTTGTCCACACCTCTGCAAATAATCCCTTTGCCATATTCCCTTCAATTACCTCTTTGAGTACACCATTGTTTCCTGCTGAAACATTCAGTCCTCCCAAGGGGAGTGACTTACGAATAGCTTGGGTGCCTCTCTTTCTCATCTCTCTTTTTTTTTTCTGGGTCCATGTCCCCGGTATCTGGCTCCCAGTTTTCTCTCCTACATGACACAATCCTACTGGGCCAGGTTCAGTTTCTGCAATAGGGGGGTTTACAGTTGGGGGCCAAAAAGATTAAATTTGGGGGGAAGATATCAAAAAGCCAAGTTTTGTCTACACATCAAAGCTGTATTCTTTAATCCAGTTTAACCAATAAAAATGTTGAGAGTTTGAGCCCTGAGATCTATTTCTCAGTTGTTTCTGAACCCAGAAGGTAGGGGGCATTATTCATTGGTCCTCTTAAATCCCAACAACAACTCTCAAATTTATATCTTCAGTTTCAGACCCACATAGAAGGCTGTCTTATTGTTTCTCAAGCTGCTCAGATAGAACATTATCCACCCTAAACCTCTTCCAATGTGCCCTATTTCATTCTACCACACCACACTCTACCCAGTTGCTCATGCCAGAAACCTGAAAGTTATTCTTTTTATTTATTTATTTTTAAAATACATATTTTTATTGATTTCAGGGAGGAAAGGAGAGGGAGAGAACAATAGAAACATCAATGATGAGAGAGAATCATCAATTGGCTGTCTCCTGCATGCCCCCTACTGGGGATTGAGCCAGCAACCCAGGCATGTGCCCTGACCTGGAATCAAACCAGTGACCTCTTGATTTCTGGGTCAGTACTCAATTGCTGAGCTAAACCCGACTGGGCATCTTTTAAAATATATAAATATTTTTCTTGACACCTCCTTCATATATATATATATATATATATATATATATATATATATATATACATATATATATATATATATATATATATATATATAAAATTTTCAAATATTGTAGAGCCTGTCTATGAATAAGTCATCAATCCATTCACCAATCTCCATCATCACTGCTACAACCTTTAACTCTTGCCTGGACCACAGTATCAGCTTTCTAAAAAGCTGAAAGTTGGAAACAAACTAAAGAGTCAAAAATTAGACCATATTCTACAGTCTCAGATGTATCATGAAGCTTCCAGTAAGTCCCAAATAGCCAAGAAACATTTGTTCTAGTTTAGAAGGGCTAGAATCTAGCCCTTTTTTTGAGAGTAAGTGACATTTTTAAATGAAAGCACCTAACATATCTATGGACCTGAAAGCAACAAGAAAGAAGTGTCCGAGTGTTTGAAGCCATGGGGACCATGAAGGGTGGTGTTCTCTATTTACTCCAGGTTTGCAAGTGCTCCCTAGGATGAAGACTGAGCTAAATCTGGTGGCCATCGCTAGCATCGCTGTCCCAATTACATAATAAGGAGGATATCTTTGGTCCAAGGAGCCTCCAGGGCTCTCTGCCTAAGTCCATTGCTGCTATGGTTTAAATTGTGGATCCCAAAAAGATATGTTCACGTCCTAACCCCCCCCCCCCCGCCCCCCGCCAGGTACCAATGAATGTGATCGTATTTGGAAATAGGCTCATTACAAATGTATTTACTAGTAGTTAAGATGGGGTCATAATGAATAAGGGTATGACTGGTGTCCTTATAAGAAGAGAAGAAGAAACACAGGCACATTCTGAGAGAAGACAGCCATATGGAGACAGAGGCAGAGATTAGAGTTATGCTGCCACAAACCAACAACACCTAGGGCTGCCAAAAGCTAGAAGAGGCGAAAGGGGTCTTCTCCCAGAGCCTTGGAAGGAGCATGGCCCTGCAGACTGCAGACTTCTGGCCCCTAGAACTGTGAGATAATAAATTTCTGTGATTTTAATCCATGCAGTTTGTAGTACTTTGTCCTGGAAGCCTTAGAGTGCTAATAAACCAGCATTTAGGAATTTAGTCCTCTACCCTATTTTTATATGGGTTGGCAAACTATGGTCCATAGACCATATCCATCCCACTACCTATTTTTTTTAATTTAAATTTTTGTTTAAAGTATTACATGAGTCTCCTCCCCCCGCTCCACTGACCTCTCCCCCAGCACTCCCCTCCCCCCCAGCACATGCCCTCATCCCCCTACTTGTCTGTATCCATTGGTTATGCTTATATGCCACTACCTATTTTTATATGGGCCACGAAATGAGAACTTTTTTTTTCAGAAGAACATTTGAAATCAATTTGAGGATACAGAACATTAACTTTGAAACAAATAAATAAAATGTTATCTCCCAAAAAAGAATTGCATTCTTCTCATTAGTAGATCTGTATTACAAAGAAATTATACTCCATTATTATTATATTTTAAATTTCATCACTTCAAAATGTGCAGAAATTTGTCCTTGGTTGTTATATGAGTACCTTTGTAATAGCTACAATATTGCCACTTGGCCCGCACAGCCTAAAATATGTTCTATCTGGCCTTTTACAGAAAAAGTTTGTTAAACTCTACCCTAGAGGAATCTCAGCATCATCTTCTCAGTTAGCCTTGGGAATTTCTAAGCATCAGTGAAAACATTTAAATTATGATAAAGAAGCTTCATTTTTATCTGTCTTCATGTTATATAAACTTCTTTCCCCATGTTACTGTTTAAAATCATAGCTTTATTGAGATATAATTAACACACCATGCAGTTTTCCCATCTAAAATGTATAATTTAGCCCTAGCCGGTTTGTTTTAGTGGATAGAGTGTTATCCTGTGGACTGAAGGGCCCCAGGTTCAGTTCTGGTCAAGGGCACATATCTGGGTGAAGGCTTGTGGAAGGCAACCAATCGATGTGTCTCTCTCACATAGATGTTTCTCTCTCTGTCTCTCCCCCTCCCTTCCACTCTCTCTAAAAATCAATGAAAAAATGTCCTTGAGTGAGGATTAACAGAAAAATAACAATAAAATGTATAATTCAAGATATTTTTAGTATATTAAGAATTTTGCAATTATCACCATGATCAATTTTAGAACATTTTCAGCTTCCCATAAAGAAATTTCATATTCATTTTATTCATTAGCAATCAGTGCCCATGTTCCTCCAGGCCCAGCCCCTCCAGCTCTAGGCAACCATTAGTCTACTTTCTCTCTATGAAATCGTTTACTCTGGACATTTTCACATACAAGTTGACCTTGAACAACATGGGTCTTAGAGATGCAGTCGAAAATCTGCAAATAACTTTTGACTCCTCCAAAACTTACTACTAACAACTAATAGCTTACTGTTGACTGGAAGCCTTACTGATAACATAGACAGTCGATGGACACATATTTTGTCTGTGTTATATACTGTATCCTTACAGTAAAGTAAGCTAGAGAAAATGTTAAGAAAACCATAAAGAAGAGAAAATACATGTACTGTACTGCTTTTATTTTTAAAAATCCACATATAAGTGAACCTGTGCAGTTCAAACCCATGTTGTTCAAGGGTCAAATGTACATTTTCTAAGTTCCTTTTCTTACATTTGGTTTCATTGGTCTTAATTTTTATTCATTTTCTCTCAATATTTTACAACAAGAACAAAAAGAATACCAGGAGTGTGAGCCATAGAAGGCTTAGACTTCTCTGACATCCCTTTCCCATCATGAAATTTAGCCCGCAGATAGGGCCCCCCTGGCTACATGTCCTACATCAACTAAAAGTGTCCTGCACTTTCCCTTATAGAAATGTCACATCACTGAATGTTCTGAGGTCAGGAAAAGTCTCCCACTGCAGAGTGATCCTAAACCTCCCAATTTGTAGCTTCTTGAATTGTGACAAACTCAAATATGTGTCATAGTTTATTGGTAATATGAATCTCTGAAATAGGAAGAAAAAGTGGTAAAATGAAAATTACTTATACAAGTTACCCTTGAGAAATATGGCATAAGCGTTGAATATTTCGTGTTAACTAAAGTGCAGTTCTTTCAGAATCAAGACTTTTTAAAAATCTTGGGGGTGAAGGAGGTCTAATATAAGGTGAGAGAGGGTGAGCTAACTCTGGGTGGTGGGCACACAGTGCAATATACAGATCTTGTAACAGAAATCTACACCTGAAACCTATGTGATCCTATTAACCAATGTCACCCCAATAAAGTTAATAAAAATTTTAAAAATCTTACTTGGCCTTACTAATTATTCACTGTTATTATTGGTGATAGGTCCTCTGACTGGAAACCACCACTTCACCTTGTCATAGTAATTACACTTGCCATAGTAATTAGCTATAATGGCTTCTAATGGGCCTGTAGACTCTTTCCTTACTCATTAAAGAACCATTGTATTTAAATCACGTCATCTATTGTTCTGGCTATCCATTGCTGCATAAACAAACCACCCCCAAGCTCACTGGCTTAAAACTACAACAATCAATTTATTATCTCTCATGATTTCCATGGGTCGGGAATTCATGCAAAGCTCCACTGGGTGGCTCTGCCATAGAATTCCTCATGCAGTTGCAGTCAGTGGCAGGAGCTGGGACAGTGGACATTAGGAGAGCTTGGGGTAGCTGGGCATCAATCTCTCTCCATGTCAGGGGGCCTCTCCATGCGGGGTGTCTACATGGGTTAGCCTGTGCTTCCTCACAGCCTGGTGGTCTCAGGGTGGTAATGCTTCTTACATAGTGGCCCATGGCTCTAACGCAGGATCTAGCAAACCAGGCAGAATCTGCACCAGGTTTTATGACCTAGCCTGTTAAGTCCCATAATGTTACTTCTGCCATACTTGACTGGTCAACTAGTCCCTAAGGTTTGGCCCAGATTCAAAGAGAGGGGCCACAGAATTCACCTCTTCGTGGGAAGAGAGGGTCCAGGAATTTGCAGAAAGGTTTGAAAACTGCCGTTATCTATGCAGAAAACATTCTTTGGTTTACGCAATAATTGCTTCCTTGAGAGACATTATTTTTCTCTTCCTTTTCCTTCCTTGTGTTTTGTCTCCTCTTTCCTGATCCCCTTAAAATGTTTACAAATTAAAGATTTTAGCTCTAAATATTTTGCTTGGCACTTTGTGTCGTATAAATAGATTAATCTTGTGCCAGGCCCAAATATTTCCGGCTGTACTGTTCTATTCTACCTACTTCCGGTTTGGTTGACTTTTATTTCCTGCACTCTTGTCAAGGGTTTGTCAAAGTTGTAGACTTGCATTTTGGCCTAAGCACTACGCCCTGCCTCTGAATCTACCAGTGGTCTTGAGCAACAGTATGAGTAGAGTAACTGTAAGTATAATATAAGAAATGAAAATTAAAATACTATAACTTGCCCTAACCGGTTTGGCTCAATGGATAGAGCGTTGGCCTGCGGACTGAGGGTCCCAGGTTCGATTCTGGCCAAGGGCATGTACCTTGGTTGCGGGCACATCCCCAGTAGGGGGTGTGCAGGAGGCAGCTGATCGATGTTTCTCTCTCATTGATGTTTCTGACTCTCTATCCCTCTCCCTTCCTCTCTGTAAAAAATCAATAAAATATATTTTAAAAAGTACTATGTCTTAATATTAATAGAATTAAATGCCTACTTTAAGGAAATACATATTTTATTAGAGAACATTATCCAGGAGCTCAGATCTCAAAAAGTCAGTTCACCTCTCAGTGGTGAACTTCTTTGGACCATTGAGGGTACAGCCCGAAAGATCTTATTCCCGAGTGATTACAAACCTAGTTAGACTTCTTTTAGGGACAGCTCTATATCTCTTAAATTGCGTGGGGCTGCAAACAACAGGAACCTCAACTCAACGGGTGTAAACTATAAGGGAATGTTTATTATCTCATATAACAAGGAGTCTGCGGTGGGATTGTTCCAACTCAATAGCTAACCATGTCATCAAAAACTCAGATTCCTTCTAAATCTTTTTGCAATAATATCTTCATCATGTTGCCTTTATTTTTAACACATAGTCTTAGGATGGCTTCTATAGTTCTCTTGTCACTGCAGACGCAGCAAAGTCCAGTGGATTCCTGGGTATCTCTTTTTACGAATGAAAAAAAAAATTATTCCAGAATCTCCCCAGCAAATTTCCCCCCTGTTACATTGGTCAGAAGCATATCATTTGCCCATTCCTAAGCCACTCTCTGTCGCAAGAATGGGATAACCATGATTGACTTAAAGGCACACTTGGGTCCATCTGGTGTGGCTCAGCATTTGAGTGTTGACCCGTGAATCAAGAGGTCATTAGTTCAATTCCCAGTCAGGGCACATGCCTGGGTTGCAGGCTCAATCCCCAATAGGGGGCATGCAGGAGGCAGCCAAACAATGTTTCTCTCTAATCAATGTTTCTATCTCTCTGTCCCTCTCCCTTCCTCTCTCTCTCTAAAATCAATTTTTTAAAAAACTTGGCATTTGTATCAGGGTAGACTAGTCAAAATCAACATTCTATTTAAAAGGGGAAGTGGTGGTGGGAATGCAGACTGGTGCAGCCACTGTGGAGAACAGTATGGAGTTTCCTCAAAAAAACTAAAAATGGAACTCCCATTTGACCCAGTGATCCCACTTCTAGGAATATATCCCAAGAAACTAGAAACACCAGTTAGAAAGGATATAGGCACCCCTATGTTCATAGCAGCACAATTCACCATAGCTAAGATCTGGAAACAGCCTAAGGGCCCATCAGCAGATGAATGGATTAGAAAACTGTGGTACATCTACACGATGGAATACTACGCTGCTGTAAAAAAGAAGGAACTCTTACCATTTGCAACAGCATGGATGAAACTGGAGAGCATTATGCTAAGTGAAATAAGCCAGTCAGAGAAAGATAAATATCACATGATCTCACTCATTTGTGGAATATAATGAACAACATAAACTGATGAACAAAAACAGATCCAGAGACAGAGAAGCATCAATCAGACTGTCAAACCTCAGAGGGAAGGTAGGGGAGGGTGGGGGTAAGGGGGAGAGATCAACCAAAGGACTTGTATGCATGCATATAAGCCTAACCAATGGACACAGACAACAGGGGGAGAGGGGGAGGCCATGAGTTGGGGGGCTGGGGGTAATGTGGGGATAAGGACACATATGTAACAACTTAATCAATAAAAAAATTAAAAATAAATAAAAGGGGAAGTGGGGGAAGAATGGCAGGCAGGGGCCTTTTAAATTTTGGATTTACTGTACTACAAAGGGATACATTTTCCTCCCCTAGAATTTCTCTATCATTGAATGGCCCCCTAATTAATATAGTTGCTCAAAGCGGAAACCTGGCCGTTCTCTTTACCCGTGTCTCCCAAATATCAGTTCCCCAAAGCCACTGCCTTCATTCAAGCACTTACCTTCTCTCCTCTCCATTATTGCAACTATTTTCCCTACTAGTCACTACCTCTAGTCTTGTACTTTCCCCCGTCCATCTGCCACACTGTTGGGAGGGTGAGCTTTCTCTCATGCATTATCAGTGTTCTCACTGGAGCTCAAATGCTAAAAACGGAGTCAGATGCCTCTTTCACTATCCACTTCCTCCAGCATGTGAAATGTGTTTTGTGGCTGCAGAAGTATGAAAGAGTTCAGGTGCAAGGGGGTTCAAGAGGCAGGTGTGAAAGCAAGGATGGTAGCGAGGTGGGAAGGCCATCCACGCTGTCATGAGCCTGATGACGGCGGGAAAATGGGTTAAAGCCAAATGATAAAGGAACTGTATGCATGACAGATTCTGTGAGACTTGGGGCACAAGCAGTCCTTTCTGAAGCCTCGGTGACAAAGTGTGATAGAGTGGGACAGAGGGGCCGTCTCCGGCTCAGCCAGGCAGGAGAGAAGACCCCCTGGTCCCTTGTGTCCACCTGATATTAGAAGGGCAGGTCTGTGTCTCCACTAGCCTGTGGGGTGCTTGATGCTGGGTCATAAATTCTCCTTTGTATTACTAGTGCCTAACACGGCGCTTGGCATGTGGCCAGTACTTAATCCCTGACTAATTCAACACTTCTTAAGTTTAATTTGTATTTATAACCATTGAGAGAACATATCACAAATCTAAGGCAAAATGTCTCTCTATAGGCAGAGTTACTTCTCTCTTTGGACAGGGAAGCAGGTGTTAAACCTTGTGGCTCTCTCTCCTTTTTTAAGTAGTACTAGTGGCATCTAATGCCCAAGTATTTAAAAAATATAACCAAGTAATATGAAAGTATAATTTTATTATTTATAATGTTGATCTATCACTTTTATAAATAAAAATGAATGTGCATGAAAATGAAAATTTTGATATGAAAATTAAAAAAGTCCCATCTGGAATATCCAAAATTAGGTTTAATATATTTTGAACTTCACTAGGGTTTTTGATCCTTTGCTGTAGCTATTGGATGAAATATTTAGATTGGATTATTAGATATGTTAAAATATGTAGCAACAATGGAAAATGTGAATAGTATAAAGATGAAGTGAGGGGGAAAAAGGGCTACCAAATTTTATGTATGTACAGTCGTCATACTTGTAGTTATATAAAGTATTCAATTAAGGTGATGAGAGGATAGCCTCTAAACCAATACTCTTGAATATTTTTTACACAGGGTTGGGGATGATCTCATTTTAATGGACTCTTTTTTTCTCTGCTATAATTTTTTACCATGATCAAATAATAGCAGAAAAAATAAATCAAAGCCTACATATGAAAAAGCTCTGGAAGGGAACACACTCACACCTGCACATTGGTGATATTCAGATTAGTGAGGCAGAATTATAGGTCATTTTTCTTCTTTTCTCCAATCTTCCTTTATATGTATATTTTTGACGTTGTGATTTTAAGATAAAAACTTCAGCAAAAAATCAAGGATTTTGAATATTATTAAAGAACTTTATTAACTGGTTGGCTCAGCTTGCTTTTATGCTATCAAATTCATGATTTTGGTATTCATCTTAACATAATCGTATTACTAGTATGTCTCTCTACAGGCAGAGTTACTGCTCTCTTTGGACAGGGCGGCGGGCGTTAAAACTTGCCACTCTCTCTCTTCTCTTTTTAGTAGTAGTAGCATCTAATGCCCAATGGTAATATATTGTCACTCATATTAATACTAGAGTGATTCAATGTGTAACAACTTATATTTCATTAGATACTTACTTAGTAAGAATCTACAATACTCTGGGCAGTATACTAACCCCTACAGTGGTTCTCAACCTTCCTAATGCCGCGACCCTTTGATACAGTTCCTCATGTTGTGGTGACCCCCAACCATAAAATTATTTTCATTGCTACTTCATAACTGTAATGTTGCTACTGTTATGAATCGTAATGTAAATATCTGATATGCAGGATGTATTTTCATTGTTCGCAACCCACAGGTTGAGAACCGCTGCACTAGAGGGAATAAACGATGAATAAAACACAGTCCACGCCTTACATTTTTTAAAGATTTGAAGAACTGATCTTTACTTTTTCCACAGAGATATTGAATTGAGGATTTTGGAGAAAAGAGCTTAAGACATACAGAGCCTTTGAATACTACACATTCCAGATGTTCGCATTTTCATTAGTAAGATTAAGGCAGTTAGTTAGCTAACAAGTATGTTTACATTGCTTCGTGTCTTAGGTCATATTTGGAAAGGCCATGTGGTATAGGGGAAAAGAGAACTAAGAGTTCGGAGATCTAGTTTCAAGTCCCAGCTGAGCAACTAACTAGCTGCATGAAGGTGGACAAAGTACTTAACTTTCCTGGGCCTCCATTTCTTTTTTCTTTTTATTTAAAATATGTTTTATTGATTTTTTTACAGAGAGAAAGGGAGAGGAATAGAGAGCTAGAAACATCGATGAGAGAGAAACATCAATCAGCTGCCTCCTGCACACCCCGCACCGGGGATGTGCCTGCAACCAAGGTACATGCCCTTGACCGGGATCGAACCCGGGACCCTTCAGTCCGCAGGCCGAGGCTCCATCCACTGAGCCGAACCGGCCAGGGCTGGGGCTCCATTTCCTCACGTGTAAAATGATCTGTAGGGTTCCTTTCGACCTTAAAACTGACTACCCTCTGTTGAGGCATCTCAGAAACATCACATGACCTTACGGTGATGATGTTATTACCAGTTCTGAAAAAATGGTGATTCTAAATCGGTACTAGTAATTATTGGATCTCATGCTTGTGAAACATCAGCTATTACTGTCACAGAAACCAAGTTAGTACACTGCGCTATACTTCCCAGCAGTGCTACCCATGCAAAACTAGCATAGATAGCACTACCGGACTCACAATATAAACAAACATGAAGATGACCAAGAGGCATTTTTAAAAGAAAGGTTTGATGACTGCTTTTTAGAGTTTTCATGTACTAAGATTTCATTTCTCTGGGTGTTCCCAAATGTAATGTTTCAGTTCCGTAAATGAAAATAGGTGAGCAGGGCAGGTTTGCTCATAGCTACCGTTCTTACATTAGGGACTGTCCCTTTCCCCTTGAGTTTGCTTTAAGGATGGTGGTGTACGGACTGGTGTTGGATTGGAAGGAGAACAGGCAAAATCGATGATGGCAGGATCTGGGTCTGCTGCCACACTCCAAACTACTTATGAACTTTTAAAGTTAATCTATAAATTTCCATTTCCCTGACAGAAATCCCTGCTGTATCGGCAGTTTCCCAAATTAAGAATCTGGGACTTTCTTTGACTCTTGGTTCTCTTTCACTCTCTGTATCCAGTTGGTCACCAAGACCGTCACCTTCTCTTTATAATATCTTTTGATTGTTTCCCTTCCTCTTCATTTCCATGTTCAAGATCCTGGTCTGTTTCACTGCAATACTCTCTAATGAAGGCTTTTCCCCCTGATTTTCCTGAAACACTTACCTCCATCCTGGCACTCTCTAAGAACCTGCAGTATTTCTCCATTGGCTCTGAGATAAAAATAAACGACTCCTCCCAGCATTCTAACCCCGCCATGACCAGATTTTAATTTTATTTATCTGTTTCCTAGTATATACTCATATCAGTTCCTACAGTGATATAACAAAGAGACGTAAATGCAATTGAATTCAGTATCTGAGTTCCAGGCTGCTCCATGCACTCATGCAGGCTCCTTCCATCTTATTTCTCAATCTTAACTTCTAGAACAGTGTCCTCAAAAATTGAGTGGGATATGCATGCAGGGAAAGCGAGGAGAAGAAGAAGAAGAAGAAGAAGAAGAAGAAGAAGAAGAAGAAGAAGAAGAAGAAGAAGAAGAAGAAGAAGAAGAAGAAGAAGGAGAAGAAGAAGAAGAAGAAGAAGAAGAAGAAGAAGAAGGAGAAGGAGGAAAAGGAGAAGAGGAGGGGGAGGAGGAGGAGGAGGATGAGGAGGAGGAGGAGGGGAGGGGGGGAGGGGGAGGGGGAGGAGGAGAAGGAGAAGAAGGCGGCTCATCCTCTGAAAGTCTCATATTGTACTCAAAGGAAGCTGGGAGGTATAGTGCAGTTGAGCAAATATTTGCCAAGCTACAATGAATACAGCCAAAGAAGTCAGCTAGCACTGTCTGCCTGCCCCACATCCTCTGCTTCAATTGTCCTGGTCTCTCCCACACTCCGTTTTTCTTTCTTTCTCTCCACTTACCTAAATGACACCCACCCTGCTTAAGTATCACTTCCTTCTGCAAGTATTGTAGCCATTTTCAAAGAATGCTTCAGTACGCTGAAGAAAGTGGAAATAGTTCCTGGACTCTTCAAAACCGATTTATAGGGCCTAATCCTTGTTCTTTATAAGCTGTCTTTCCCCCTTAACTTTTGGCTTTTACAACTCTTAAATTCATAGAAGTGCATGTCAGAGGTCTCAAATAATACTCATGTAGTAAGTACAGGCATATCTAGTTTTATTGTGCTTCACAGATACAGAGGGATATATATATATATATATATATATATATATATATATATATATATATATATATATTGAAGGCAAGACCCTCCACCAGCAAAAAGATTATGACTCACTGAAGGCCTAGATGATTAGCATTTTTTTTTAGCAAAAAATAATTTTTTAACTAAGGTATGTACATTTTTTTAGACATAATGCTATTGCACACATAATAGACTACAGTAAACATAACTTTTATAAGCAATGGAAAACAAAAAAATGTGACTCACTTATTGCAATACTTGCTTTATTAGGAGATATCCATAGTATCGCCCAGGTGTGCCTGTAAACAGGTGAGTAGCAGGTAAAATCCACTCCTAACGGTTGAGTCCTTCTATTGCAACTACGTGTCCTGACTTACAGTACTCTATTGGATCTAGACTTTATTTTCAACCAGGCTTAATTTCTTATGAAATGACCTTGTGGCCTAAATTGATGTAAAATATCTGCATAAACTGTGTAACAGAGGGAAGGGAACATGGGTAAAAGGTGTATCAAAAAGAAGCAATTTGGTAACGTTCGTCTAGAATTCTCTGAGAGAGAGACACAGTGAATCTGATGAACAGGATTGTTCTGGTTACTAGCAAAGCATAAAAACAACGGCTTATGCATGTTGAAGTGTGCCAGTGTCTGCAATTTATTTTGAAATACATTTAAAGTAAGGAATGCACGGATGGATGGACAGAGGGATAAAAAGTGGCTAGACAGGTGATAAGGCAAATTAGTAAAATATTAATGGTCGAAGCTAGTTGGTGGATACATAAATGTTCCCTGCAAAGTTCTTTCAACGCTGCTGCACGTTTGAAAATTTTTATGATAAAAGATGGGGGAGAGGGGGACTTGCTAACATTTTTAACGCTTTCCATGTGTCAGACACTTTAATGATCTCATTTTGTCCTCACATCAAGCCTGTGAGATCGTTACTATATTATAATCCCCATTTTACAGATGAGCAAACCAACACAGAGAAGTTAAGTGACTTGCCCAATACCCCACATTTTACAAGCGGCTGACCTAAGATTCAAATCCAGGTTTGTACTATTTGCAAAGCCAGATCCCTTAGTATGGCCCAGGGATAAGCCCACAGACTTTCCCAGCCTCCATTGAGTGTCATTCAAGATTCCTTCACTGACTTTGCCTGACCCCCTAATCCACAAAGCAGTCATTCACGTTCTTCCCAACCAACTGCACCTGAGAAAGGAATGCCCGGGACCCAGTGGATGAAATACATACTTTTCTCACAAGAACAGCTTCTGATCAAACTCCAGTCCTGTGCTTGCTTCTCAATTGGTGGTGAAAAACAGATGCCCTCTAGGCAGTGTTAGGTTTTCATGTTAATCACCAAGCTGAGCTCCACTCTCTTCCGATGTTCAGCTGGAAGGCTAGGACACCATTCCCTGTGGTCCATTTGGACTCCTTCGTAGGTTACCGCTATCCTGCAGCTCCCCCTGTTCCATCTAAGTACCTTCCCTAACCTCTCCAAACACTAGTCATTGTTTTTCTGGCCCTCCCCTATTACCACTTGAGTTTTAAAATCTATTCTGTGTTAAATAATTATTAGGGTAGTAAGATTAGACTCAACAGTATTATTACAATTTTCAACTACTAATGGAATTTTTAAAAAAGATATTATTTTATTGATTTCAGAGAGGAAGGGAGAGGGGAAGAGAGAGATAGGAACATCAATGATGCCAGAGAATCATTGAATGGTTGCCTCCGGCACGCCCCACACTAGGGATCGAGCCCACAACCCGGGCATGTCCCATGACCAGGAATCGAACCGTGACCTCCTGGTTCCTAGGCTGATGCCCAACCACTGAGCCATGCCAGCCAGGCTTAAATAATATTTTCGGTATGGTGTAATGTTAAGGTCAGGTTTCATTATTGTCCATATAGGTGACAGATTTGTCCCAGCACCAGTTAATGAAAAGACCTTTCAGAGAATTGTAGTAGAGACTGTTACAAACAAGTTTCTCACCCAGCCCATGGTTCTATTTGTCTAAATTTGTGCCAATATCACACTATCTTAATTTCTGTACTTTTATAATAAATTTGGATATCTGGTAAGGTACATTCTTCAGCTTTATTTTCCACTATTGGCTTGGCTATTCTAGGACCTTGGCATTTCGATATACATTTAAGAATCACCTTATTAATTCCAACAACAACAAAAAATACACGGGAGTTTCAGCTGGGAGTCATTAAGTATACAGATTAATTTGGGGAGAACTGATATTTTGACAATACTGAATCTTGCAATCCATGAACACAGCATGTCTCTGGGGAGAAGCATTATAGGTAGATGGGAAAGCATGAACAAGGGCAGAGGGATAAGAAACAGCCTGGATCCTGGAATATGAGAAGCTACAAAGCAGTTCAAGGAGGTGTAAAGGAGGCATGGAGTGCAGAAGATGAGGCTGAAGAGGCAAAGGCCAGATTATAGAGCAGTGGTTCTCAACCTTCCTAATGCCGTGACCCTTTAATACAGTTCCTCATGTTGTGGTGAACCCCAATTTCATTGTTACAAATTGAACATAATTAAAGCATAGTGATTAATCACAAAAACAATATGTAATTATATGTGTTTTCCGATGGTCTTAGGCGACCCCTGTGAAAGGGTCGTTCGACCCCAAAAGGGGTCGCGACCCATAGGTTGAGAACCACTGTTATAGAGGAACTTATCAGTCACCTCTAAGAGTTTGGATCTAAGGCTGATGGATGGTTTTAAAGCACAAGAGTATGGTCTGATGTGCATCCATACAGAGGATTCAATCAGCAAAGGGTCTGAATAGGTTTGAATGCAAAAGTGTAGACAGGCATAATTGGAGATGATTACAGAAGTTAAGGTGAAATATGATGATAATTTGAACAAGGACAGTGGCAAGATGGAAAAGAAATGACCCTAGGCAGTTTGGCTCAGTGGAAAGAGCGTCGGCCCCCATACAGAAGGGTCCTGGGTTCGATTCTAGTCAAGGGCATGTACCTTGGTTGCAGGTTCCCTGGCCAGGGAGTGTGCAGGAGGCAACCAATCGATGTGTCTGTCTCACATCGATATTTCTTTTTCTCTCTCCCTCTCCCTTCCACTCTCTCTAAAAATCAATAGAAAAATATCCTCAGGTGAGGATTAACCAAAAACAAAAAGATGGAAAAGAAATGGATTCATATTTGATTGGTAAAATCAGTAGGATTTGGTGACTGGATGTTGTGGGGTTGATGAGGGTGGTCAGTGAGAGAGTCAAGGGTGGCTCCTAATTTTATTTTTTTTAAATATTTATTGTTGAAAGTATTACAAATGTCCCTTTTTTCCTCCCATTGGCTTCTTCCAGCCCTCCCACCCCACACCCAGGCCTTCACCTAGTTATGGGAAGATGGCGGTATAAGGAATATGGGAGGAAGAGTAAACTTGGGACAGATGCTGAGTAGGTTGAGTTTGGATGCCTACGACTTTCCCCATGGAGGTGTCTTGAAGATAGTTGGATATATAGGTCTGAAGTCAAGAGAATGATCCAGGCTGGACATATGGTCCTGTGACCATGAGTAAAATCATGAGAATCAACAAGATTACTCAAGGAGTGTGTGGGTGGAGCGGTATTATGTGTTCCTTCCTCATATTCCCATTCAGATTTAAGTTTTCCTAGTTCTTTCTCTTCTTTTTCACAATATTATCCATTGATATCCCTTAGGTCCGTGGTCGGCAAACCGCGCCTCGCGAGCCACATGTGGCTCTTTGGCCCCTTGAGTGTGGCTCTTCCACAAAATATCA
Source organism: Myotis daubentonii (assembly GCF_963259705.1). Classification (NCBI taxonomy): domain Eukaryota; kingdom Metazoa; phylum Chordata; class Mammalia; order Chiroptera; family Vespertilionidae; genus Myotis; species Myotis daubentonii. The sequence goes on along the minus strand of NC_081851.1, from coordinate 45,307,452 downwards.
CGTGTGGGTGCGCACTTACAGTGCGATTGAAACTTCGTGGCCCATGCGCAGAAGTCGGTATTTTGTGGAAGAGCTGGTATTTTGTGGAAGAGCCACACTCAAGGGGCCAAAGAGCCGCATGTGGATCGAGAGCCGCGGTTTGCTGAGCCGCAGTTTGCCGACCACTGCCCTAGGTTAAAAACCATATAAGAAATACTATTGCCCTAGCCGATTTGGCTCAGTGGATAGAGCGTCATTCTGCGGACTGAGGGGTCCCAGGTTCAATTCCAGCCAACGGCACATTCCTGGGTTGCGGGCTCAATCCCCAGTAGGGGGCGTGCAGGAGGCAGTTGATCAATGACTCTCTCTCATTGATGTTTCTATCTCTCTATCCCTCCCTTTCTCTATAAAATCAATAAAAATATTTTTTTTTAAAAAAAAAGAAAAGCTGTTTACTGGTCTAACATTACATTTATGACCACTAATTTCAAATGGATATTTAATACAGCCAGATATACCTTATAAAGTTCCATTCTCATATACCATATTTTCAGCGTCTCTTCTTCCTTGAACCTCCCATTCCCTTGCCTTAGCCTTCCACTCTCAGTTGAACCTTACATCATCATTCTTCACTATTAAAAAAAAAAAAAAGGCAATTTGACTGATTACCTCATCTTCATACCATCAAGTCTACCAGGTTCTCTGCATCTGCTGTCTTCCTTCTTGTTACCGAAGAAGTGTCCCCATTCTAATCTACAGCCAGCCCCACAACCTGTGCTCTACATTTCATTCTCTCTCTCTTCTTCAATAACCTGTGCTCTAGATTTCATTCTTTCTCTCTTCTTCACACATTACCTCCTGCGCTCTATCATCATCCATGTCGCCTTCACTGCTGAGTCAGTCTCATTTTAATACAAATATGCCTTAATCTCAAAACAAAATCCTCTATAACAAAACAAAACTTCAGTGCCAGAGGCTGCTAATGCTCACGGACACATTTTCTTCTCTTCTTTCTGGGCACACAGCTAAATTACATTTCTCAAATTTTATTTCTCAGCCCCCTTGTGGAGGCCATATGGAAAGTAGATTGCGACCAGAAATAATGTATTCCACTTTCAGGCTTGGCCCATAAAAATCTCCCATTCATGTCCTGGCCAGGTAGCTCAACTGATTGGAACATCATCCGGTACGCCAAAAAGGTTGTGGGTTCAATCCCGCCAGGGCAACCAATTGATGTTTCTCTCACACATCTATGTTGTTGTTTTCCCTCCCTCTCTCTCTCTCTCTCTCTCTCTCTCTCTCTCTCTCTCTCTCTCTCAGAACAATAAAAGCATATCCTCAGGTGAGGATTAAAAAAAAAAAAACTCCCCTTCCTGATTCTCTACTCTCTTTCCTTTTCTGAGGTGACTTTGACGGCTACATGTTGGTGCTATGAGATTGAACATGCCTGGGTCCTGGAAGAAAGCCACTCAACTCACATTGGACTGACTCAAATGATAAACAAGTTCTGTTTATGTTAACATGTTGAGACTGCAGTTGTCAGTGATAGCCTTGGCCTAATATCACTTCACATCCCCCTCCAGCTATTGTTCCATTTCTGTTTCCTTTAACACTCTGAATGATTAATTGTCTACACTCATGGTTTCCATCACTCTCTTCTCAATCTCCTTCAATTCAACTTTCATCCCCACCATTCCACTGATACGACTCTTATCAAGGTCATTAGTGATCTTCATCTTGCCAAATCCAAGGTCATTTCTTTATTCTCATCTTTTTCCATTTCTCAGCATCATTGACAACAGCCGACCACTTCCATTCTTTTTGAAACATTCACTGGGACACCACAGTCTATTGGTTTTCCTCCTACTTGCCTGGCAGCTCCTTCTTCTCTAACAGTCCCCTAAGACTTGGCGGATCCTAGTGCTCTTTTAAAATTTTTTTTCTCCATCTGCATTTTCTCTAGGTGAAATGCTGCTGACTCCCAAATCTGTATTCCTAGCCCTGTCCTCTCCTGTTAGCTTTAGTTCTGCATATTCTCCTGGGGTATCTAATAGGCATCTGTAATATAATATCTGATTTTCCCTCTCAAACCTTTTTCTTCCTTTTTACCTGGTTGCTCAGACCCAAAATAGGGGAATTTCCAATTCCTTTTTTCCTTTCCCACCTACATCCAATCCATTGCCTAGTACTTCTGGCTCTGCTACCACAGTATCTTACTAAATCTGACTTCTTTTCACCACCTCCTCAGAACAGCAGTCGAAACACCACTTTTACTTCTCAGACGACCCCAGCGTTTCTTAACTGCTTTGCCTTCACCCATGCCTGTAGTGTATGCTAACAATTTAACACATCAGTCGGAGAGAACATCTCAAAATATAATGGTAAGTCAACCACACGCTTAAAAACTCTCAATAGAAAAAAAAAAAAAAAACCTCTCAATAGCTTTCTGTGTAAAACTGGAATAAAATCCATCCTCCTGACCAAGTGAGATTTCTTCGTCGTCTTTACAATCTCTTTAGTGCATTACAATATGGTTTAATGCTTATCATAGTTCCCTTCTTTTGTACTTTTCTACATTTTGAGGAAATAATATTTTGGGGTTGGTAGGAGACCCTCCCACCCCCAGCTGGGCCCTCCAGTTCCCGCACTTGTATGGCAGGCTGATGTTCCCCATTCCCCATCCTTATTTTAGACAGCAAGGGAAGTGGAAAGGGCATGGAGCTTCGGAATCAGACAACCCATTGTTGAAACTGTGCTTTTCTTTTTATCAACATTCTGAAGTAGGAACTTAATTTCTCTGAACCCCGATTACCCTCTCTATAAAATGAGGATAACAATATGTTATAAATGAGCTGACATACAGGTTCTTAGCACATGAAGGAAAACAAAGTTATACTAGATTCCTTCAACACAGTGATTTTCAACCTGTGTGCCCCAATCATTTTTTAAACATGCAATACTTGACTATTTAATCAGGGTCACTGACATCTTTCTGCTTAGGTGGTCAGATGAAAAAAATGCCAACATCCAACACAACAATAGCCATCTAGTGTTAAGGAATCAAAGTTATTCCTATTTTTTTTTTTTTTGGTAAGATGGGCAAGAATACACCTTTTTGGTGTGCCGCAAAATTTTAGCCATTAGTTTATGTGTCACGAAATGAAAAGTATTGAAAATCACTGCTTTAAACACTCTAAATGTTCCCATTCACCCTTTCCCTCTGGGTATCTGTCAAATCCCAGGATAGGGTCCACCCCACGAATCTTGAGCACACGGCGTAATGATACAACGTACTCGCAGTGCGGTGAACCTTCAGAGTTGAAGAAGCTTTACCAGGTAAAGTACGTAAAGTTAATTTAGATATGAAGAGGGAAAATCAGACTGCGGAGGTCCCTGATGCAAATACATGAACTACAAGTGCCTACGGACGACAGCCGCTCCCGCACTTCCCCTCCCGGGCGCACCGCGGCCGTAGCGCAGCGCCGCCCGCAGGCGCGGGGGCGGAGATTTGCATGTGCGAAATCGGGAAGAGGGGGGGAACCACCCGGAGAAAACCCCGGTCCCCGGTTCCACCCGCCCGGGGAGGGCCCGCCTCACTTCGCTGCCCGCCCCTTCCCCAAGGCTCCCGGCGGCCGGCCCTCCCGACGTCACCGTCCCCGCCTCCTCGCTCCTGAACTTTAAATCGAGCTCTTTAGCACAACCTGGAGGCGGGGGATTTCTCGGGCGCCGGCGCTTCCGGACGCTCGGGACCCCAGCACTCCCGGCTCCAAGCGCTCCCAGCGCTCCCGAAGGTTGCGCGCACCTGCTGCCGCGACCCAGTCCCGGGTCCCCCGCGGCTCCCAGGGCGGGAGCGTGGGCGGGGCGCGGCCGGGGCGGAGCGTGGGCCGCGGAGGGCGGATGCGCGCGCGCTCGGCGCGAGGTCGCCCGGCGCCTCCGCCCCCGGGAAGGCGGCGCCAGGAGCCGACGTCAGCGGCGGGAAATCCCCCACAGCCGGGCGCCCGGCTCTCCAGCGGCAGCCGCTCGGCCCCGCGGCGCTTCGCCCCCTGGCTTCTGCACCCTGGACGGGCGACGCCGGGCCATCCGCAGCGCGAGAATTAAGGGGGTGGGAAGGTGTGAGCCGCAAACCAGGGGAGGGCGGGCAGGAGGAAGACGCCCCGGGGGTGGACTGGGGGACGCAGGGGTCCCGGCGGCAGAGGACGGCGCGGCGGGCTGACTGACTGCGGCTGCCTTCGGTCCGGAGCGCGGCGCGGAGCGGAGCCATGGCCTCCGGTGAGTGCGCCCGGCGCCGGGGCCGATCCGGGTCTGGGAGTGGGGAGGGAGCTCGTCCCGGACGCGGGGCGGGGGGCTTGCTGCTCAGTTTCGGGGGCTCCGTTTTGATTGTGGAACCTTCTGACTTTAAAATCGCCTTCTTTGGCAAATTGTCAGTCTTGTAAAAAAAAAAATGGTTCAAGGTTTGCGTGCGAAATCAAAGCCATGCTCTGTAATGTGATGCCATTACTATAGCCGGAACCTTAGAAATTCCCCACGACTTGGCTTTAGAAGTTAGGAAAGTAATCATCTAAGTAACAGGAGACGAAGAGTTCTCGTATTGAAAAATGGATTTTGAAATGGTGGTTTTGTGTTTTAGACTAGAAATGAGGAACCTCAGACTTCAGGAGAGCTTTGAGTGCGTGTGTGTGTGTGTGTGTGTGTGTGTGTGTGTTTAGTTTAATTTCATCCAGTGCTAAGAGGTGATGCTGCTGGGCTAACAGTGGTACACAATATGTGCCTTTAATATGTGTCACCAGGGGCATTTAACAGGGCTTAAAGTGGAAATGTTGCTTCGACAAAGTGGGCAATTTTTACAGTGCGCACATCCTAATTTACGGGAGTTCTGTTTTGTTTTGTTTGTTCCTTTGTTGGAAAGAAGGGAAAAGAGAATTTTTAGAATACCCATGTTTTACAGTAGGGGTAGGGGTGAAAACCACTTTGTATTGCTTATGTAAAGACTCATTTTCAGTGAATAAATGCGTGAAACTCTTGCTTCTGGGGAGAAGGGAACGGCTCAGAGGGCAAAGGAGGGAGCCTCGTATTTATAGCCATGGTTGAGGTCAGCCTGTACCCGAAGGGGAAGTAAACCAAGTCGTCTGCGTTCGAGTTGGACCTTTTCGGGGTTCTGGTGAGGGTCCTAGGGGCTCCTTCCCGGCCGAGGGAGCAGCGTAAGCAAAGGCGGGGAGCTGCCGGTGAGCGCCTCACTAGCGGCTGGACAGGGGCGCGGGTCTGCGCCGGACCCGCATCCTCCCGAGTCCCGGAGACGGTCGCCCGCAGGAGGAGACTGACGACGTCTGGCCGAGAAGAGGAAGTTGCAAGCTCAGAGGACTTTTTTAAAGGGTTGAAGCTGAACATATGCTGCTGATTTAGGCTGCAAAGGAAATTGGGGTGGTTCACATGACACTTGATTTCAGTTTGTGTGTGTGGTTTTCAAGTGGGGTTTAAAATATTTCAACTTTCTCTCTACCCACTTCACTGACCCTCAAACTTTCAGATAATCTTGTAAGTTGATACATTCAAAGTGTGTTTAGATAAAAAGTGCAAAGATGACTTGAAATGTTAGGTTAAATTGTTGCTTATGAGAGCTTGTATGAACGTAGTAGAGAATGGCGAGCATGATAAATTTAATCAAAAAAGGTCAGCCTGCTGGCAATTGAACCAAACTTTATTAATGTATGGCATGAATGTAATACTTATGATTCTTTCAAAAAAGAGAGAAAAATAATTTAACCACATAGAGAAAGAGTATTGTAAAGCCCACATCATTTAAAAATGTGATACAGTTTAAACTTGTTTAATGACATTATAGTTTGTGCTGTTATGAGGACTGATTCCCTAAATTGAAGGGGAAATTTTTTAAGGAGTGTAAAGTTGTAGAGTAATTATCACAAGTTATTTAAATTATAATTCGGTTGTTTGAAAATTACTAAGCAAATTTTTAAAGGGAGTTTGGGTGTACTTTCCTTAAGCAGTTGTAAAGACTTTAGAGAAAGAGTTACTAACTTATGAATTCTCATCCTGTTTCAAAACAGTAATTTAACCTAATCACACACAAAAAGTGTGCTAAATTAGTTATCGTTGCCTAGTTTAGATTCTGTTTGTAGTAAGGCAGTATTAAAACCTCAAAAGGTATTTTTATTGATTACCAAGCCTTAACCATTTCTTCTTTTCTCCCGGATGTCCTATGTAAATAGGTATGTGTAGTTGAATATGTGATCTGTATAACGTAAAAAGTAACATCATAATCTCATAAGCAAATTCTGTAAGTACCATGAGTAACTGGGCTGTGTTATCTGTATATATATTTTTTATATAAATTCTAAATTTTGTTTAGGTAAATTATCAGATTATTTAGAATTTCACAGTTTGTGTTCTATCAAGTTGTCTTTTTAAATTACACCTTGATTCCAGGCTTTTGACATGATTAGACTAGGCATTGTGAAAGAAAATGCTCCCATACCCATTAGGCCATCATTACTCTTGTTTGTTTAAATAAAATTAGCTATTTTAGGTCTAAATTTAAAGCTTCCCATTGTTCCATTGTAAAGTGTAAAATGTTCTTGTGTGTACGTAGCAGCTCTGTTTACTAATAAAAGTACTATCTTTGGTAAAATATTTTAAAATTTAGATACTTTATTTTTATTATCAGTTTTCTTTAATATATAGTTCTATGTCACATAGGAAGTACACGAAGAATTTGTTTTTGTCAACGACACACTACTTCCCTCCTGTCTGTAGTGTAAATTTCAAGAGAACTATTTCTCTTGAGTAAGGGGGGGAAATGTAAGTATATGGTGCAATTTAAATTTTTAATGGTAGAGCTGCAAGCTGGGCTTGATAGCTAAAACAAATGACTTTTAAAAAAAAAAATAAAAGACTACATAGAAATATGAAGGCTATTTCAGAATTGCAATACATGAAAACACAGAGATAACAGTAATATAAAGGAATGAAGGTGATATATGGTAGGCAAAAAGTAAAGGGAATGAGTGAATGAAATGACTAGTGAGACGTCAGATCATGAATCATTTTGGGAACACGTGGAGTGTGTGTACTGTAGTATCTCAAATACGATTTAAGGGATTCAACATTCCTTTTATTCCATCTTTTTCTCATCTGTCCTCTGCAAATGATTGGGGTAGTAGGCATACGACCTAAGTAACTGGATGAAATATACTTTTTTTTATATACCAAACGAAATTATTGTAAACAAGATATAACGTACAACAAAAGAAATATTGAACAAATTGTAAATCCCAAGGATTTTTTATTTATGAAAAGAAAAATTTTTATTTTCCAAGGGTCCAAGTTTGGATGTCAGAAATCTAGACACGATATAGAAAAATGTTAAATGGGAAGGTATAGGGATATTTTTTATTATATATTTTAAACAATTTACTTTTGTTTTACCACTGTGTAAATCATTCACATAACCCCACCCCCCAAAAACCCACCTCCTATAAATTAGCAGGACAATGTTTTTCCATTTTTGAAAAATGATCATTAACATTGCGTGGGATATACTTATACAAAAAATATATTTTAAATTCATATTTAAATGAGCATCCTGCAATTTTTATTTTTAAATCTAGTGATCTTAATCAAGACAGATGATTTGGCCCTGCCATCTATTCTTAATTTAGTTAAAAACCTGAAAGATCTAGGACAGATTTTAAATATTTCTCTACTTTTTCACCCTGGAAGTTAATTTTTTTTTCAATCCTTATTTTTTTTTACCCCCACAACAATGAAATATCTAGTAATAGACTCTCTGTTGTCAGAATCTTTTATTTACCTTGTGATGCATACATCAGTCAAAGACTCATCCAAAAATTCCCTTACTTGGATTATTATTAAGACCCAATTGAGAATCAGCCTGATATGTTGGAATAAACCTGGACTTGAGCCTATGATGAACCTGAATTGGTTTTTATTCCATTTCTACCACTCTGTGATATAAAAATGGGAATAATTACTGCTGAGTCTTGTGAGGAACAGATGTGATCATGAGTGCCCATAATCGACGAGAACCAAGATGGCGGCATAGGTTAACGCCGGAGTTTGCTGCTTTGAACAACTACTTCAAAAGTGTAACCAAAAAACGGAAGGGACACCACCCAGAACCACAGGAACGCTGGCTGAGTGGAAGTCCTACAACTAGGAGGAAAGAGAAACGCACACGGACACTCAGAGGAGGCGCAGTGCTGAAGTCAAATTCTGAGGTGCAGAGTGCGCAGAGCGGGCTGGCGGCAGAGGGCGCGGTTGGCGTTTTCAATCGGGAGGGAGTCGCAGACTCTGAGCACCAGATCCAGGCGAGTCTTTAGGGACCCAGACTCAAACGGGAGAAGCGGGACTGTCTGGCTTCGGTCAGAGCGAGTGCAGCTTTCTCTCCGAGCTTTGCAGCGGGTGCTGGGACTCAGAGAGGCAGAGCCCCTGGGGACAGGACTGAGAGCCGCCATAACTGCTCTCTCCGGCCCACCCTGTTGATCCTGTTCGACCCGCCCCGCCCAAGCCCTGCACAGAGGCATTTGCCGGATAGCCTCAGGCAAAGGCTAGATTAGCACCTCCCTAGAGGACAGAAGTTCTCTCACTACTGACACAGCTGATTCTCATAGCCACTTGGCCTGGAGGTCAAACCCTCCCTGGAATTAGCTACAACAATCAAGATTTATCTATAAGACTGCGAACAAAGACCACTAGGGGGTGCACCAAGGAAGCATAACAAAATGCGGAGACAAAGAAACAGGACAAAATTGTCAATGGAAGAAATAGAGTTCAGAACCACACTTTTAAGGTCTCTCAAGAACTGTTTAGAAGCTGCCGATAAACTTAATGAGCTCTACACGAAAACTAATAAGACCCTCGATCTTATATTGGGGAACCAACTAGAAATTAAGCACACACGGACTGAAATAACGAATATTATACAGACGCCCGACAGCAGACCAGAGGAGCGCAAGAATCAAGTCAATGATTTGAAATGCGAGGAAGCAAAAAACATCAAACCAGAAAAGCAAAATGAAAAAAGAATCCAAAAATGCGAGGATAGTGTAAGGAGCCTCTGGGACAGCTTCAAGCGTACCAACATCAGAATTATAGGGGTGCCAGAAGATGAGAGAGAGCAAGATATTGAAAACCTATTTGAAGAAATAATGACAGAAAACTTCCCCCACCTGGTGAAAGAAATGGACTTACAGGTCCAAGAAGCACGGAGAACCCCAAACAAAAGGAATCCAAAGAGGACCACACCAAGACACATCATCATTAAAATGCCAAGAGCAAAAGATAAAGAGAGAATCTTAAAAACAGCAAGAGAAAGAAACTCAGTTACCTACAAGGGAATACCCATACGACTGTCAGCTGATTTCTCAACAGAAACTTTGCAGGCCAGAAGGGAGTGGCAAGAAATATTCAAAGTGATGAATACCAAGAACCTACAACCAAGATTACTTTATCCAGCAAAGCTATCATTCAGAATTGAAGGTCAGATAAAGAGCTTCACAGATAAGGAAAAGCTGAAGGAGTTCATCACCACCAAACCAGGATTATATGAAATGCTGAAAGGTATCCTTTAAGAAGAGGAAGAGGAAGAAAAAGGTAAAGATACAAATTATGAACAACAAATATGCATCTATCAACAAGTGAATCTAAGAATCAAGTGAATAAATAATCTGATGAACAGAATGAACTGTTGATTATAATAGAATCAGGGACATAGAAAGGGAATGGACTGACTATTCTTGGGGGGGGAAAGGGGTGTGGGAGATGTGGGAAGAGACTGGACAAAAATCGTGCACCTATGGATGAGGACAGTGGGTGGGGAGTGAGGGCGGAGGGTGGGGTGGGAACTGGGAGGAGGGGAGTTATGGGGGGAAAAAAAAGGAACAAATGTAATAATCTGAACAATAAAGATTTAATTAAATAAAAAAACAAAAAAAAAAAAAAAAAAAAAAAAAAAAAAAAAAAAAAAAAAATGAGTGCCCATAATCACATTTTTTTGTAATGGAGCAGTTTGGGGACTCAAAACTGTAGGAAACAGAAACTACTAGAGGCCCTTGGCACTTACTATTTAAGCATCTGGTGATTCTAGAATTTTGTGAAACCATAGAACCAATATTAATAAACTAGATCAGATGCTAGATAGAAAATGTATCTAATATCCTATATAATAAAAGGCTATTATGCAAATTGTCCCCACGGGAGTTCGACCGCTCGCTATGATGTGTGCTGACCACCAGGGGGCAGCGCCAGATGAAGGAAGGCCCCAGCTGGCCCTGATCACCGGCCAGGCCTAGGGACCCTACTGTGCATACATCAGTCAAATACTCATCCAAAAATTCCCTTACTTGGATTATTATTAAGACCCAATTGAGAATCAGCCTGATTCTCCAGGCCCCTAGTTAATATATAAGAAAGGAATGCCCATTTACTTTTAAAATATTTGAAAAGGTATATTTAAACTAGGGGAGTAGAATTTGACAGTGATGTCGGACTCAGTGTATTTTTTCTCCTTTGTCCACTTAAATGATAGTAAGCATTCGGGGGGTGGGGGGGGACGGGGGGGAAGTAAATCTAAAATTGTTTAGTAGATAAATCATGTGTCCTTTTGCCAAGTTGATTGATATAACTTATCCTCTATTTTATTCCTTTTGCACCTTCCATGTTAGTCTTTTTCCTTCCTGATGGGAATAGGCTTAAGTTTTCTTTGCCCCTTTGTTAATTGCATGCAGTTGTAGCTATTAAAGAAGTGGTAACTCTAAATTCTGATGATAACAAGGAAGAAACAGAAAAAGTTACCTGTGTCCTGAGGTAAAGAAGGTCGTCACCATGATCCAGTTAGGTTCCGAGGTTGAAGGAAAGGAGAATAGTTATTTTCTTTTTCTTCAAAGTGAGTAGAGGTGATATTTGGAAAAGTATATATTGTTAGCTCCGTTTGCTCCTTTGGGTCTCTGGTATCCAGTACCCCTGTGAGGGAGATGCAGGCTGTAGTTAATTATTCTCAACTGTGGTGTTGACACATTGGCATATTATGATCATTTGTGTGCTGTATTTAAGAAATATTTTTGATGATAGTTAAAATATTCATTTTGCAAACGATTTACTTTTTAAAATAGATCAGAGTGACTAAAGGCTATCCTTATAGTAATGTTTCCTCCCCTTTGCTTGCATTCGGATAAGCTTTTTAGAGTGGGAGGGAGGGAAAGAGGAGTGACAAGCAGTCAGAATTCTTCTGCCTAGTTTATCTATCACCCAGCCTATACTTGTATGCGAATTTTTGGATTACTTCTCCAGATATGTGCATCATTGTTTCCACTTCTTTATGTTCCAGGGCAATGGTTCTTAATCAGGAATGTGTTAGAATTGCTTGGGAGGCTTTTTCAGGAACATGTCTGGGCTTTAGATGGATCTGTTTCTGTTCAGCAGACCTCAGGAGGGGCCAAGGGGATGTGTATGTTTTGAAAGCTACCTAGGTGATTCTTATTTACAACCCCAGGATGAACTCTGTTCCAGGAATATCATTGATCTAAATATGCACCTGCCTGTAGCAAGATGCATTATCTTCTTCACCTAAGTTGCCTTTATTTTAGGTTATTTGCTCTATCAGTTATTGTGAATTTATCCTCAGCTGTTTTTATGCTTATTGTTGGTATCTCAGCTGTCATATTTGCTAATGTCATTCATAATTTCATATAATTTTGAGCTTTAGTTTTATCTGTAAAATGGGATAATAATTTCTATTCTATTCTTATGAAGAATAAAATTATAAAAGGATCATATGAGAAATGATAAGGTGCTTAAAGACAGTGTTATAATTACTATAATTAATATTTTTTCACTGTATAATTAATGCTGGTTCCAATTCTAGCTATACAGTTTTAGTTTATAATGTGGCTATTTCTGACAGTTGATCCATTTTTAACTTTTATTTCACTGTAGTTTCTTTTTTTTTAATCTTATAAACTCATACATTGTTAGGTAGGCACTGTTTTAAAATAGCACTTTTTGCATACGTGCAGGTAAGACCATAAATATCTCTTGCAAACATTTTGGCTATATTTCAAATGTTATTCTGGTCTGTATTGGCTTTTTATAATATTATTCAAAATATAGGGGTCAATCCCGGTTTATTAATTAAAGAAAAGTACAGTCATCAATTTGTTTGGAACCAATTTTGAAGACTTTTCAGTGCTTTTCAAAACTTTAGTGATTTGAGATAGTATTTTGAGTTGAGTACTCCTTTTCCTTGCAATTCCCTGATTTATATTCAAAACAGGGAATTGAGGAAGGAAGTAACTGGAGTACTGATACATGATATAAATGATTTATAGCTGGAAGTTTTTAAAAAACAAATACATATAAAGAAATCAGAATATAAATGGATATGAGGAGTATGAAGATGTAGCCATTCTAGTACATACAAAGCACTATTTTTTTTCCATAGTAGGTGAAGTCTATTGAAGAAAATCTGATTATCATGAATGCATAACTTACACAAACAAAAAGATCTTTAGATTTTTATTCATTCATTCAACAGATATTTACTGAATATCTGTGTGCAAGACACCAATGAGTAAGACGCAATTCCTGCCTTCAAGTAGCTTAAAGAAATAAAACAAGTAGTTTTTTTTCAAGTAGAAATAGTAAGTCTTCCCTACATTATAGTTATTTGGAATAATTGCCATAAACAAAATAATATGGTAGTTTAGAGTAGGGGAAGATAATTTCCAACTGGAGGAATGTAGAATATTACAATAAACTCTGGGTGTTGGTAAGACTTTTTACCAATAGAGAGCTTCTACAATAAGAAGAATAGAATTCAAGGTTTTTTTTTTAAGTACTTGATGTTATATAACTAATATGTCATTTTTATAACTTAAAAAATCTTTTTAGCCCTAACCGGTTTGGCTCAGTGGACAGAGCGTCAGCCTGCAGACTGAAGGGTCCCAGGTTCGAGGGCATGTACCTTGGTTGCAGGCACATCCCCAGTAGGGGGTGTGCAGGAGGCAGCTGATCGATGTTTCTCTCTCATCGATGTTTCTACTCTCTATCCCTCTCCCTTCCTCTCTGTAAAAAATCAATAATATATATATTTTTTTAAAAAAATCTTTTTAAAATGTTTTATTTAATTTTTAACAACTGCTTTTCTGTTCTCTTGTGTATAGACTTCTTCATAAACACTTTCTAGTTAAAGTAAGTGTTGTGTAACCAATGAAATCATTTGAATTCTCATTTTGAGCCTAGCATTTTTGTTCACACTCCTCCCCCAAAAGTTAGCCACTTACCCTTAATGATGTCATTCTATGTCAACTTCCCACCAAGACAACCTTTAAGTAGTGGGCAGGGATTTATTTGACCTTTAGTTCAACCACATAAATGATTTAAGATATCACTTTAAAAATTTTTTAAAATCTTTTAAGTTGAGTATTTTGAATTATTGTAAGAAAAATGTATTGCACTTTAAATATTCCTGCAAGGATATATAAGCATGTGAGATATTTGAAACTGAAATGTGGATTTGAATTACTTTAAATATACAAAAATATATAAGGATATGAAATTATGAAATATCTGCATGCCTACTTTTTTCCCTGTAAAATTGAAATAAGTGTTATGAACTTGATTAGGTTAAATTCATTTTTTTTCTGGCTCTTTGTCTTTTGAATAAACAAATAGGTAGTAGAGTCAAACGCAGGAAGCCTGATCCAAACAGAATAAAATTAATGGCGACAGTAATTCTTTACTCAGTAACCCAAAGTAGAAACTACGGAGCCATCAATAATTCTTTTATATATATATATATATATATATATATATATATATATATATATATGTATATGTATATATATATATATGTATATGTATATATATATATATTAATTTTTATTCATTTCAGAGAGGGAGGGAGAGCGGGAGAGAAATAGAAATGTCAATGATGAGAGAGAATCATTGATTGTCTGCCTCCTGCATGCCCCCTACTGGAGATCGAGTCCACAACCCCGTCATGTGCCCTTGACTGGAATCAAACCCGGGACCCTTCAATCCACAGGCCGACACTCCACCCACTGAGCCAAACCAGCCAGGGCAAGGATTCTTTTTCTTAACCCTAATGTTCAGTCAGTCACCAAGTACTGTCAATTTTATCTTTTAAATAATCCTTCATTTCTATTGTTACTACCATATTTCAGACATACTCTCATCATAACTCATATTATTGTAACAACCTCTAAAACTGATCACCTTGTTTTCTCTTTTCAATCTGTTTATTGCCACCAGAATTCTTATTTGAAAATTCCAATCTGATCATGTGATTCCCCTGCATAAAATCATTCACTGATTGACACTCAGAGAATAAAATCCAAACCCCTAAATGTACTCTGGCTTTTGGTTCTCTTTCTAAGCAAGGGAAAGGCACCCCATTCCCATCTGGGCTATTTTGGTGATTCTTAAAATCTTCTCTTCCAGCCTTAACTGGTTTGGCTCAGTGGATAGAGCCTTGGCCTGCGGACTGAAGGGTCCCGGGTTCGATTCCGGTCAAGGGCATGTACCTAGGTTGCAGGCATATCCCCAGTAGGAGGTGTGCAGGAGGCAGCTGATCGATGTTTCTCTCTCATCGATGTTTTTAACTCTCTATCCCTCTCCCTCCCTCTCTGTAAAATCAATAAAATATATTTTTTTAAAAATCTTCTCTTCCATTGAGGCTATATCTTCTATACTGGTACACCTTTGGGCACACTGTTTCCTTTTCTTAGATTGCCTACCTGTTCCCCTTCTCCCTCCCTCTCCACCTTTTTGCTTCATTAACTCCTATTTTCCTTCGTGTTGTTTGCCTACCTGTTCTGTAAAATCCTTGAAAGTGGCAGTTGTGATACCATTATGGTATCACTATAAATCATTGTTTTTAAGAAAGCACCCGAAAGAATCGACACTATTACTAGTATTTGTTATATTCGAGACACTTGGTAAGAACTAAACACAACAGCCCACTGAGGCAGAACCGTTGTTATTAGCTCCATTTTATGCAGCGGGAGGTTTAAGAAATTTAATAACATTTACAAGGTTTTCATTGTTAAGATTTAGTTTGGTAGGACTCAAAGGCTTCTTCCCTTGAATCTGTAATGCACTAAGACCCACTGTGTTACCCATTTCTGAAGATTTGTTTGCAGTCTAACACGGAGTAAGTCTATAGTATATATTAAAAAAAGGATATCTAATTTTAGTGTAAAGGCCGCTGAAGTGAGCACACAAAAATGGATATCTAATTGAGGCAATTTAGAAATAACTAAAGTGATTGAGGAAGGTTTTTCATTGACGGAAGTTCTCTTCTTGTGTCTGAAACAAAGACACATTGCTAGGTATTCTATTTGTAAGCACATTTTAGTGAACTTTTGTTTCCACAATTTGGATAAGGGGGGGTGGGGTAAGGTATATATTTTTTAGCTTTATTGACATATATTAAATTGCACTTGTTTAAAGTATGCATTCTGGTGTTTGTTTTTAAAATCATTCTTTATTGTAAGTATTACATATGTCCCCTTTTTTCGTTCTGGTAAGTTTTGACATATGTAAGCCTTGAAATCATTGCTTACAATCGTGATAATTAGCATGCCCCTTTTCCCCCAGTTTCCCCATCCACTCCAACCCCCAATCTGCAGTCTGACGTTATAGATTATTTTACATATTTTAGAGTTTTATATCTATGGAATCGTACAGCACGTGCTCGTTAAGCCTGGCTTTTGCTCAGTATAATTATTTTGAGATTCATCTGTCGTGTTTATCAGTAGTTCATTCTAAAGTTGCATATTTTGAATTGTATTTGTTATAGAAATAATTATTTTCTTTTCCTTCATGGTATCTTATACCTTAGAAAGGTTTAGATGAGACTGATTGAAGATTATTGAAGCCCCTTGTGGAACTTGTTTTGATATACTCTGTAAAAGTCCATTGACTGCAAGGATTTTAAATGCATTTACATTTCCAATGAGTAGTCTTTTAGTCCACTATTTAGAGTCTGAGGTAAAATCAAGCCGTTCAACTCACTTTTGGAGTATAACATTGAACTTCTGAAGATTTTCTTCTTGACTCTTCTTGGGGAACCTTGGGAGAAACCCTTCTGCTTGGTGTCATGTGAGAAGTGGGTATCCCTAAAGTGGCTATCTCAGAACTTCACAT